>NC_134083.1:0-602833 GCF_000715075.1 Nicotiana tabacum | reverse complement strand
ACCCAACCCCAATTAAAGGATTCCTAAAATTCATCCCCTGGCCCACGTGCCCGGATTCCTGAAATTTTCGAAGAAAGTTGTTACCCATAACCTCACAAGCTCAAATATATAATTTTCACTCAATTCCCTAACTATTTTTGTGGTTAAATCCCATTTTTATTAAAACTTAGGTTTTTCATCTAAACCCATGATTCTCACAATTTTACATGTTAAAATCTACTCATAATCTATGTATTTAACTCACATTGTATAGAAATTACTTACCTCAAAGTGCTAGGTGAAAACCCTCTCCAAGAGCTCCAAAATCGCCCACGAGGTGAAAGATAATGAGTCAAAATCGTCTAGTTCCTCATTAAATGGACCATTCTGCCTCCAAAACTTGCGCATCTGCGGTCCCTAGGCCGCATTTGCGGAAGTTTCATCGCAGATGCGGTCCTCTCTTGGCTAGCCTAAGTCCGCATCTGTAGATTGAGGGCTCGCTTCTGTGATGCCGCTCCTACGGCAGATGAGCCACACCCGCGCAAGTCCCGCTTCTGCGGTCGCGTATCTGCGGCCGCCTTGTACGCATCTGCGGTTTCTGGCTTCCCATGCTGGGCCGCTTCTGCGAGCTCGCACCTGCGGCTGGCCCTCCGCAGGTGTGATTACACTAGTAGTTGGGTGCTTCAGCTGTTCACCCATGGCTAAACGACTTCGATGCATCGTCCGAATGGCATCCGGGGCCCCCGAGTCCCCATCCAAGCATGCCAACAAGTTTGAAATCATAAAACAGACCCGCTCGCACCCTTGGAACGCGGAAAACAACATAAAAACTAAGAATCACACCCCAAACCCAATTGAATCAACTTATGAACTTCAAGTTCTTCCAACTTACTCTGAACGCATCGAAACATACTTAAACTACTCGAAATAACACCAAATTTTGCGTGCAAGTCTTAAATCACCATGCGGAACTAATCCCTGGCTCGGAATCTCAAACAAACCTCGATAACACCAAAACTTACTCCAAACCAAATTTAAAGAACTTTTAAACCTTCAATAAGCAAACTTTCAACCTTAAGTGCCGAAACGCTCCCGGGTCTTCTAAAACCCGATTCAAACATACGCCCAAGTCCAAAATCATCTTACGAACCTATTGGAACCATAAAATCCCGGTTTTGAGGTCGTTTACTCAAAAATGTTGACCAAAGTCAAACTTCGCCTTTTAAAAGCCAACTAAGGAACTAAAAGTTCTGATTTCAACCCGAACCCTTCCAAATCCCGAACTAACCATCCCCGCAAGTCATAAAACAGTCAAAACATATACAGGGAGTCTTATGTAGGGGAACGGGGACCTAGGAAGCAAAACGACCAGTCAGGTTGTTACATTCTCCACTTCTTAAACAAACGTTTGTCCTCGAACGGGTCTAGAATCATACCTGGAGTGCTGAACAAGTGTGGATATCTACTCTGCATGTCCTCCTCTATCTCCCAAGTCGCCGCCTCGACTGGTTGACCCCTCCAATGAACCTTTACTGCAAAAATCTTCTTAGACCTCAATTGGTGAACCTATCTGTCAATAATGGCAACTGGCTTCTCCTCATAACCCAAGCTCTTATCTAACTGAATCGTGATGTAGTCCAACACATGCGTCCTGTCCGCATGATACTTCCAGAGCATAGACACGTGGAAAAGTGGATGAACTCTCGATAGACTGGGAAGAAAAGCAAGCTCATAAGCAACCTCTTCAACTCATTCCAACACGTAAAATGGACCTGTGAACCTTGGGCTCAACCTGCCCTTCTTTTAGAACCTCATGATCCCCTTCATAGGCGAGACCTTCAAGATAACTTTCTCGCCCACCATAAAAGATAAATCACGCGCCTTCTGATCTGCGTAACTCTTATGTCTGGACTATGCTGTGCGAAGTTGCTCCTGAATCAACTTTACCTTTTCCAAGGCATCCTTCACCAAATCAGTGCCATATAAATTAGCCTCGCTAGGCTCAAACCATCCGATGGGAGAACGACATCGCCGACCATATAAAGCCTCAAATGGAGCCATCTCAATGCTGGATTGATAACTGTTGTTGTAAGAAAACTTGGCCAAAGGCAAGAATCGATCCCACTGCCCTCTGAAGTCAATCACACGTGCTCTGAGCACATCCTCCAAAATCTGAACTGTCTGCTCCGACTATCCATCGGTCTGCGGGTGAAAGGCTGTGCTGAGATCTACCCGAGACTCACTCTGTACTGCCCTCCAAAAATGTGAAGTAAACTAAAGGCCTCTATCCGATATGATGGATACAGGCATCCCATGCAACCGAACAATCTTCTGAATATAAATCTGGGCCAACTTCTCTGAAGAATACGTGGTCATAATCGGAATGAAGTGCTCCGAGTTGGTCAACTTGTCGACAATGACCCAAACTGCATCAAACTTCCCCAAGGTCCGTGAAAACCCAACTACGAAGTCCATAGTAATGTGCTCCCATTTCCACTCAGGTATAGTCATCTGCTGGAGTAGGCCACCTGGCCTTTGATGCTCATACTTAACTTGCTGGCAATTAAGGCACCTCGCTACATACTAAACTATGTGCTTCTTCATCCGCCACCACCAATAATGTTGCCTCAGGTCGCAATACATCTTTGTAGCAACTGGATGAATAGAATACCGAGAACTGTGTGCCTCTTTTAGGATCTTCTCCCTCAAGCCACCAACATTAGGAACACATAGGTGACCCTGGAGTCATAGAAAACTATCCTCACCGATAGCAACCTCTTTGGCACCACCCTGTAGTACCGTCTCTTTGAGAACCAACAAGTGCGGATCATCAAACTTGCGAGCCTTGATCTGCTTGAATAGTGAGGACTGAGCAACGACTCATGCAACAACTCGACTGGGCTCTGAAATATCCAACCTCACATATCTTTAAGCCAAGGACTGAATGTCCGAAGCTAATGGCCTCTCCTCTGCTGAAATGAAGGCCAAACTACCCATACTCTTTGCCTTTCTGCTCAAGGCATCCACAACTATATTCGCCTTGCCCGGATGATAAATGATGGTGATATCATAGCGTTTTAGTAACGCAAGCCACCTGTGCTGCCTCAAATTGAGATCCCTCTGCTTGAACAAGTGCTGCAAGCTGCGATGATCGGTGTAAACCTCACAGGACACCCCATAAAGATAATGCCTCCATATCTTAAGAGCATGAACAATTGCAGCCAACTCCAAATCATGTACAGAGTAATTCTTCTCATGGGGCTTCAACTGACGTGAAGCATATGCAATAACTTGCCCCTCCTGCATCAATACACAACCCAAACCAACACGTGAAGCATCACAATACAAAATATACATCCATGAACCGGAAGGCAACACTAACACTGGTGTTGAAGTCAATGCAGTCTTGAGCTTATGAAAGCTCGCCTCGCAATCATCGGACCATCGGAACGAAGCACTCTTCTGGATCAATCTTGTCAAAGGTGATACAATAGATGAGAAGCCCTCCACAAATCAACGATAATAACCTGCTAACCCCAGGAAGCTCCTGATCGCAGTCAGTATGGTAGGACGAGGCCAACTCTGAACTGCCTCGATCTTCTTGGGGTCTACCTTAATACCCTCTCCTGATACAACATGCCCCAAGAATGCCACAGAATTAAACCAGAACTCACACTTGGAGAACTTTTGTTGGGGCGTTCGTCAAACCGAAGGACATCACTAGAAACTCATAATGTCCATATCTAGTCCGGAAAGCAGTCTTCGGAACATCTGAATCCCGAATCTTCAACTGATGGTACCCCTATCTCAAGTCAATTTTAGAGAACACCCTGACACCCTGCAACTGGTCAAACAAGTCATCAATACGCGACAACGGGTAATTGTTCTTGATGGTAACTTTGTTCAACTGACAGTAATCAATGCACATCCGCATAGTCCCATCTTTTTTCTTCACAAATAACACTGGTGCACCCCAAGGCGATACACTCAGTCTAACGAACCCTTTTGCTAGCAACTCCTCAAGCTGCTCCTTCAACTCCTTCAACTCTTTCGGAGCCATGCGATATGGTGGGATAGATATAGGCTGGGTACCTAGAGCCAAATCAATACAAAAATCGATATCACGATTTGGTGGCATGCCTGAAAGATCAGAAGGAAACACATCGGAGAACTCCCAGACCACCGTCACTGAATCAATCGCCGGAGTCTCTGTGGTAGTATCCCGAACATAGGCTAGATAAGCCAAACAACCCTTCTCAACCATGTGTCTAGCCTTCAGAAAAGAAATAACCCGACTAGATGCACTAACAGACGAACCCTTCCACTCCAATCTAGGCAAGTCTGGCATCGCCAAGGTAACAGTCTTGGCTTGGAAATCAAGGATGGCGTGATATGGAGATAACCAGTCCATGCCCAGGATGACCTCAAAGTCGGTCATATCGAGCAATAAAAGATCTGCTATAGTCTCATAACCACAGAATGTAAAAATACAGGACCGGTAGATCCGATTCACAACAATAGAATCACCCACACGAGTGGACACATAAACAGGAGTACCCAAGGACTCACGAGGAACACCATGAAATGAGAAAACAGAGATGAAACATATGAATATGTAGATCCTGGGTCAAATAGTACTGAAGCATCCCTACCGTAGACAGAAATAATACCTGTGATCACGGTATCTGAGGCCACTGCATCTGATCTGGCTAGAAAAGCATAGAACCTAGCTGGAGCGCCACCTGGCTGGCCTCCACCTCTAGGACGGCCCCTACCCACCTGCCCTCTACCTCTGGACGGCCAGACGATGGGTGGAGCAGCTTGTGCTATAATCATAGGCTGCTGACCCTGCTGCACTGCCTTGCCCCGAAGCCTGGGGCAGAACCTCTGCACATGACTGAGATACCCGCACTCGAAACAACCTCTCGGCACGGTGGACTGCTGGCCTGAAGTCTGACCCTGATGGCCTGAATGCCCACTGGAGGAACCTTGAATAGCTGGTGGGCGATAGGAACTCTCTGGCATGGCGCTGAAATAGGGTCGCACTGGAGCACCCCGAGGAGGCGGCGATGCTGGATATGTGGGCCTGCTAGGCTAACCCCTCACGAACTGACCCTTGCCCCCTGCCGGGGCACCACTAAACTCTCCAGAATACCAAAACCACTTATCCCTCGTAGCCTACTCCCGACCACCATGCACCCTCGATCCTTCGAGCTATCTCTATAACTAGCTCGTAAGAAGTCCCCATCTCAACTTCTCGGGCTATAGTGGCGTGACTAGTAGAGTACAAACCTACAACAAACCTCCGTACTCTCTCTACATCGGTCGAAAGTATCATAAGTGCATGGTGAGACAACTCAGAGAATCTCTCCTCATTGTCGGTCACCGACATCTGGCCCTGTTGGAGCTGCTTGAACTGAAATTGCAACTCTTCCCTCTGAGAGTGTGGGATATATCTGTCCAAGAAGAGGCGTGTGAACTGATCCCAGATCATTGGAGGAGAACCTTCTGGTCTGCTGAGAAAGATAATACTTCCACCATCTACGAGCCCTGCCCTCCAGCTGGAAGGTGGTAAAGTCTACCCCGTGGGACTCCAATATCCTCATATTATGCAGTCTGTCCCTACAGCGATCAATAAAGTCCTGGGGGTTCTCGTGTCGCTCACCTCCAAAGACAGGAGGATGTAGCCTAGTCCATCTGTCCAATGGCTTCTACGGATCGCCGGTCGCAACTGGTCTGGGCTCAGGTATAGCTGCTGCAACCGGCTGAGCTCCACCCACAGGTAGTGCGCCCGGGGTCTGATACACGACAGTTGCATGCCCTGGAGACTAAGCGGTAGGGGTCAGTGCTCCCTCTCCCACCTGAGATGTGGCCGGGTCTACTGTAAATAGGCCAGCATGAGTCATAGAATCTATGAACCGCAACATATGGCCCATGACCTCCTGGAATCCCGGTGCAGACATGAAGTCCACCGGGGTGGCTCTGCTGTAGGAACCTCGCCATGCTCCTCAATAATAAGATCCTCTACTGGATCCACTGATGGTATAACTGGAGCAACTCTGGGACATCCTCGTCCCCTACCACGGGCTGGAGCCCTCCCTTGGCCTCTAGCAACTGGGGTAGCATCTCCCCCATGGTCTGGAACATCCGCTGCACGCATTCTCACCATCTGTGAGAGAATAAGAGAAAGATACTTAGTACCACATCAACTACACGATAGGAGATGAAGAAAAAGTAGCTTCTTAACACCTTATAGCCTCTCGAAGATAAGTACGGACGTATCCGCAAGACTCTATTAGGCCTGCTCATAACTTGTGAGACCTACGTGAACCTAGTGCTCTGATACCATGTTGTCACGACCCAATTCTCCTATAGGTTGTGATGGCGCCCAATGTTACCGCTAGGCAAGCCAACAGTGAATTAAACCATGTTATGTCTCTTTTATTAAGTTTTCAAGTAGTTAAAATTCTATTTAATAATAAATTAAGGAGTGGGAAATTTAATAACTGAAACGAAGACAATTGAATGGTAATCATGATGATACAAGTACTCCAAAACCATAAAGTCCACTAGTGTGTGTGCCAAGACTCGGTGTCACAAATGTATGGGCAACTAGTAGAATATACAAAACTCTAACTACTGTCCAAAATAAAGTAGACAGAATATAAATACAAAAGAGAGACTCTAGGGGCTGTAGAACGGCTCAGGAAGCAGCTCACCACTAGGCCTCATAATATCTGGGATGCGTGCTGGTAGGACCGCCAGATGCAGCTGCTTCAGATCCTGCACAGTTAGTGAAGAAGTGTAGCGTGAGTACATAAACAATATATACCCAGTAAGTATCAAGTCTAACATCAAAGAAGTAGTGACGAGGGGTCGACATCCACACTTACTATGGGCTAATAGTAAAGAAATACCGAATTATAAATGAGCACGGGTTATGTAAATAATAATAATAACTCAATAACAAGCAGAAAGTAAATAATTCTTTCACACATGGTAAGTTCCAAATAAATTTCCATCTTATATAATTTTGCCTCTCAAGCCAGGGAAGGATACCAAATATATGATTACACTTCGAGTGTTATCACGCACGATTATGCCGAGGTCGTATGGCCTGATCCAGAATAATGTGTACATTGTCGAGGGTGGAGCGGCATAAATCATAGATGCATCTATCTACTGCCAAGGCGTTCGGCCCTCTCCACAAGAAGAGATGATACTTTACAAGCATGTGACTTAAACGTTATTAAAGGCTAATACACAATGTAATACAAATTCCATTAACGGCCTTTCACAATTCCTTTGACAAGTTCTAATATAATTTAGGCACTTTAATTAACAAGTAGGGTGCAAACCTTTCAAGTAATTCATAATTTGGGTCCTAAAACTACCCGTTCATAAGCATAATTAGTAGCTACGCACAGACTCTCGTCACCTTGTACGTACGTAGCCCCCACAATTAGAAGCAAACATTGATTTAATTCACCTATGGGGTAAATTCCCTCTTACAAGGTTAGACAAGAGACTTACCTTGTCTCAAGACTCACTTTCCAGTTACAATTTCGCTCTAAAGCCCCAACTTGGTGCCGAACAATCCAAAACTAGTCAAATGTTATATAAATTAATCAATACATGTTCAAAAGTTCATATTCTAACTATTAGAGTGATTTCCCAACCCAATTGAAGAATTCCTAAAATTCATCCCCGGGCCCACGTGCCCGGATTTTGGAAATTTTCGAAGAAAGTTGTTACCCATAACCTCACAAGCTCAAATATATAATTTTCACTCAATTCCCTAACTATTTTCGTGGCAAAATCCCATTTTTATTAAAACCTAGATTTTTTATCTAAACCCATGATTCTCACAATTTTACATGTTAAAATCTACCCATAATCTATGTATTTACTCACAATGTATAGAAATTACTTACCTCAAAGTGCTAGATGAAAACACCTCTCCAAGAGCTCCAAAATCGCCCAAGAGGTGAAAGAAAATGAGTCAAAATCATCTAAGCCCCGCATTAAATGGACCATTCTGCCTCCAGGACTTCCGCATTTGCGACTCCGCTTTTGCGGAAGGTTCATCGCAGATGCGGTCTGTAACGACCCAATCGGTCATTTTATTTTCTAGAACCCTGTTCCCCTAAATAAGACTTCCCGTACATGCTTTTACTGTTTTATGACTTGTGGGGATGGTTGGTTGGAGATTTAGAAGGGTTAAGGTTGAAATCGGAACACTTGTTTCCTTAAGTTGGCCTTAAAAGGGCTAGGTTTGACTTCGGTCAACATTTTAAGTAAACGACCTCAGAATCTAGATTTGACGATTCCAATAGGTTCGTATGATGATTTCAGACTTGGGCGTATGCTTGGTTATGTTTTTGGATGACCTGGGAGTGTTTTGGCGCCTAACATCAAAAGTTGGTTCTTGAAGAATCTTGAAGTTCTTTAAATTTGGTTTGGAGCAGGTTTTAGTGTTATCAAGGTCCAAATGGAATTCCAAGACCGGAAATAGTTCCGTAATGCCATTTAAGACTTGCATGCAAAATTTAGTGTCAATCCGGGTAGTTTAAGTATGTTTCGGCGCATTTGGATTAAATGGAAGAACTTGAAGTTCATAAGTTTGATTCAGTTGGTTTTGGGGTGTGATTCTTAGTTTTAATATTGTTACGGCATTCTGAGAGTTCGAGAGAGTCCGTTTTATGATTTCAAACTCGTGGGTATGTTTGGCCAGGGCCTTGGGGGCCCCGAGTGTCGATCGGAGGAGGCTTGGACCAAGTTGGATTTGGGAGCCAAAGCTGAAGCTCCAGCTGCTGTCATAACCGCACCTGCGCTTGGCCAGCCGCAGGTGCGAGCTCACAAAAGCAAGCTAGGCCTTGCAGAAGAAGCCAAGGAAGGGCAGCCTAGGATCCGCAGGTGCGGGACCCCGTCGACAGAAGCGAAGCCAGCTCGCAGGTGCGGAGTCGCTGGAGGCAGTGAGGTTTTTTTTAAAACGGGACTTAGCCATTTTGGATCATTTATTTTCCATTGTTGGGGAATTTTTGGAGCTTTTAAGGAGGGGATTTCACCTAGCACTTGGAGGTAAGTGATTTCTACCAATCTTGAGTTAAATACATAGATTAAGGGTAGCTAATAACATGTAAATTAGTGAAAATCATAGGTTTAGTTGAAAACCTAGGTTTTTGATAAAATGAGATTTAGCCACGAAATTAGTTATGGAATTTAGTAAAAATCATATATTTGAGTTCATAAGGTTATCGGTAACAACTTTCTTCAGAAATTTTCGGAATCCGGGCACGTGGGCCTGTGGGTGAGTCTTAGAATTTTTGCAAATAGGCTTGGGAAATCACTTTAATAGTTAGGGTATGAACTTTTAAGCATGTATTAATTATTTAATATAACATTTGACTAGTTTCGAGTTGTTTGGCGCCAAATTGAGGGTTTGGGCACAAATCGTGGACAGGAAAGTAGGCCTTGAGACGAGGTAAGTCCCTTTTCTAACCTTGTATGAGGGAATTAACCCCATAGGTAAATTATAACTAATATGTGCTCCTACGTGTGGGGGCTACGTACGTACGAGGTGACGAGAGTCCGTACGTAGCTACTAATTATGCTATTATCCGAGTAGTATAAGACCCATACCATGCTATACTTAAATGTTTGCACTCCCATTTGTTTATTTAATTGCTTAAGGCATATTGGAAGTTGATAAAAGAATTGAAAAAGTTTAAAGTTACTTACTTAAAGGTGCGAATGGAACACTTGACTATAAATGAGAATTTGTGTGTTATTTGAAATATTTTCTTTTTGTGGAGCGGGCCGAGCACCTCGGTAGCAGATAGATGCATCTATGGTTCGTGCCGTTCAACGCTCGGCAGTGCACAATTTAAATAATATGTTAGATCGGGACGTACGACCTCGGCATAATATGTGCATGAAAATCTTTGGAACTATTTATGATTTACATTGCTTAAAATGCCTTGAATTACAAGCTGTTAAATAATGAAACTAAGATTGGGATTTAATACTTGCGAAAGAAGAATTTACTATTTCCTGATATTGAGCTTTCAGTATTGTTCATGAAATCCATGCTTAGTATATATTTGATATATCATTGTTGGCCCATAGTAAGTGTCAAAGTCGATCCCTCGTTACTACTTCTTCGAGGTTAGACTGGATATATACTGGGTACATGTTGTTTATGTACTCACGCTACACTTCTGCACTTGATTGTGCAGGATCTGAGGCAGGTATATCTGGTTACCAATCCGATGCGCATATTTGATCCCCGCTACAAAACTACACGGTGAGCTGCCCTTCCAAGCCCTTATGCAGCAGCCAAAGTCTTTTCTTTGTTTATTTGTTCTGTCTATCCCATTTCAGACAGTAGATTAGAATTTGTTTGTATATTCTACTAGTAGCCCATATACTTGTGACACCGGGTCTTGGCACACACTAGTAGACTTATGATTTTTGGATTGTATTCCTACGATTATGATTTCATTTAGCTGTTTTCGTTATGATTTCATTTGCTCATTTTAAATTATGTTATTTGTCAAATTCTTAAAATTTAAGGAATGTTAGCTGTTTGAAAAACTTATTAAAAAATGGAAATCACTAGATTGTTCACTGTCGGCTTGCCTAGCAACGGTGCTGGGCGCCATCACAGCCTAAACCAAAATTGGGTCGTGACAACATGGTATCAGAGCTCTAGGTTCACGTAGGTCTCACAAGTTATGGCCAGACCTAATAGAGTCTTGCGGAGACGTCCGTGCTTATCTTCGAGAGGCTATAGGGTGTCAGGAAACTAGTCTTTATTCATCTCCTATCGTGCAATTGATGGTATACTAAGTTCCTTTCTCTCATTCTCTCACAGATGTTGAGAACGCATACGGCGGACGTTCCAGACCCGTGAGGAGCTGCTCACCCCATTGCTAGAGGACGAGGAAGAGGCCGGGGGAGGGCACCAGCCCGAGGTAGGGGACGAGGACATCCCAGAGCTGCCCCAATTGCACCACCAGCGGATCCAGTGGAGGATCCCATCATTGAGAAGCAGGGCGAGGTGCCCGCAGTAGAGCCAGCCCCAATAGATTTCATGTCAGCACCGGGCTTTCAGGAGATCGTGGGCCGTATGTTGCGGTTCATGGACACTATGATCGAGGCTGGTTTATTTCCAGCTGACCCAGCCACATCTCAGGCGGGAGGGGGAGCACAGACCCTTACTGCCCAGGCTTCGGGGCATGCAGCTGCTGTATATCAGACCCCGGGTGCACTACCAGTGGGCGGAGCCCAGCGAGTTGCTGCAGCTGTACTTGAGCCTAGACCAGTTGCGGCCGACGAGCTGCAGAAGCTATTAGATAGATGGACTAGGCTATATCCTCCTGTCTTCGGGGGTGAGAGGTATGAGGATCCCCAGGACTTCATTGATCGGTGCAGGGACAGACTGCACAACATGAGGATATTGGAGTCCCATGGGGTGGATTTCACTACTTTCCAGCTGGAGACCAGCAGGTTCTCCTCCTATGACTTGGGACCAGTTCACATGCATATTCTTGGACAGGTATATTCCACCCTCTCAGAGGGAAGAGTTGTGGTGGCAGTTTGAGCAGCTCCAGCAGGGTCAGCTATCTGTGACCGATTATGAGGCGAGATTCTCTGAGTTGTGTCGCCATGCACTGATGATACTTCCGACCGAGGCGGAGCGAGTGCAGAGGTTTGTTGCGGGGTTGCACTCAGGTATTCAGGCTAGTATGGCCCGAGAGGTAGAGATGGGGACTTCCTACTAGCTAGTAGTGGAGATTGCTCGGAGGATCGAGGGCTATCGCCAGAGGGGTAGGGAGAAAATGCAGCAGGACGAGAGGGTCCGTTACTCCGGGGAGTTCAGAGGTGCCCCAACTGGGGGCAGAGGTCAGTTCAGGAGGGGTCGGGTCAGCCCATTAGGACCCCATATCCTGCATCGCCACCTCCATGGGGTGCTCCAGCGCGACCCTATTTAAGCGTTATACCGGAGAGTTCGTACCGACCGCCAGCTATTAAGGGTCCTTTCAGTGGGTACTCCGGTCATCAGGGTTCTTCTAGTGCTTACTTCAGTGCAATGCCAGAGAGTTCATATCACCCACCAGCTATTCAGGGTTCTTCTGGTGGGTATTCAAGCCATCAGGGTTAGACATCAGGGCAGCAGATCACCGCGCCAAGAGGTTGTTTTGAGTGCGGGGATCTTAGTCTTGTGCGGAGGTTTTGCCCCAGGCTTCGGGGCAAGTAAGTGCAGCAGGGCCAACAATCCATGATTACAGCTCCAATAGCCACACCAGCCGCCCGACCACCCAGAGGCGGAGGGCAAGTGAGTAGAGGCCGTCCAGAGGTGGAGGTCAGGCAGGCGGAGGCCAGCTGGGGGGCGCTCCAGCCAGATTTTTTGCTTTTTTGGCCAGACCAGATGCAGTGGCCTCAGATGCCGCGATCATAGGTATTATCTCTGTCTGCGGTAGGGATGCTTCAGTATTATTTGATCCAGGATCTACCTATTCGTATGTGTCATCCCTGTTTGCTCATTTTATGGTTATTCCTCGTGAGTCCTTGGGTACTTCTATTTATGTGTCCACTCTTATGGGCGATTCTATTGTTGTGGATCGGATCTATCGGTCCCGTGGGTTACATTTTGTGGATATGAGACTAGGTCAGATCTTCTGTTGCTTGATATTACCGATTTTGAGATCATCCTGGGTATGGACTGGCTATCCCCATATCATGCCATCCTTGATTACCATGCCAAGACTGTTACTTTAGTGATGCCTGAGTTACCGAGATTGGAGTGGAAAAGTTCATCTGTCATTACATCTAGTCGAGTTATATCTTTTATGAAGGCTCGACACATGGTCAAGATGGTTTGCTTGGCTTATCTAGCCTATGTTCGAGATACTACCGCAGAGTCTACGACGATTGATTCAGTGCCAGTAGTTTGGAAGTTCGCCGATATGTTTCCTTTGGACCTTCCAGGCATACCACCAGATCGTGATATTGATTTCTGTATTGACTTGGCTCCAGGCACTCAGCCTATATCTATCCCACCGTACCGTATGGCTCCGAAAGAATTGAAGGAGTTGAAGGAACAACTTGAGGAGTTGTTAGCAAATGGGTTCGTCAGGCTGAGTGTATCACCTTGGGGTGCACCAGTATTATTTGTGAAGAAGAAAGATGGGACTATGCAGATGTGCATTGATTACTGCCAGTTGAACAAAGTCACCATTAAGAACAAGTACCCGTTGCCATTGATGATTTGTTTGACCAGTTGCAGGGTGCTAGGGTATTTTCTAAGATTGACTTGAGATTGGGGTACCATCAGTTGAAGATTCGGGACTCAGATGTTTCGAAGCCTGCCTTCTGTACTAGATATGACCATTATGAGTTACTAGTGATGTCCTTCGTCTTGACCAATGCCCCGACGGCGTTTATGGATTTGATGAACATGGTGTTCAAGCCTTATATTGATTCCTTTATTATTGTCTTCATTGATTACATCTTGATTTACTCACGTAGCATGGAGGAGCACGAGCAACATTTGTGAGTAGTGCTTCGGATCTTGCGGGAACAGAAGCTATATGCTAAGTTCTCCAAGTGTGAGTTTTGATTAGATTCCGTGGCATTCTTGGGGCATGTGGTATCAAGCGAGGGTATCAAGATGGATCTCAAGAAACTTGAGGCAGTTCAGAGTTGGCCTCGTCCTACTTCGGCGACTGAGATCAGGAGTTTCTTGGGATTAGCAGGTTATTATCGTTGGTTTGTGGAGGACTTTTCGTCTATTGCAGCACCTTTGACTAGATTGACCCAGAAGGGTGCTCCGTTCCGTTGGTCCGAGGATTGTGAGGCGAGCTTTCAGAAGCTCAAGACAGCTTTGACTACATCACCGGTTCTAGTGTTGCCTTCCTGTTCGGGGATGTGTACTGATGCAGGAGGGAGGGGCGAGTTATTGCATATGCTTCGCGTTAGCTGAAGATTCATGAGAAAAATTATCCTGTGCATGACCTAGAGTTAGCCGCGATTGTTCATGCTCTTAAGATATGGAGGAATTACCTTTATGGGGTGTCCTGTGAGGTGTACATTGATCATCGCAACTTGCACCATTTGTTCAAGCAAAGTGATCTCAATTTGAGGTAGTGCAGATGGCTTAAGTTACTGAAGGATTATGACATCACTATCCTTTATCATCCGGGCAAGGCGAATGTAGTCGCGGATGCCTTGAGAAGAAAGACAGAGAGTATGGGTAGCTTGGCATTCATTTCAGTAGAGGAGAGACCACTAGCCTTGGACATTCAGTCCTTGGCCAACAGACTCGTGAGGTTAGATATTTCGGAGCCCAGCTGAGTTCTTGCATGCGTTGTTGCCCAGTCTTCACTATTTGAGCAGATCAAGGCTCGACAGTTTGATGATTCGCACTTGGCGGTTCTCAGATAGACAGTACTATAGGGTGGTGCCAAGGAGGTTTCTATTAGTGAGGATGGTGTTCTACGACTCCAGGGTCATCTATATGTTCCTAATGTCGATGACGTGAGGTAGAGGATTCTAGAGGAGGCGCATAGTTCTCGATATTCCATTCACCCAGGTGCTATGAAGATGTATCGCGACCCGAAGCATCATTTTTGGTGGCGGCGGATGAAGAAAGGCATAGTTGAGTATGTAGCTAGATGCTTAAATTTGCCAGCAGGTTAAGTATGAGCACCAGAGGCCAGGAGGCCTACTCCAGCAGATGACTATACCCGAGTGGAAGTGGGAGCGCATCACTATGGACTTCGTGGTAGGGTTGCCGTAGAATTTGCGGAGGTTTGATGCAGTTTGGGTCATTATAGACAGATTGACCAAGTCGGCACACTTTATTCATGTGATGACTACATATACTTCAAAGAGATTGGCCCAGATTTATATCTAGAAGATAGTTCGACTGCATGGTGTGCCCGTTTCCATCATTTCAGATAGAGGTCCTTAGTTTACATCACATTTCTGGAGAGCGGTACAGAGTGAGTTGGGGACCCATGTAGAACTCAACACAACATTTCATCCGCAGACTGACGGTCAGTCGGAGTTGACAGTTCAGATATTGGTGGACATGCTCAGAGCATATATGATTGACTTTGGAGGGCAGTGGGATAGATTCTTGCCTTTGGCCGAGTTTGCTTACAACAACAGCTATCGGTCCAGCATCGAGATGGCTCCATTAGAGGCTTTATATGGTCGGCGGTGTCGTTCTCCTATTGGGTGGTTTGAGCCCGGCGAGGCTAGGTTGTATGGGACTGATTTGGTGAAGGATGCCTTGGAAAAGGTAAAGTTGATTTAGGAGCAGCTTCGCACAGCTCAGTCCCGATAGAAGAGTTACGCGGATCAGAAGGTGCGTTATTTATTATTTATGGTGGGTGAGAAGGTTCTCTTGAAAGTCTCGCTGATGAAGGGGATTATGAGATTCAGAATGAAGGGAAAATTGATCCTAAGGTTTATAGGCCAATTTGAGGTATTGAGGCGAGTTGGGGAGGTTGCTTATGAGCTTGCTTTGCCTCCTAGTCTATCGGGAGTTCATCAGGTTTTTTGTGTCGATGCTCCGGAGGTATCATCCCGACTTGTCGCATGTGTTAGACTTTAGCACGATTTAGTTGGATGAGAGTCTGGGTTATGAAGAGGAGCCAGTTACCATTGTTGATAGGCAGGATCGCCAGTTGATATCCAAGAGGATTTCCGCGGTAAAGGTTTAGTGGAGGGGCCAACATGCAAACTATAGCTATATACATGTATATAACATGCCTGGCTAGCATTTTGGGCTATATCCCCCCATCGGTTAAATACATAATCAATAGGCCCGGCTGGTATTATGGGTTATCTCCCCTAGCATATAATCAATAGACCTCGCTGGCGTTATGGGCTACATCCCCCAGCATAATCAATGTATGCATGTATGAGGCATAACATATGTGGAAGCATCATATGGACTCAAGAGATTATGACGGAAACTATAAACGGAATCACAAACGTAATCTAACGCTCGTCATCCATAAGTTGGACGGAGGAGCCTATCCCTATTTTAGGGAGAACTGAGCATTTACATGAGATTCTAACGCTAATTAACTCATTTGGATCCCTCTAGAATCAAATTAGAATGAAGGAACTCAAAATTTGTCCAACTCTTTGAATTTCTAAACATTTCGGCAGAGTTTCCCCTAAAACTAGATGATCCCCAAAAAGAACAGCAAGCACCACATTATACACGGGAATGGATACCCGGCCAAGATGATAACATCAAACTAAAGGAGATCTAGTTATCCACAATAGTGTCAAACGATTGACAAAACGGAATTATGAACGTAATGTCGGCTCACAATGGCTAACTTGTGACATGAAAGTATAAATATGATTTAGGAATGATCTAAGAATCAACACATGATAATTAAGCTTATATAATATAAAATGAAGCTAATTGTAAGGCCCCAAAAAATATTTTCAAAAAAATAATGTCTCGTGGTGCTGAATTGGTTCTTACGTGTTTAAGGATTTTTGGGTTGAATAATGCACTGGAGAGTAAAGAAAAATTTTGGGCAGAAAAATGCCTTTCGGCGGCCCACTATGCGGACCGCATAATGGTCGCAGAGTGAGACAGGAAGGGAAGTTTTGGAGACCAGGTTTGCGGCGCATTATACGACTGCAGACCAATTTTGCGGTGCATTATGCGACCGTAGAACATGTCTGCAGGCCGCAGAATGACCGCAGACTAGGTCAGTCACACCCAGTTTTAGAATCCAAATTATGCGGCCAATATGCGGACCGCATATCAATTATGCGATCGCAGACCCTGTTCAGGAGCTTCATTTTTGGTTTTTTATAACCCGACCCTACTTCGTTAAATACACGCAAAGGATCATTTTTGAGCAAATATTCTGATGTTTTAGAGAGAATGGATAGTGTTTTAGAGAGAGAGGAAGCCCTAGGTTAATTTTCATCAATCTTTGCTCATCTTGGAAGATTAACAAGGATAACCCACAAGGTCTTCATTCTAAAGGTAAGATTCTACACCCTAACCCTCAATTTCGAATTTTTTCAAGAATTGGGTAATTAGTAAGATATTATTTAGGCATGTGAGTTGTTCATCTTGCATGCATGTGTTATCAAAGGGTGTAAAAAGATTATTGAGCTAAGAATGGTAAAGAATGGGTTGTGGGATGATGGAATCCTCCATAAAAGGGCCTTGAAACCTTATGCACATCTAGTGTTTGATAAAATGCTCAAATGAGCTAGAACCATGATCATCTTCCTAATTTTGGTTCAATGTGTAGTATAGCGCATCTGCACAAATTCTCGCACCTGCGGCCCTGATCTCGCTTCTGCGCACACGCAGGTGCGCTTCCTGCCTCCACTTCTGCGGCCCTGACCTCGCTTCTGCGCACATGCAGGTGCGCTGCCCGCCTCTACTTCTACGACTTCACGTCCAGGCTGCCCAAGCCGCTTCTGCGAGTGTCACCTTGTTTCTGCGAGGTTGCTTCTGCTACCAAACTACCGCAGAAGCGATCACACCAGCTGTTGCCCAGCTTCAGCATCTCATAAGTCCAAAATAAATCCGTTAGCCATCCGTAGTCCACCCGAGGCCCAAGGAAATCCTGACAAAGAAGAGAAAGATAGAAGAGACATTAGTAGTCAAGCTCACAGAGAATTTCAGCGCAATCTTGCAAAACAAACTCCCAGAAAAGTGTGGAGATCCAGGGAGTTTTACTATATTTCTATGTTAGGCACTCTTAATTTTGATAAGTCTTTATGTGATTCGGGTGCCTCAATTAATTTAATGCCTTTGTCTATTTACAGGAAGCTGGAGAATGAGATTGGAGAGATAAGGTCTGCACCAATATCTTTGCAGCTGGCAGACCAAACAACTATAATACCCGAGGGGATAGTAGAAATTGTCTTAGTTAGGGTAGATAAGTTTGTATTTCTAGTAGATTTCATAGTGGTTAAGGCGGGAGAGAAAAAAGAGGTCCCCCTTATCTTAGGAAGACCATTCTTAGCAACGGGTAGAGCAATATTGGATATACATGATATAAAACTCATGCTTAGAGTGGGTGGAGAGGCTGTGATGTTCGATATAAATGTAAAGACGGGGGTGATAAAGGAGAAGCCAGCTGCAAGTGTTGAGTGGAAAGTGAAGAGTTCGAATGAGAAGGTTGCAGTGAAAGAAAAGTGTGGAGGTGTACCCCAAGAAGGATGAGAAGAAGTTGTCTGCATGGATGTGTTCATTGGTTCGGGCGCGTGGAATGGAGCCCGACTTCGACTCAGACCCCGACTGAAAATTCAGGGAAGTTTCCTTTACCTTATGCTTTTTAATTGTGTGTCATGGGGACATTCCACAACTTAAAGTGTGGGGTGGGGGATAAATTGTATGTTGTATGTATCCGTGTTAGTAATTTAGTTTTGTTGTTTTAGTAGTTAGAGATAGAAAAATGAGGATAACCATAAAAATTTAAAATTTTTGACTTTTCCTAACAATGGATGTCATTCGACGGGTTTCTTAAGGGATTAAAGTCGAAAGAAAAAGAAAAAAAATATTTTCTTTTGCTAGGTAGTGTAATAATTCCCCCTTGGTTTTTCTTTGTGCCGCGGTTCTTTTCTAAGGGTTTTGTTTGAACTGGGTGTAGTTAGTTTTTAGTTTTGTAGAATAGTAGGGAACCTTGTACTGTGTCTTGAATTGAAAGCAATATCTCTTGACTCTATTATACTTGGAGAATAGTGAGTGCTTTAGTTGTGATGCTTAGGCTCAGTTTTTGAATCTTGCATAAGCACCTTAAATTGTATGATTTTAACTTTGCTTAACTGCTTTGAGTAGAGTGTTTTGATAATCCAATCTGGAGTGAGTTATGTGCCATGTGTGTGTGAGGTTTCGTATATTCTGTGCATTGCATTTGATGTCTAGAACTTGCCCCGTGTGTTTGCAAAGAGAAATAGTAGTGTTGTTCAGTCTTAGAAGTGATTTAGGCATTTCTTTGTTGAACCAGTTATATGCTCTTACCCACCTAATTGTTATGTATCTTAGTTAACCCCTTTTAGCCTATAATCTTGTTTCTTTGGCAACCACATTACAGGCCTTACCTATTTGTTTTGAATTGACCATCTATTTGAACCTTTAATCTCTCGTGAGCACTTAAATTTGTTATAAATCTTTGTAAAAGTTGAAGTGTGGGGTGGTTGGTTTGGCTTTTGAGTGGAACTAATGAAGTAAGGATAAAGGTGCATTGTATTGAAAAAAAGTAAGAGCCACTTGAAGAGATTAAGAAAAGAAAAGAAAAAATAATAAGTGTTTGATCGTGAAAAAATATTCCGTGATAGTGGTAACGCTTGATGTAATTGTGATTAAAGAAGTTGGGAGTTAATGTATAATGATGTTTAGGTGGAGTATGGTTTGACATAAGTGTGGGGTTTTGAATGTTAAATTGTATGTATTAAAGTGCTTAGGAAGGTGTAGTCACTCTTATATCTAAATGTATCCTACCCGTCCCGCAACCTACATTACAACCAGTTAAAGTCCTACTTGATCCTTGACTGAATGAGCTCGATTAGTTGAGTAGTACTCTACGAGCAAGCCTATGGTTCATCTTTTGTGGCATATGAATGTTATTTCTGAGAGTGAGTGAATTCTTTCTATATTGAGTTCCTGATTGTTGTTAAATTTGATGGTGTGTGGAACTACTCTCTATTGTGGTGAGGGAACTTGATTCATGAAGGAAAGGTAATGTCATTGACCTCTGTGTTAGAGTAAGTGAGCGGGTTATAAATAATGCGTGGTGCTTTCGAGTCAAATCTTGAGTCTAGGATGTTACGGTGTTGTGCTTAAGCTATTTTAATTATTCTTAGTGTGATGAGTTATGAGAGTTGCTAAATAAGGTTGTGCCTATATAAAGTGTGGTTTGATTGATCGAGGACGAGCAATGGTTTAAGTGTGGGGTGTTGTTGGTAGGCTATAATCTTGTGTTTTAGTCGCTTATTACACTTCAATTTACTACACTTTAATTGAGGTTGAGCTTTAATCGCTAGTGTTTTGCACTAATTGTGTGTTTTATGCCTTATTGGAGTGATTCCGAGCTATGTAGATGTTATAGAATGAATTCAAGTGATTTGGAGCTTTGAAGTCTGAGTAAAAGCCCAAGGGAATAAGCCGGAATCGCGTTCGGGAGTCGAGAACCGCGTCGGGATAGCTAAAAAGCAAGAAAAATCCGTACTTAGAGAAAGTCCCACAGCCGCGGCACGTGGCGCGCTGCGACTGCCCAATTTTCCTGAAGTCTGTCAGAACAAGCTCTCTGAAGTTTCCCACAACCGCCCCGCGTGGCGCGTCGCCCCCTGCGGCCCGCCTATGCATTTTTTACAGAGTTATTATCCCAGTTCGCGCAGGAAAATGTGTTTTTGTCTGGGCCCGACCTTACTTAGTATAAATACATGTAAAAACATTATTTTATGGACTTTCGACGCATCTAAGAGCTAAGGAGGCTAAAGAGAAGGTGGAGAAGCAAAAGCACAAGGGATTCATCATTCAATCCTCACTCAAGATAAGAGTTTAGATCGTTTTATATTTTTCTTTATATTTGTAATGAATTACTCCATATCTATGGAGTAGTTCTCTTTAGGGATTGATGGATTTAGTGTATTGATATTTGTTTATGGATATTAACTCTAGTTTTTATGCATTGAATCATTTTGGGTGTTTTAATTGTTGCATCTATAATCACATGTTCATGTAATCGAGAGAGGCATACGTGTAATATCTTTGCATTATCTTGTTGGTTGAATTCATTAATTCTTCTTAGTAATCGAAAGAGGCTAGTTGAATTATCGTTTAGACCTTGTTAGGAGGATACTCGAGAGAGGTTCTCCTAAAGACCAATCCACTACGAACTCTTGCATATCTTCACCGAGCTTAAATTGGTTCACATTGTGAGGTTGAGACTTAATCGAGAGAGGAGTTTCAACTAAACGTTTGAATTAATAATTAAGTGAATTCGAGAGACTCACTTGAACATTAGAAGTGAATTAACTAGATTTAAATCCCAGGCAATTATCTTGCACCTATTCAATCAACCCTTATTTTCTCCCATTGATATCTTCCTTTCTTACTTTTATTGCGATTGTCATAGTCAATTAGCTCTAGATTCTTAGTTAATTTTAGTTTTTAATCACATAATTCTCAACTGTTGATCATCTTGGATAGCAATCAAGCTATAAACTATGAAAATACTGTTTAACTCCAATCCATGTGGATACAATATTATATTATACTATATTCGACTAGCGAGCATAATTTAAGTGTGTGTTTTGCGCTCGTCAGCCATCCATTCAGGAGACTCTAGCCCAGTTTCTGAGCATGTTCAGTACCTTGGCTCAGGAAAAATTGATACCACTTGCTCCTGCCGCATCTCAGGCCGGGGGAGAAGCACAGACTTCCGTCGTCGGTACCCCAGAGCAGCGGGTTTAGGTCGACCAGGTTCCAGAGATCGTACCGATGCAGCTGGTAGCTCCAGTTCAGCCCGAGGTTAGGGCAGCAATTTCTGAGGCGTAGCAGCTCATGCTCGAGAGGTACAAGAAGTACCACCCTCCTACTTTTAGTGGCTTGACATCAGAGGATGCCAAGGGTTTTCTTGAGGAGTGCCACCGTATCCTCCATACTATGGGTGTTGCGAAGACTAGTGGGGTTTCTTTCACTACGTTCCAGCTTAGAGGAGCGACTTATCAGTGGTGGCGAGCTTACGAGTTGGGTAGTCCAGCTAAGGCAGCTTCACTCACTTAGACTCAATTCTCAGATATGTTCTTGATGGAGTATGTTCCCACAGTCTCAAAGATGCTTGGTGCACAGAGTTTGAGTAGTTGCGTCAGGGTTCTATGACCGTGTCAGATTATGCGGTCTGATTCAATGATTTGGCTAGGCATGCACCGGCCTTGGTTTCTACTGTTCGAGAGCGGGTTTGTCGATTTATTTAGGGGATCAACCGCAGTATCAGATTGAGCATAACCCGAGAGTTGGAGATGGATATTGTGTATTAATAGGTAGTGGGGATTGCTAGGAGGTTAGAGGGTATGCTGACTCGAGAGAGAGAGGAGAGAGAGGCCAAGAGTTCTCGAGAGTCTGGCACTTATAGTGGTACTCATGCAGCAACGGCAGCTCGTCAGGGCAGGGGTTATATGGGTCACCCTGTCCAATCAGCACTTCCACCCGCCAGCAGTGCTCCGACCACTACTAGGCCCCACGATCTTTATTATGCACTGTCAGTGTCTAGTGTGCCTCTTGTATGGGGTGCTTTCAGTGGTTAGTCCAGTTGATCAAGCCCGAGCCAGTCACAACAGCCACGTCCTCAGAGAGCTTGTTTTGAGTGTGGTAACACTCATCATGTGGTGAGGGGTTGCCCCAAATTTAGGAGGGTTACACCCCACAAATTTCTCAAGCACCGCGTGCTCCACCAGGTCCTCAGGCTATGGTTACAACACCAATACCTACATAGCCAGTTAGAGGTGGAGGTCAGACAGGTAGAGGTCGCCCTAGAGAGGGAGGCCAGGACAGATATTATGCCCTTACTGCTAGGACAGAGGCAGTTACATCAGATTCTGTTATCACATGTATTATTCCGGTCTATCATAGAGATGCATCAGTCTTATTTGATCCAGGCTCCACTTATTCCTATGTGTCATCTTATTTTGCTTCATATTTGGGTGTATCTCGCGATTTTCTGATTTCACCTGTTTATGTATCTACACCCATGGGTGATTCTATTAATTCACCATTTGTATCGGTCGTGTTTGATTGTTCTTAGCGGTTTTGAGACCATAGCCAATTTATTATTGCTAAATATTATAGATTTTGATGTTATTTTGGAGATGGACTGGTTGTCGCCCTATCACGCTATCCTTGATTGTCATTCCAAGACGGTGACGTTAGCTATGCTAGGTCTACCACGGCTGGAGTTGAGAGGTACCTTAGATCATGTTCCTAGCAGGGCTGTCTCATTTCTTAAAGCTCAGCGAATGGTTGAGAAAGGGTGTGATGCATATCTGGCCTATGTGAGGGATGTTAGTGTTGATACTCTTACTGTCAAGACTGTTCAAGTAGTGAGGGACTATTTAGATGTATTCCCGACGGATCTTCCGGGCATGCCGCCCGACAGAGATATTGACTTTGGCATTGATTTATTATCGGGCACTCAGCCCATTTCTATTCCACCTTATCGTATGTCCCCAGCAGAGTTGAATGAGTTAAAGGAACAGTTGCAAGAGTTGCTTGATAAGGGCTTCATTCGGACCAGTGTGTTGCCTTGGGGTGCTCCTGTCTTGTTTGTGAAGAAGAAGGATGGTTTTATGTGAATGTGTATCGATTATCGCCAGTTGAAGAAGGTTACAGTGAAGAACATGTATCCATTTTCACGTATTGATGACCTATTTGATCAGCTTCAGGGTGCCAGAGTGTTCTCTAAGATCGACTTGCATTTAGGCTATCATCAGTTGAAGATTCGGGAGCCAGATATCCCGAAGACTACTTTCAGGACTCGGTATGGTCATTACGAGTTCCTTGTGATGTCTTTTGGGCTGACCAATGCCCCAGCAACATTCATGCACTTAATGAACAATGTATTTCAGCCCTATCTTGACTCTTTCTTCATTGTGTTTATTGACGACATTCTGGTGTACTCCCGGAGTTGGGAGGATCATGAGCAGTACCTGAGGACTGTGCTTCGGACCTTGAGAGAATAGAAGTTGTATGCAAACTTTTTGAAGTGTGAATTTTGGCTAGACTCAGTGGCATTTTTGGGTCATGTAATATCGAGTGAGGGGATCAAGGTAGACCTGAAGAAGATTGAAGCTGTGCAGAGTTGGCCTAGACCGTCCTCAGCTACGGAGATCCAGAGTTTTCTTGGCTTGGTGGGGTATTACCGTCGATTTGTAGAGGGTTTCTCATCTATTGCATCACCTATGACCAGATTCACCCAGAAGGTCCTCCGTTCAAATGGACCGAGGATTGTGAAGAGAGCTTTCAAAAGCTCAAGACTGCTTTGACTACAGCCCCAGTGTTAGTGTTGCCTACTAGATCGGGGTCCTATATGGTGTATTGTGATGCGTCACGCATTGGTCTCGGTGTGGTGTTGATGCAGGATGGTAGGGTGATTACCTATGCATCTAGATAGTTGGAGGTGCATGAGAAGAACTATTATGTCGATGACCTCAAGTTAGCAGCTATTGTTCATGCCTTGAAGATCTGGCGGCATTAATTTTACGGTGTCCCTTGTGAGGTTTTCACCGATCGCCAGAGTCTACAATATCTGTTTAAATAGAAGGATCTTAACTTGCGGTAGAGCTAATGGTTGGAACTTCTTAAGGATTATGACGTCACCATTCTCTATCATCTCGGGTAGGCCAATGTAGTGGCCGATTCCTTGAGTCGCAAGGCGGAGAGTTTGGGCAGTTTAGCATATCTACCAGTAGCAAAGAGGCCTTTAGCCTTGGATGTTCAGGCCTTGGCCAACCAGTTTGTCAGATTGGATGTTTCCGAGCCGAGCCGAGTTTTGGCTTGTGTGGTTTCTCAGTCTTCTCTTTATGATCGTATTAGAGAGCGTCAGTATAATGACCCCTATATTCTTGTCCTTAAGGACACAGTTCAGTATGGCGATGCCAAGGAAGTCATTATTTAGGATGGTGGTGTATTACGGATGCAGGGCAGGCTATGTGTCCCTAATGTAGGTGGTTTGCGTGAGTTGATTCTCCAGGAGGCTCACAGTTTGCGGTATTCCATTCACCTATGTGCTGCAAAGATGTTCCAGGACCTAAGGCAGCATTATTGGTGGAGGAGGATGAAGAAGGACATCGTGGAATATGTATCTCGGTGTCTAAATTGTCAGCATGTAAAGTATGAGCATCAGCGACCGGGTGGATTGCGTTAGAAGTTAGAGATTCCAAAGTGGAAATGGGAGCAGATCACTATAGATTTTGTTTTTGGGCTCCCACGAACTCAGAGGAAGTTCAATGCAGTTGGGTAATTGTGGAGAGATTGACCAAGTCAGCTCATTTCATTCCTATGGTTACTACTTACTCTTCGAAGTAGCTGGCTCAGGTTTAGATTTGCGAGATTATCAGGCTTCATGGCGTATCGGTATCTATTATCTCTGACCGGGGTACGCAGTTTACATCACGGTTCTGGAGAGCCGTACAACGTGAGTTGGGTACTCGTGTGGAGTTGAGTACAACATTTCACCCTTAGATGGACAGAAAGTCCGAGCGCACTATTCAGATATTAGAGGATATGTTTCATGCGTGTGTGATTGATTTTGGGGGTGCTTGGGATTAATTCTTGCCACTTGTGGAGTTTCCTACAATAATAGTTATCAGTCGAGAATTCTGGTGGCACCGTATGAGGTTTTGTATGGTAGAAGGTGCCGGTCTCCAGTGGGTTGGTTTGAGCCGGGTGAGGCTAGGCTATTGGGTACAGACTTGGTTCAGGATGCCTGAAAAAATTTAAATTGATTCAGGATTGACTTCGTACAGCCTAGTCCAGGCAAAAGAGTTATGCAGATCGGAAGGTTCGCGATATTGCATTCATGGTTAGGGAGCGGGTCTTGCTCCAGGTTTCTCCCATGAAGGGTGTTATGAGGTTCGGAAAGAAGGGTAAGTTGAGCCCTAGGTATATCGGGCCTTTTGAGTTTCTTGAGAGGGTTGGAGAGGTGGCTTTCAGACTTGCACTACCACTTAGCCTCTCTGCAGTTCATCCAGTATTCCATGTTTCCATGATTTGGAAGTATCACGGCGATCCGTCTCATGTGTTAGAATTCAGCTCAGTCCAGTTGGACATGGATCTATTCTATGTTGAGGAGCCGGTGGCCATTTTAGACAAGCAGGTTCGAAGGTTGAGGTCAAAGAACATCGCTTCTGTGAAGGTTCTGTGGAGGGGTCATCCATTCGAGGAGGCGAATTGGGAGACCTAGCATGATATGCGCAGCCGTTATCCTCATCTTTTCACCACTTCAGGTATGTCTCTATACTCGTTCGAGGATGAACATTTGTTTTAAAAGGGGGATGATGTAACGATCCGGCCGGTCGTTTTGAGAGTATTAGCCCCAAACACCTAATTATTGCTCCCCCTATTTCGTTTTACGGTTACGTAACTTGCTGGGAGGATTTGTTTTTGGTTTCGGAGTGAAATGGGACACATAGTCCCTAAAATAGAAGTCTAAGTCGTAGGAATTGAACGTAGTTTGAATTGTGCGAAGACAAGTCCGGAATGGAGTTTCGACGGTTCCAATATCTCCGTAGGGTGATTTTGGTATTAGGAGCGTGTTTGGATATTGAATTGGAGGTCCGTATGTCATTTATGCGTCAATTGGCGAAAGTTGGAAAATTGGATGATTTTTAGAAAGTTTGACCGGAAGTGGACTTTTTGATATCGGGGTTGGATTTCGATTCCGGAAGTTGGAGTATGTTCGTAATGTCAATTATAACTTGTGTGCAAAATTTGAGGTTAATCGGACTTGGTTTGATAGATTTCGGCATCGGATGTAGAAGGTTGAAGTTTTAAAGTTCATTAGGCTTGAATCAATGCGCAATTCGTGTTTTTAGCGTTGTTCGATGCGCTTTAAAGGCTCGACTAAGTTCGTATAATGTTTTAGGATTTTTTGGTATTTTTGGTTGAGGTCCCGGGGGCCTCGGGTGTGATTCGGGTCATCATCCGATCAATTTTGGACTTAGAGGATTTCTAGTGCTGGGCTGGTTCTGGTGTCATCGCACCTATGGTGGGGTTGGCCACAGGTTCGGTCTCGCATAAGCGAGCTTTGAGTCGCAGATGCGGGGGCGAGGAGGATGGCCAGTGGTCGCAGATGCGACGTGAAGACCGCAAAACGGAGTGAGTTAGGGTGCTGGGGTTGCCAAGGCTTCCGCAGAAGCGGAGGAGGGACCACATAAGTGCTTCCGTAGATGCAAATGTTTGTGTGCAGGTGCGGAATCTGGGAGTTTAAGTGAACTCCGCAGATGCGGAAACTTCACCGCAAAAGCGGTACCGCAGAAGTGGATTTTTGACCGCAAAAGTGAAAAGCCTGTGCAGACTATATTAAATCATGGGTTCGTGATTTTTATCATTTTTGGACATTTTGAGCTCGGGTCTTGGCGATTGTTGAGAGTAGTTTCAAGGGATTTCTTGAGGTAAATCACTTGTACTCATTTTTTATCAATAATCTTGTTTCCCCATTCATTTTAACACCTAGATTGTGTGTGTTTAGGGTGGAATTTGAGAGTTTGAGGCTAGGGATTTGGAGAGTTTAATTTGGGAATTTGAGTGACGACTTGGTGTCGTATTTTGGTAATTTTGGTATGGGTGAACTCGATATCGAATGGGTGTTCATATTTTGTGACTTTTACTCGATTCCGAGACTTGGGCCCGGGTCGGCTTTTTGGGGTGATTTTTTGATTCTTTGCTAAGGTCGTAGATTTATGATTTAAATTAGTTTCTTGTAGTTGTATTCATGTTATGTAATTTCCTTTGGCTGGATTTGGGCCATTCGGAGTTGGAAAATCTAGGGAAAGGCATCCTTATTGATTGATTGAGCGAGATTTGAGGTAAGTGACTTGTCTAATCTTGTGTGGGGGAAATCCCCTTAGGATTTGGAACTGTTATAACAAATTGTGATATGTGTGCGCCATGTACGCGAGGTAACGAGTGCGTACACGGGCTAATTGTGGAAAATTTCGGTTCTTGCTGAGTAGACTTCTTTTAAATTCCTTAACCGAGTTACCTTAGTATGTGTAGTTGTCATGTTTAGCTTAGTATCGCATGTCTACGTGCCTTAACCTTACTTGAAATCCGTGCAACATGATTAGTTGGATTAATTGTTTCCTTGATTATTGTATTCGGTCTTTAACTGTAGGATTCCTTGCCGTAAATTCGTGGTTTCTTAATTTATGAGTTGCATATTTACTTTTGGTACTACGAGGAGATACCTCGGTAGAGCCCCCTGCTTGCATATTTACTTTTGGGACTACGATGCGATACCTCGGGAGATCCCCCTACTTGCATATTTACTTTTGGGACTACGAGGCGATACCTCGGGAGATCCCCGTGCTTGCATATTTACTTTTGGGACTACGAGGCGATAACTCGGGAGATCCCCCTACTTGCATATTTACTTTTGGAACTACGAGGCAGTACCTCGGGAGATTCCCCTATCGTGCATATTTACTTTTGGGACTACGAGGCAGTACCTTAGGAGATCCCCCTGTTTGCATATTTACTTTTGGGACTATGAGGCGGTACCTCGGGAGATTCCCCTGTTGAGCATTTACATTTGGGTTTACGAGGCGATACCTCGGGAGCGCCCCTGTTGCTTACCTCTATTTGTTGTGCTGTATTTTTCTGAAATTTCTCGTTGTTTAAATTCTCAGGCATTTCAAAATATTACTATTATCTTCTGCCATGCTTTTCTTTTAAACCAGTAGGGCCCTGACCTGACCTCGTCACTACTCTACCGAGGTTAGGCTTGGCACTTACTAGGTACCGTTGTGGTGTACTCATACTACACTTCTGCACATCTTTTTGTGCAGATCCAGGTTCTTCCTACTAGACCAGATACCAGTGAGCTGGACCGCACGTGGAGACTTCAAGGTATATCTACCAGCATCCGCAGACCTCAGAGTCCCCCTCTATCCTTACTATGCTGGTTTTCCCTATTCTCTTTAGACTTTGATGTATAAAGACACTTAGTATTTTCTCTTAGAAGCTTGTGACTTATTTCTACCGGGTTTTGGGAGTTGTAATTTATTTAAATCGCAGTTCTATTTATATATCATGTGTTGAGATTGGAGTTCAGTTTTATATTTAATTTTTTCGCAAATTGTTAGGCTTACCTAGTCGTAGAGACTAGGTGCCATCACGACATCCTACGAAGGGAAATTGGGATCGTGACAACTATTATATAGAAATATTAAGATCCGTCATTCTCTCAACATAAGAAAAGTTACTCCATAATGGAGTTAGTACTGGCAACAGAAACAATCAGGAGAGCTTTGTCACGACCCAATTCTATTTTAGGCCGTGATGGCGCCCGACACCATTGCTAGGCAAGCCAACCTTAACCAATCTAGTGATTTCCCATTTTAATAAGTTTTTCAAGTAATTAACTTTCCTTAATTTTTAAAGGATTTGATAAATAACAGATTTAAAATAATTAAAATGAAGCAGCTAAATGCAATCATAACCGTAGAAATAAAGCCAAAACCACCAATCTAATAGTGTGTGCCAAGACCTGGTGTCACAAGTGTATGGGTTACTAGTAGAATATACAAAAGATTTCTACTCTACTGTCTGGAATGAAATAGACAGAACAATAACAAAAGAAAGACTCTGGCTGCTGTAGAACGGCTCGGAAGGCAGCTCACTGTGTAGTCTCGTAATAGGGATCAAGTGTACGCGCCAGACTGATATCCAGAAGTACCTGCCTCAGATTCTGCACATCAAGTGCAAAAGTGTAGCGTGAGTACATAAACAACATGTACCCAATAAGTATCCAGTTTAACCTCAAAGAAGTAGTGACGAGGGGTCGACTTTGACACTTACTATGGGCTAAATATAATATGCCAAAATTTACAAATAAGCATGGATTTCGTGAATAATACTGAAAACTCAATAACAGGAAATAATAAATAATCCTTTCACAAGTACTAAGTCCCGAATTTATTGTCATCATTTAACAACTTATATCTCAAGCCAATGAAGCAATATCAATTATAAATGTTCCAAAGATGTATCATGCGAAATTATACCGAGGTCGTACGACCCGATCCAACATAAAATATTTAAACTGTGCACTGGCGAGGGTCAAATGGATCAAACCATAGATGCATCTATCTGCTACCGAGGCGCTCGGCACGCTCCACAAAAACAAATACTTTAAAGAAACACAAATTCTCAATAACAGTCAAGTGTCCCATTCACAACTTCAAGGAAGTGAAATTTAACCTTTTACAATTCTTTTATACAATTTAAATAATGACTCAAGCAGTTAAACTAACCACTGACCAGTGGGGTGCAAACATTTCAAGTATAGCATGATATAGGTCCTAGACTAGCCGGACAATAGCATGATTAGTAGCTACGTACGGATTCTCGTCACCTCGTGCATACGTAGCCCCCCACAATTAGGAGCACCTATTAATTAATTCACCTATGGGGTAAATTCCCTCTTACAAGATTAGAAAAGAGACTTACCTCGTCTCAAAGCCCACTTTCCGGTCCAAGATTGTGCTCAATCCCTCAATTTGGTGCCAACCGAATCGAAATTAGTCAAATATTATATAAAATGATCAATACATTTTCAAAAGTTCATATCTTAACTATCAAAGTGATTTCCCAAGCCTATTTGAAAAAATTCCTAAAATTCACCCCCCCCCCCGAGCCCACGTGCCCGGATTCCGAAAATTTTCGGAGACAATTGTTACCCATAACATTATGAACTCAAATATATAATTTTCACTAGATTCCATAGCAAATTTCGTGGTTAAATCTCCTCTTTATCAAAAACCTAGGCTTTCACCTAAACCCCAAGATTTTCACTAATTTACATATTATAATCTACCCATAAACTATGTATTTAACTCACATTTGATAAGAATTACTTACCTCAATTAGTTGATGGAACTCCCTCTCTAACCAGCTCCAAAATCGACCCCAAGAAGTGTAAGAAATGAGCAAAAATGCTCAAATCTCAATTTAAAACACCCACTGCCTTCAGCGATTTTTCGCACCTGCGTTGCCACTGCCGCTCCTGCGGACAAAATCGCGTAGGTATGGACCAAGGCCAGGCTGTCTCCTCTCACTTCTGCTCCCAGGCGATCGCACCTGCAGACGCACACCAGCGACAAACAAGAGAGCACCTGCGGCACTGCACTCTCCTGCGATGCCTGCCTTCGCACCTGCGCTTTCGCAGGTGCTGTCCTTCTTCTGCTTCTGTGATGGCTGGGTAGCCTATGCTGGGGCGCTTCTGAGGTCATGTGCTCACACCTGCAAGCTTGTACCTACGTCCCAAGGCTCGCAGGTGCGGTTACACCAGAACTGGTGCAACCAGCAGCCCTTTTTAGTTTCAAACTCAATCCGTGCATTGTCCGAACGGGGCCCCGTCCAAACATACCAACAAGTTTGGAATCATAAAATGGACTTGCTCGAACTCTCGGAACACACAAAACAACAACAAAACTAAGAATCACACCCCAAACCAATTGAATCAAAATATGAACTTCAAGTTCTTCAATTTACTCCCAACGCGCCGAAATGTACTTAAACTATTCAGAATGATACCAAATTTTGCGTGCAAATCTTAAATGACATTACGGAACTATTCCCAGTCTTGGAATTCCATTTGGACCTTGATAACACCAAAACCTACCACAAATCAAATTTAAAGAACTTTAAAAACCTTTAACGAACCAACTTTTGCTATTAGGCGTCGAAACATCCCGGGCGATCCAAAACCCGATCCAAACATACACCCAAGATCGAAATCATCATACGAACCTATTGCAACCGTCAAATCTCAATTTCGAGGTCGTTTATTCAAAATGTTGACCGAAGTCAAACTTGGCCTCTTTAGCCAACCTTAAGGAACCAAATGTTTCGATTTCAACCCGAATCCTTCCAACTCTCGAACTAACCACCCCCGCAAGTCACAAAATATCAAAATCACATACGGAGAATTTTATTTAGGGGAACGAGGTTCTAGAAAGTAAAATAATCGGTCGGGTCGTTACAAGCTTCTTCCCAAAATTTGACGAGTGTTTGGCGTGTATAAAATTCAAACTCGTACTCTATCAAATTATAGTATAGAAAGATGTTGAACCCACAGAGATTGGTTTATCTGTCAAGACCCAAACTCCCTCCATATAATATCGTGATGGCACCTAGTCTCTAACGACTAGGTAAGCCTAACAAATTACGGAAAATAACAAAATGAAATTAAAACTTAGCAACTAACAGCAGTGGACAACTGAATAACTAGTAACAATACCGCTCGGCATGTACAATAACAAATACTCTATAAATACATAGTCTTCCCAAAACCCGAAACATCATAAGTCACAAGCTACAGAAGGAAACTAGTATCTCTATACACCAAAGTCTAATAAAAGAAGTACGAAAGGTAAATGACATAGGGGAGAATAGAGAGGGACTCTGAGGTTTGCGGACGCGAGCAGATGTACCTTGAAGTCTCCTAAAATACAGAAAATGCCCAACTAATAGCGAGGCTGGTATGATGAACTGGATTTGCACACGAAAATATGTGCAGAAGAGTAGCATGAGTACACCACAATAATACCCAGTAAGTGCCAAGCCTAACCTCGGTCGGGTAGTGACGAGGTCAGGTCAGGCCCACTGGTATATAATAAATAAAGAAGGGAAATATAACAGTATATTAAGAGACTAGAATTTAACAAGCAAAAGTAAATGTGCATGGAGAACTCCCGAGGTACCGCCTCTTAGTCTCAAAAGTAATATTGCAGGGAGAGCTCCCGAGGTATCGCCTTGTAGTCTCCAAAAATAAATGTGCAGGGAGAACTCCTGAGGAACCGCCTCGTAGTCTCAAAAGTAAACACATAACTCAAACCGATAAATACAACATTAACATCAAGATTTCTACAACTATACTGAAAGGAACAAGGAAAAGTAGAAAATCAACAAGGCACACTTCACAGAGTTCAAATAAGCAGTTAAAGCACGTAGACATGCGATATTAGACTAAACATGATAACTTCACATATTGGAATAGCTCAATTAAGAATGAAAACAGACTAATACTCATTTAAACGATATAACTCAAATTATAGTAAAAACAGGTTGCTACTCAGTAAAATAAATCGGGTTTTACAACAAATAGCCCATGTACATACTCTTCACCTCACGTACACGATGCTCACATATCACAACAGTACCAAATCCTAAGGGGATTTCCCCCACACAAGATTAGGCAAGCCACTTACCTCGAACCAAGCTCAATCAATCGGTAACAATGCCTTTTTCACGAATATCCGACTCCGTATGGCTCAAATCTAGCCAAAATCAATTACATACCATAAATACAACTATAAGAAACTAATGTAATTAATGAAATCAAAGCTAAAGCAATAAATTAGAAAATCGCCCCAAAAAGCCTCCCCAGGCCCACGTCTCAGAATCGGGTAAAAGTCACAAAATATGAACACCCATTCACTCACGAGTTCAACCATACCAAAATTATCAATTATCGATACCAATTCGTCCTTCAAATCATCATTTTACAATTTCGACAGATTTTACAAATTTTCCCCAAATTTTCCTTTAGATTCCCATGAATTTGATGTTAAATCTAAGGTATAATAACAAAATATAATTGAAAATCGATAAAAGGCACTTACCCAATGATTTAATATGAAAATCCTCTCTCAAAATCGCCCACTCTCGGACCTAGGGTTCAAAATATGATAAAATAAAGCTAAAACTCGGAATGCCCAGCTATTAGCAGGGTGCAGATGTAGCATTTGCGATAGGGGGTTCGCAAATGCATACAAAACATCACAAAAGCGAAATATGAGGTTTTCTGCTAAGGTAGCATTTGTGACCAATTTCTTCGCAAATACGAACAGAGAACCTTCGCAAATGCGAGGAATTCTTCGCAAAAGCGAATTCCTTCCCAGCAGGCTAGGTTCGAGAACGTGAGGCTGCTTCGCAAATGCGATAGTCGCATTTGCGACCAATACATCGTAAATGCGATTAAACCAGAACCAGCACTTAAACTTTTAACAAAACAATCTGAAACCAATCCGAAACTCACCCGAGCCCTCGAGGCTCCAAACCAAACATACCAACAAGTCCTAAAACACCATACGAACCTAGTCGAGACCTCAAATCACATCAAACAATGCTAAAAACATGAATCACCCTCCAATTCAAACTTAATGAACATTGAAACTTCAAATTTCTACAACAGATGTCAAAACCTATCAAACCATGTCCGATTGACCTCAAAGTTTTCACACAAGTCATAATTGAAATTACGGACCTACTTCAACTTCCAAAATTGGAATCCGACCCCGATATTAAAAAGTCCACTACCGATCAAAATCTCAAACTTCCGCTGAGTCTGTGGAAGCCCAACAATGAAATCCATAGTGATCCGCTCCCATTTCCACTCCGGAATCTCTAACTTTTGAAGTAATCCACCTGGCCGCTGATGCTCATACTTTACCTGCTGGAAATTCAAACACCGAGCTACATATTCCACTATGTCCTTCTTCATTATTCTCCACCAGTAATACTGCCTCAAGTCCTGATACATCTTCGTGGCACCCGGATGAATGGAGTACCGCAAACTGTGAGCCTCCTGGAGAATCAACTCACGCAACCCATCTACATTGGGCACACATAGCCTGCCCTGCATCCTTAATGCATCATCATCCCCAATAGTGACCTCCTTAGCATCACCGTGCTGAACTGTGTCCCTAAGGACAAGCAGATGGTGGTCATCATACTGATTCTCCCTGATACGATCATAAAGGGAAGACTGAGAGACCACACAAGCCAATACTCGACTCGGATCAGAAATATCCAATCTCACAAACTGGCTGGCTAAGTCCTGAACATCCAATGCCAATGGCCTCTCTGCTGCTGGTAGATCTGCTAAATTCCCCAAACTCTCTGCCCGGCGACTCAAAGCATCGGCCACCACATTGGCCTTCCCCGGATGGTACAAAATGGTGATATCGTAATCCTTAATCAGCTCCAACCACCTATGCTAACGCAAGTTAAGATCCTTCTATTTGAACAGATGCTGCAAACTCCGGTGATCGGTGTAGATCTCACAAGGGACACCGTGCAAATAGTGCCGCCAAATCTTCAAGGCATGAACAATAGCTGCTAACTCAAGGTCGTGGATAGGATAGTTCTTTTCATTCACCTTCAATTGTCTGGATGCGTAGGCAATCACCCTACCGTCCTGCATCAACATCGCATCGAGACCAATTCGCGATGCATCATAATATATAGTATAAGACCCCGAACTTGTAGGCAATACCAACACTGGGGCTATAGTCAAAGCTGTCTTGAGCTTCTGAAAGCTCTCCTCACACTCCTCTGTCCACCTGAACAGAGCACCCTTCTGGGTCAGCCTGGTGATAGGTGCTGCAATAGATGAGAAACCCTCTACAAAACGACGGTAATACCCCACCAAACTAAGAAAACTTTGGATCTCCGTAGCTGTTGATGGTCTAGGCCAACTCTGCACTGCTTCCACCTTCTTTAGATCCACCTTAATCCCATCACTCGATACTACATGACCCAAGAATGCCACTGAGTCTAGCCAAAACTCACACTTTGAAAATTTTGCATATATCTTCTTTTCTCTCAAGGTCTGAAGCACAGTCCTCAGGTGCTGCTCATGATCCTCCCGAGTTCGGGAGTACACCCGAATGTCGTCAATAAACACAATGACGAATGAGTCAATATAGGGCCAGACACACTGTGCATCAAGTGCATAAAAGCTGTTGGGGCATTGGTCAGCTCAAAAGACATCACAAGGAACTCGTAGTGACCATACCGAGTCCTGAAAGCAGTCTTTGGGATATCTGGCTCCCGAATCTTTAACTGATGATATATAGAACGTAAATCAATCTTGAAAAACACCCTGGCAACCTGTAGCTGATCAAATAAATCATCGATACGAGGCAATGGATACCTGTTCTTCACTGTAACTTTGTTCAACTGGCAATAATCAATACACATAAGCATAGAACCATCCTTCTTATTCACAAACAAGACAGGAGCACCCCAAGGTGACACACTGGGCCGAATGAAGCCCTTATCAAGCAACTCCTGTAACTGCTCTTTCAACTCCTTCAACTCAGGAGGAGCTATACAATACGGAGGAATAGAGACGGGTTGAGTGCCCGACAACAAATCAATGCCAAAATCAATATCTCTATCGGGCGGCATGCCCGGAAGATCAGTTGGAAACACATATGGAAAGTCCCTCACTACTGGGACTGACTCAATTGTAGGGGTATCAATAATGACATCTCTCACATAAGCTAGATACGCGTCACACCTCTTCTCAACCATTCGTTGAGCTTTAAGGAATGAAATAACTCTAATGGGAGTATACTCTAAGGTACCTCTCCACTATAATCGTGGTAATCCTAGCATAGCCAGCTTCATGGTCTTAGCGTGACAATCAAGAATAGCTTAATGGGGCGACAACCAGTCCATGCCCAAGATAACATCAAAGTCTACCATACTGAGCAATAATAAATCGGCCCTGGTCTCAAAAACACTAAGAGCAATCAAACACGATCGATACACATGGTCCACAACAAGAGAATCTTTCATAGGAGTAGACACATAAATCGGGAAACTCAAAGAATCCCGATATACACCCAAGTACGGGGCAAAATAAGAGGACGCATAGGAATAGGTGGAGCCTGGATCAAATAAAACCGATGCATCTCTATGACAGACCGGAACAATACCTGTAATGACAGAGTCGGAAGCAACTGCCTCTGTACGAGCCGGAAGAGCTTAATACCTGGCATGGCCTCCCCCTCTAAGGCAACCTCAATCTCCCTGACCTCCACCTCGAGCTGGCTGAGTAGGTGGGGCGGTAGCTGGTGCTGGAATCATAGCCTGAGGACCCGATAGAGCATGCGGTGGTTGTGAAGTCTGTGGAGGTGCACCCCTCCTAAGTCTGGGGCAATCCCTCACCATATGGCGGGTGTCGCCACACTCAAAACAAGCTCTAGGAGAGCGTGGATGCTGTGACTGGCTCGGGCCAGGTCTGCCGGACTGATCGCTAAAAGCACCCCATGCAGAAGGCACACTAGATACTGGCGGTGCATAATAAGGCTCCTAGGGCCTCGAAGGGGCCGGAATACCACTGGCGGCTGGAAGAGCTGAATGAACGGGGTGACTCACATAACCCCTACCATGGCGAACTGTAGGTGGGGCACGAGTACCACTGTACGTGCCGGACTCTTGAGACCTCTTGGCCTCCCTCTCCTCTCTATCCCAAGCGAGCATGCCCTCCAATCTTCTAGCAATACTCACAACCTGCTGGTAAGAAATATCCATCTCCAACTCCCGGGCCATGCTAAGCCTGATACTGGGGTGGAGTCCCTCGATAAACTGACGAACCCCTCTCGAACTGTGGCAACCAAGGCTGGTGTACTGAAATGAACTGCATACTCTGACATAGTCATAGCACCCTGGCGCAACTGCTCAAACTCTGCGCGCCATGCGTCCCTGAGGCTCTGAGGGACATACTCTCTCAAAAACATGTCTGAGAACTAAGTCCATGTAAGTGAAGTTGCCTCAGCCAGACTACTCAACTCATAAGCACGCCACCACTAATAGGCTGCTCCTCTAAGCTGGAATATAGTAAAAGAAAGCTCACTCGACTCTGCTACGCCCATAGTAGGGAGAATACAGTGACACTCCTCCAGAAAACCCTGGGCATCCTCTGACGCCAATCCACTGAAGGTAGGAGGGTGGTACTTCTTGTACCTCTCAAGTTTGAGCTGCTTCACCTCAAAAACTGCTACCCTATCCTTGGGCTGAACTGGAGCTACCGGCTGCACTGGTATGATCTTCTGATCCTGGTCTACCTGAACTCGCTGCTCTGGGGTACCGGCGATAGGACTCTGTGCTCCTCCCCCGACCTGAGATGTGGCAGGAGCAAGTGGAATCAATCCAGCCTGAGCTAAGGTACTGAACATGCTCAGAAACTGGGCTAGAGTCTCCTGGAGGGCTGGTGCAACAATAGGTACCTCAGGTTCCTGCCCTCCAACTGGAGCTACCGGGGGATCCTCTGTAGCAGCTCGTACGGGTGCTCTGGCTGCACTGCGTAGATGTCCTCAGCCTCTACCCTAGCCTCAGGCCCGACCTCTCGCGGCTCTAACAGGGGGCGCGGATGCCTAGTCGTCAGATCCTCCGGTACGGGTCCTCGCTATCTGTGAGAAAGAATAGAATACAGAAGTTTAGAATTTTTGATGTCAACAAATTTTGCACGACAAGGAATCAAAGAAGTATAGTTTTTTTTTCTTCCTAACAGTTCCATAGCCTCCCGAAGATAAGTACAGACATCTCCGCACCGATCCACGAGACTCTAATAAACCAGTTTGTGACTCACGACACCTATGAACCTAGAGCTCTGATACCAACTTGTCACGACCCAAACTCCCTCCGTATAACGTCGTGATGACACCAAGTCTCTACAACTAGGTAAGCCTAACAAATTGCAAAAAATAACAAAACTAAAGTAAAACATGGTAACTAACAGCAGTGGATGATGGAATAATTAGTCATAATGCCGCTCGGCATGTACAATAACCAATACTCTATAAATACACAGTCTTCCCAAAACCCGGAACATCATATGTCACAAGCTACGGAAGGAAACTAGTATCTCTATACACCAGAGTCTAATAAAAGAAGTAAAGAAGGTAAATGACATAGGGGAGAATAGAGGGGGACTCCAAGGTCTGCGGACGCGAGCATATGTACCTTGAAGTCTTCGGAACAACAGCAAATGCACAACTAATAGCGAGGCTGGTATGATGAACCTAGATCTGCGCAAAAAAACATGTGCATAAGAGTAGCATGAGTACACCACCATGGTACTCAGTAAGTGCCAAGCCTAACTTTGGTCGAGTAGTGACGAGGTCAGGTTAGGCCTACTAGTATAAAATAAATAAAGAAGGGAAATATAACAATATATTAAGAGACTAGAATTTAACAAAAGGAAAACACAGCAAAAATAGCAGTACAACACAGGGGTAAACAACAGGGGATCTCCCGAGATACCGTCTCGTAGTCCCAAAGTAAATAAGCAAAGAGATCTCCCGAGGTACCGCCTCGTAGTCTCAAAAGTAAATGTGCATGGAGAACTCCCTAGGTACCGCCTCTTAGTCTCAAAAGTAATATTGCAGGGAGAGCTCCCGAGGTATCGCCTAGTAGTCTCCAAAAGTAAATGTGCAGGGAGAACTCCCGAGGAACCGCCTCGTAGTCTCAAAAGTAAACACATAACTCAAACCGATAAATACAACATTAACATCAAGATTTCTGCAGCTATACTGAAAGGAACAAGGAAAAGTAGAAAATCAACAAGGCACACTTCACAGAGTTCAAATAAGCAGTTAAAGCACGTAGACATGCGATATTAGACTAAACAGTATAACTATACATATTGGAATAGCTCAATTAAGAATGAAAATAGACTAATACTCATTTAAACGGTATAACTCAAATTAAAGGAAAAACAGGTTGCTACTCAATAAAATAAATCGGGTTTTACAACAAATAGTCCGTGTACGTACTCGCCACCTCACGTACACGTCGATCATATATCACAACAGTACCAAATCCTAAGGGGATTTCCCCCACAAAAGGTTAGGCAAGCCACTTACCTCGAACCAAGCTCAATCAATCGGTAACAATGCCTTTTTCACGAATATCCGACTCCGGATGGCCCAAATCTAGCCAAAATCAATTACATACCATAAATACAACTATAAGAAACTAATGTAATTAATGAAATCAAAGCTAAAGCAATAAATTAAAAAAATCACCCCAAAGAGCCTCCCCAAGCCCACGTCTCGGAATCGGGTAAAAGTCACAAAATATGAACACCCCTTCACTCACGAGTTCAACCATACCAAAATTATCAAGTTCCGATACCAATTCGTCCTTCAAATCATCATTTTACAATTTTGAAAGATTTTACAAATTTTCCACAAATTTTCCCTTAGACTCCCATGAATTTGATGTTAAATCTAAGGTATAATCACAAAATATAATTGAAAATTGATTAAAGGCACTTACCCAATGATTTGATATGAAAATCCTCTCTCATAATCGCCCACTCTCGGACCTAGGGTTCAAAATTTGATAAAATGAAGCTAAAACTCGGAATTCCCAGCTATTAGTAGGCTGCAGATGTCGCATTTTTGACAGGGGGTTCGAAAATGCGACCTCCGAAAATGCGGACAAAACATCGCAAAAGCGAAACATGAGGTTTTCTGCTAAGGTCGCATTTGAGACCAATTTCTTCGCAAATGCGAACAGGGAACCTTCGCAAATGCGAAGAATTCTTCGCAAAAGCAAATTCCTGCCCAGTAGCGCAGTTCGAAAATGCAAGGCTACTTCGCAAACGCGATAGTCGCATTTGCGACCAAAACATCGCAAATGCGATTAAACTAGAACCAACACTCAAAATTTTAACAAAACAATCCGAAACCAATCCGAAACTCACCCAAGCCCCCGAGGCTCCAAACCAAAAATACCAACAAGTCCTAAAACACCATATGATCCTAGTCAAGCCATCAAATAACATCAAACAACGCTAAAAATACGAATCACCCTCCAATTCAAACTTAATGAACATTAAAACTTCAAACTTCTACAACCGATGCCGAAACCTATCAAACCATGCCCGATTGACCTCAAATTTTTCATCCAAGTCATAATTGACATTACGGACCTACTCCAACTTTCTGAATTGGAATCCTACCCCGATATCAAAAAGTCCACTACCGGTCAAAAATCTCCAAAAAATTAATTTTTGCCAATTCAAGCCTAAATCAGCTACAGACCTCCAAAACACAATCCGGACACGCCCCTAAGTCCAAAATCACCCAACAGAGCTAATGGAACCGACGCAACTCTATTCCGGAGTTGTCTTTATACAGTTCCAACTACAGTCAAAAATCCTAAGAATTAAGCTTTCGTTTTGGGACTAAGTGTCCCAATTCACTCTGAAATCACAACAACAACCTCCCGGCAAGTCACATAAGCAGAAAAATATATGGGAAAGCAGTAAACAAGAGATCAGAGCTATAACTCTTAAAACGACCGGCCGAGTCATTACATTATCTATTCTACAGACGTTTCTTGTTTTAATTACTATTTGAGAAAACTAGGAAGAGTTGAGTTGTGAATTAACTAACTAAAAATGCATGAATAGAGCAATAGAAAATATTTTGTTTTTCACTTATATAATAAAAAGGTGTTGGGATCATAACTTCACTTAATATTTCTATTATATAATAGATAAAATTATCCTTCAATTTCTATTTCTAACAAATGTATAAATGCCTCTCACGATTACATTTATATATTATTACTTAAGTTGAACAATTAATTGTAATCCTCTTGGTTATACAAATTAATTGTTAAAATAGTAATTTTAAAGAGCTAGAAATATATGCTTAAACTAAAACTTGCTCTTTTTAGTAAGTCCCTTTCGATTACCCTACTTGTTATAACTGATTACTACAATATTCGCCTCTTTCGATTAAAAATAAGTGTAGAATCAATTTTAACATATAAGAGTTAGATGTCACTAAATAAAAGTTAACATCTCAATACCAAAATTAACTATATTACTCTTCCGCCTCTTTCGATTATAGAATTAGTAAGAAGTTAATATATAGTACAAAATAGATAGATATTAACAAATGAAATAACACCTAACTATAAAGCAGATAAAATTTAAATGAAAAAAAAAACCTCAGCTCAAACATGTGAAATTGAGGGATAATATCTACTATTATATAGAAATATTAAGATCCGTCATTTTTCCAACACAAGAAAAGTTACTCCATAATGGAGTTAGTATTGACAACGGAAATATTCTTTCCCATTAAAAAAGAAAATAGAAAGAAATATCCAAGAGAATAATTTCCCCTATTTAATTAAAAATAGGTGCTAGAGTAATTTTCAACATTATAATTTATTCGAAACTAGAAATGAAGACACTGTAATAGCTAAAAGAAGAAAAGAAAGTACTGAAATAAGCAAGGAAAAAAAGAAGCCCTCCTCTCAATTTTCTGTCTTTTGAGATCCTCAATGTAGCGCTATTTATAAATGGAAAAGTACTGATTTCTCATATATATTTTCCCAAGTTGGCAACTTGCATGTGCTTATAGTTGTAAAGTTTGCTGAAATTTAATCCCCCAAATCGGCAAAGGGGCTATTTGCTTGAATTTTTTCATGTGCACAAATACTTTCATCATTTGTAAAGTTGCATACATCACTTTACTTTACTTTTAACTTTTTAGCATTATAGTTCTTCTTTGCAAATTTGAAAAGTGAGCTTTTTCTTCTCATTGTTCATTTTTCTTATTAGTTTAATTATTTTCTGCAAAGAAAGAAACAATATTAGTACTAAAAATTAGATTCCAGCTCAACTTATGCATGATATTTTTCTCTTATCAAATTCTCTCACACTTAAATATTTGCTTGTCCTCGAGCAAAAAATAATTCAAATAAACATGGTAGATAAACACTTTAAGTGAAATCATGAGAAGTTTTGACAGAGAAGAATTAACTAAGACCAATCCACGAGTTCAAACAACTTTTAACATTACTCATGTTCACCTATTGATAACTGAAATCACAATATTTTTTAATCCCGAGTGTGTCACCAAATGAAGAGAGATGCCAATATATCACACAATATATAGAACAAAGAAGGGCATATATAAAAAAATATTCGCTCACTCTCAACAAAGAAGTACCTCAAGCTACTGGAAATTATCATAAGCTTGACTATCATGTGGTTCACCATTAATATATGAGTCTTTGAGTTGAGATTGTGTAGGACTTTTGCAAGGTTGTAATGTAGGCTTAGGGATGGGTAGGATATATATAGATAATAGTGACTCAAATTTCCTATAGTTACTACATATTTATTTTATCGCTTAAGTATAGTTGTCATTCCTCTCATTTAAGCAATAATCCTCTATTTTGTTTCATCCTTTTCACATATTTTTTGGAGATGCCAACACTTCTTTGTTGCTATCTTTTTTTTTTTAATTTAATTTCATAAGCAACTATCTTTTTCAGTTCTCATGGAAACATCTCAAAAGATTGACAAATTCAAACAATTATTCTTTCACCAGTTCTTTTCACAATTACACCTCATCCCTAGATTTTTATATTTAGATCAACTCTTAAAGTGCCAAAGGGAATTGGGTAAACAAATAATAAGTCATAACAACAAACAAGCTAAGGGTTAAAACTTGGCGACCAACAAAAAAAAAATTATTTAGGCTCAACTGGGCTAACTAGGGATAAAGATCATCAAGGTAGGTTAATTTAGGCTGTGGCTCAACAAAGAAGGCCTACTTTCGTTTCTCAACTCAAAGATCTACCTAGAATTTCGCTTCAAACCACATTCAAGGCAAGTTCTAGATTTTCAAATAAACAGGAAAACTAGACAATATAAGCTAACCGCACAATACACTTGGAACCAACCAAAATTATGATTTCAATCATCAATAAGTAAGTATGAGCTTAGAAAGGTAATCATAAACCCCATGAATGATACTTAATCAAATTCGTCTTTTTTTAAGTCTCATGCTTTTCAAGTCAAATCAAGTTTAGCCAACTTATTTACCAAAACAAATTAAACAACTAAAAGTCCTAAAAAAAATGTTCGGTTCAAAATATTACGACCATGGCAAAGAACCGACAAGAAATCCATGGAAATACATGAAATAAATCGCCTTAGGAATAGGGAAACTCATATTTTATCAAGTTTTTCAGTTTTTTCATTTTATAATTTTACTAAAAATATATTTTTTCAGTTGTAACATATACTTTTTTTTACCTTTTGCTTTTAACAGAGAAAAAAAACTTTAAAGAAACACATATATAACAAACATATTCCTCTAACCCCGAGCTTAAATAATACCATGTCCTCATGATAAAAAAATTAAAAATAAAAAGAGATAAAGGAGTGTCACTGTCACGACCCAAAATCCATTAAAGGTCGTGATGGTGCCTAACACCCCTGTCAGGTAAGCTAACAATAATTGATTAACTTAATTACTTATTTTAGTATTGTCGAAATCATAATTCCCTTCAATTTAGTAATAATAAATAAAATTTACAGAGTAAGTGGAAGTGTTTTCACACCTACGATACTGAACAACCCATAAGTACCCCCAAAACCCGGTGTCACAAGTGCATGAGTATCAACTAGGAAGTAAAATAAAATACATCATCTCTCCGGAATACAAATTGGACAGAAAAAATATATAAATGACTCTGAAGGAGACTCTGCTGGCTGCGGATCGTAACATGGGATGCAGCTCATCTAAGTCCCCGCAATAACCGCACCTCTGCACTCACAAGGCCACCTGCACAAAAATGTGCAGCAAGTGTAGTATGAGTACGTAAACAACGTGTACCCAGTAAGTATCAAGCCTAATCTCGAAGAAGTAGTGATGAGAGGTCGATTTTGACACTCACTATGGGTCAATGATGTCAAAATAGAAATATTTAAATAAACGTGATTTATGTTAACAACAATAAATTTCTCAACAAGAGGAAATAATTATTTCTTTCAAATTCAATAATTTCCAATTTATTAATTAGCTTCACAAGCTGCAATAGAATGGCAAGGTATCGTGTAATTATTATTATTAAGCACGATGTCTGCCGAGGTCGTACGACCCGATCCAGAGTGTCGTGTACACTGCCGAGGGACGTGCGGTACGATCCATAGATGCATCTATACTGCCGAGGCATTCGGCCCTCTCCACAAGAAAGGAGGACATTTTATTATGAACCTCCGGAATGAGAAGTTATTATAATAGGGCTAATACATAAGGATGTACAATTTTTATTAACAATTAATTAATTTACACAAAAATTCAAGTATATGAAATTTCGATCTTTTAATATTTCCTCTAACAATTTCCAATATAATTCCAGTACTTTAATTAAATAAAGAATGCAATTATTACAAGTAAGTCATGCTTTGAGTCCTAAACTACCCGGACATAGCATAATTAGTAGCTACGCATGGACTCTCGCTACCTCGTGCGTACGTAGCCCCCACAATTACCAACAATTATTAATTTAAATCACCTATGGGGTAAATTTCCTCTTAAAAGGTTAGACAAGAGACTTACCTCTTCTCAAAGCCCACTTTCCGATCACAGTGTCGCGTAAAAATCTCAGTTCGATGCCGAAATATCCGGAACTATCCAAAAGTTATATCAAATAATTAATACATGCTCAATAATTCGAAATTATACTATCAAATGGCCTGCACCTGCGGACTTTACTTTTGCACCACTGGTCCACGCCTGTGGTTTTCGCTTCTGTGACCCTCTGGCCGCTTTTGCGACTCCGCACCTACGACCAAAACTTCGCAGGTGCGGTTACACCAGATGACAGCAGCTCCAACATTCCTCCAAGTCCAAACTCGATCCGTTTACCATCCGGAATCCACCTGAGGCCCTCGGGACTTCAACCAAATATACCAACACGTCCCAAAACATGATACGAACTTGCTCGAGGCCTCAAATCACATCAAACAACATCGAAACTATGAATCAACCTCCAAATTCAAGCTTAATGAACTTTGAAATTTCAACTTCTACAATCGATGCTGAAACCTATCAAATCACGTCTGATTGACCTCAAATTTAGCACACAAGTCATAATTGACATTACGGACCTACTCCAACTCCCGGAATCAGAATCCGACACCAATATCAAAAAGTCCACTCCCATTCAAACTTTTCAAAATCATCCAAATTTCCAACTTTCGCCAATTCACACCAAAATGACCTACAGACCTCCAAATCAATGTTCGGACACGCTCATAAGATCAGAATCACCATACGAAACTATTCCCATGCTCGAAATCCCAAACGGACATCGATAACATAAAAATCCATTCCAACCCAAGCTTAGGAAATTATTAAGCCTTCGAAATACTAACTTTTTGTGATAAGTACCGAAATACTCCCGGCCCGCCCGATACTCGACCCGAACATACGCCTCCAAGTTCGAAATCATCATACGAACCTATTGGAACCTTCAAATCTTGATTCCGAGGTCATTTACTATAAATCCAAACCTTAGTCAATTCTTCCCACTTAAAGCTTCTGAATTTAGAATTTCCTCCCCGAATCTACTCCAACCATCCCGAAATTCGATTCCAACCATACCTGCAAGTCATAATACCTGAAGTAAAGCTACTCAAGGCCTCAAACCGCCGAACGACGCGCTACAGATCAAAACGACCGGTTGGGTTGTTACATTCTCCGCCACTTAAACATACATTCGTTCTCGAACGTGCTAAGAGGTACTCCGGAGTTGTCCAAAATTAATGTTTAAAACCTTGTACACCTACCCGTGCCATCACCACCCCAGTTTGGCACCTCAGCTCGAGCTGGACGGAAGGTCCTCCATTTTTATTCAATTAATAAGCATTAGAACCAAATTCCAATCTCCGAATTTCTTTATAATACCTTATTCTAACATACGAACACCGTATCAATCACTGCACACTGTGCTAAAGCACGATTGTGCATTTATGCAGAAATCACACCACGCACCACATAACGCATTTGCCCAAGACAACATTCTCCGACCATAATAACTGGAATTTCATGAACCCGATGCTTGCAATACACCTCATAATACAAATAAGCCCGATTTCAATCATCACAATACTGCCATGACAGAGAATATGCGTAGAAATTCATAACCACCTGCCAAATCAATCAAATCATGGAGTCGCTTCACCTGACAAGGACCATTACCTCATTCTAAACTGAATAGCGATATTTGTTCCTTATTATACCTTATATAAATATGATTGCACTGATTTCAGGTCCAATAGCCTCGTCTCACCCAGTATAAGCTACACAGGCAATAAGCAACCTCCAACACTAGTCGAGATCTCGTATAATGCCAACAATGCGCCAATAGGCTACAAACTTGAATGCGATACATAAGGAAAAGTGAACTCTGGAATGGAACTTCCCAATCTGCGTAACAAATAAAACGGTCGACCAGACGCTATAAACTCTCCTCAGTGAATGAGAACTAAAATACACAAAAATAAATATATGGAACTTTACCCAACATCCCACTATTGCGACGTGCAACCCGATTCATCACGACACTGTTGCGGCGTGCAACCCGATCCAAACATTATATACACGTGGAAACGTGCCACCCAATCCTCACATAATAATCAAGAAGAAAACACACATCAGGTCGCAATGTTTACATTTATGAAATACCTGAATATCGATTACAAGCATGCCAGTGCATAATACAAATCCTGAGAAGACGAATATTGCCACACGCTACGAAACTCAAGCACAACTAAGGTGCAATAAATGACCTGCATCACGAGAGCTATCCTGCTCATAAAACACTGCAAGCTACACGATCTATATTTTTTGTGTATTTGGATACCGATTGTGGTGTACTCATGCTACTCTCTACACATGTTTTTCATGTGCAGATCTAGGTGCTCCTTATCAGCCGCACTGTCAGTGAGCCGAGACAGCTTTGGAGAGTTCAAGGTATATCTGCCGCATCCGCAGACCTCAGATTCCTCTTCTACTCTTCCCCATATCCATTATCTTTTGTATTTTCTTTTGATAGACTCTGATGTATAGAGACACTAGATTTTCCTTCTGTAGTTTGTGATTCACGATGTTCCAGGTTTTGGGAATGCTGTGTAGTATATTGAGGAGTTAGTTATTATACATGCCAAGTGGCATGGTATCCAGTTATGTTGTTATTGCTACAGTTAGTTATTGAATTTATGTTTTCATTTCATTATTCCGCAAAAGTTAGCCTTACCTAGTCGTAGAGACTAGGTGCCGTCACGACGTCATACGGAGGAAAAATTGGGTTGTGACAAGTTGGTATCAGAGCTCTAAGTTCATAGGTGTCGTGAGTCACAAGCCAGTTTATTAGAGTCTCGCGGATCGGTACAGAGACGTTTGTACTTATCTTCGAGAGGCTATGGAACTGTTAGGAAAATTTCACTACTTTGATTCCTTGTCGTGCGAGAATTGTTGACTTCAAAAATTCTAAACTTTTGTATTCTATTCTCTCACAGATGGTGAGGACACGTACAAGCGGATCTGATGACCAAGCACCCGCGCCCCCTGCTAGAGCCGCAAGAGGCCGGGGCCGGGGTAGAGGCCGAGGACGTCCACATGGTGCAGCCAGAGCACCCGCACGAGCTGCTACAGAGGAGCCCCCAGTAGCTTCACCTGGAGGGCAGACACCTGAGGTACGTATTTCTGCACCAGCCCTCTAGGAGACTCTAGCCCAGTTTTTGAGTATGTTCAGCACCTTAGCTCAGGGTGGATTGATTCCAATTGCTCCTGCCATATCTCAGTCCGGGGGAGGAGCGCAGACTCCCGTCACCGGTACTCCAGAGCAGCGGGTTCAGGTCGACCAAGTTCCAGAGATTGTACCAATGCAGCCGGTAGCTCCAGCTCAGCCTGAAGTTAGGGCAGCAGCTTCTGAGGTGGAGCAGTTCAGACTTGAGAGGTACAATAAGTACCACCCACCTACCTTCAGCAGATTGGCTACAGATGATGCTCAGGGTTTTCTGGGGGAGTGTCATCGTATTCTCCGTACTATGGGTGTAGTGGAGACGAGCGGGGTTTCCTTTACTACAGTCCGGCTTAGAGAAACAGCCTATCAGTGGTGGTGTGCTTATGAGCTGAGTAGCCCCGATGAGGCAGTTTCGCTTACATGGACTCAGTTCTCGGACATGTTTTTGAGAGAGTATGTCCCTTAGAGCCTCGGGGACTCATGGTGCGTGGAGTTTGAGCAGCTGCGCCAGGGATCTATGACTGTGTCAGAGTATGCAGTCTGTTTTAGTGATTTGGCCCGACATGCACCGGCCTTGGTTGCCACAGTTTGAGAGAGGGTTTGGCAGTTTATTGAGGGACTTCACCCTAGTATCCGGATTAGTATGGCCAGGGAGTTGGAGATGGATATTTCTTATCAGCAGGTTGTGAGTATTGCCAAGAGATTGGAGGGCATGCTTGCATGGGATAGAGAGGAGAGGGAGGCCAAGAGGTCTCGAGAGACTGGTTCTTATTCTGGTGCTCGTACCCCAGCAGCTCGCCATGGTAGGGGTTATGTGAGTCGCCCCGTTATTTCAGCTCTTCCAGCCACCAGCGGTGTTCCAGCCCCTTCTAGGCCCCAGGAGCCTTATTATGCACCGCCAGTATATAGTGTGCCTCTTGCACGGGGTGTTCCTAGTGGCTAGTCCAGCAAATTTTGCCCCAGATAGCCACAACAGCACGCCCTCCCAGAGCTTGTTTTGAGTGTGGCGACACTCGCCATATGGTAAAGGATTGCCCCAGATTTAGGAGGGGTGCACCTCTATAGACTTCTCAGCCACAACGTGCTCCACCGGGTCCTCAGGCTATGATTACAGCACCAGCTGCCAACCCACCTGCTCAGCCAGCCCGAGGTGGAGGTCGGGGAGGTAGAGTACGTCCTAAAGGGGGAGGCCACGCCAGATATTATGCCCTTCCTGCTCGTACAGAGGCAGTTGCTTCTGATTCTGTCATTACAGGTATTGTTCTAGTCTGTCATAGAGATGCGTCACTATTATTTTGCCCCGTATTTGGGCATATCTCGGGATTCTTTGAGTTTCCCTATTTATGTGTCTACTCCTATGGGAGATTCTCTTGTTGTGGACCGCGTGTATCGGTCGTGTTTGATTGCTCTTAGTATTTTTGAGACTAGAGCCGATTTATTATTGCTCAACATGGTGGACTTTGATATTATTTTGGGCATGGACTGGTTGTCGCCCCATTATGCTATTTTTGATTGTCATGCTAAGACCGTGACACTGGCTATGCTAGGATTTCCGCGATTAGAGTGGAGAGGTACCTTAGATTATACTCTCACCAGAGTTATTTCATTTCTTAAAGCTCAACGAATGGTTGAGAAGGGGTGTGGAACGTATCTAGCTTATGTGAGAGATGTCAGTATTGATACCCCTACAGTTGAGTCAGTTCCAGTAGTGAGGGACTTTCCAGTTGTGTTTCTAGTTGATCTTCCGGGCATGCCGCCTGACAGAGATATTGATTTTGGCATTGATTTGTTGCCAGGCACTCAGCCCATCTCTATTCCACCATATCGTATGGCTCCTCCTGAATTGAAGGAGTTGAATGAGTAGTTACAAGAGTTGCTTGATAAGGGCTTCATTCGGCCCAGTGTGTCACCTTGGGGTACTCCTGTCTTATTTGTGAAGATGAAGGATAGTTTTATGCGGATGTGTATTGATTATCGCCAGTTGAACAAAGTCACAGTGAAGAACCGGTATCCTTTGCCTCGTATTGATGACCTATTTGATCAATTGCAGGGTGCCAGAGTGTTTTCCAAGATTGACTTACATTCAGGTTATCATCAATTGAAAATTCGGGAGCCAGATATCTCGAATACTGCTTTTAGGATTAGATATGGTCACTATGAGTTTCTTGTTATGTCTTTTGGGCTGACCAATGTCCCGACAACTTTTATGCACTTGATGCACAGTGTGTTCCGGCCTTATCTCGACTCATTCATTATTGTGTTTATTGACGACATTCTAGTGTACTCCCGAAGTCGGGAGGATCATGAGCAGCACCTGAGGACTGTGCTTCATACTTTAAGGGAGAAGAAGTTATATGCAAAATTTTCAAAGTGTGAGTTTTGGCTAGACTCACTGGCATTCTTGGGTCATATAGTATGGAGTGAGGGGATCAAGGTAGACCCGAAGAAGATTGAAGTAGGCAAAGTTGGCCCAGACCGTCCTCAGCTACATAGATCTAGAGTTTTTTCTTGGTTTGGCGGGGTATTACCGTCGATTTGTCGAGGGTTTCTTATCTATTGCAACAACTATGACCAGGCTGACCCAGAAGGGTGCTCCATTCAGGTGGACAGAGAGATGTGAGGATAGCTTTCAGAAGCTCAAGACAGCTTTGACTATAGCCCCAGTGTTGGTATTGCCTATAGGTTCAGGGTCTTATACTGTATATTGTGATGCATTGCGGATTGGTCTCAGCGCGATGTTGATGCAGAACGGTAAGGTGATTGCCTACGCATCCAGACAGCTGAAGATGCATGAAAAGAACTATCCTATCCATGACCTTGAGTTAGCAGCTATTATTCATGCCTTGAAGATTTGGCGGCATTATTTGTACGGTGTTCCTTGTGAGATTTACACCGATCATCGATGTTTGCAGCATCTGTTCAAGTAGAAGGATATTAATTTGCATCATAGGAGGTGGTTGGAGCTGCTTAAGGATTATGATATCACAATTATGTACCACCCTGGGAAGGCCAATGTGGTGGCCGATGCTTTGAGTCGCCGGGCAGAGAGTTTGGGGAGTTTAGCATATCTACTAACAACAAAGAGGCCATTGGCATTGTATGTTCAGGCCTTAGCCAGCCAGTTTGTGAGATTGGATATTTCTGAGCCGAGTCAAGTATTGGCTTGTATGGTCACTCGGTCTTCTCTTTATGATCATATCAGGGAGTGTCAGTATGATGACCCCCATCTGTTCATCCTTCAGGATAGGGTTCGGCGAGGTGATGCTAGAGATGTGACTATTGGTGATGATGACGTGTTGAGGATGCAGGGCCGTATATGTGTGCCCAATGTAGATGGTTTGCATGATTTGATTCTCCCGGAGGCTCACAGCTCGCGGTACTCCATTCATCCGGGTGCCGCAAAGATGTATCAGGACTTGAGACAACACTACTGGTGGAGGAGAATGAAGAAAGACATAGTGAAGTATGTTGCTCGGTGCCTAAATTGCCAGTAGGTGAAGTGTGAGGATCAGCGGTCGGTGGGTTGCTTCAGAAGTTGGAGATTTCGGAGTGGAAATAGGAGCGAATCACTATGGATTTCATTGTTGGGCTCCCACAGACTCAGCGGAAGTTTGATGCAGTTTGGGTGATTGTGGATAGGCTGACCAAGTCGGCTCATTTCATTCCTTTGATGACTACCTACTCTTCCGAGCAGTTGACTCGAATTTACATCTGCGAGATCGTCAAGCTTCATGGCGTACCGGTATCTATCATCTCGGACTGGGGTACGCAGTTTACATCATATTTTTGAGGGTTGTACAATAGGAACTGGGTGCTCGGGTTGAGTTGAGCACAACATTTCACCCTCAGACAGACGGACAGTCCGAGCGCACTATTCAGATACTGGAGGATATGCTCCATGCTTGTGTGTTAGATTTTTGGGGTGCTTGGGACCAGTTCTTGCCACTTGCAAAATTTTCTTACAACAATAGTTATTAGTCCAACATTCAGATGGCACCGTATGAGGCTCTGTATGGTAGGCGGTGTCGGTCTCCAATGGGATGGTTTGAGCCGGGCTAGGCTAGATTATTGGATAGACTTCGCACAGCCCAGTCTAGACAGAAGAGTTATGCAGACCAGAAGGTTCATGATGTTGCATTCATGGTTGGTGAGCAGGTTTTGCTCCGGGTTTCACCTATGAAGGGTGTTATGGGGTTCGGGAAGAAGGGCAAGTTGAGCCCTAGGTATATTGGGCGTTTTGAGATTATTGAGAGAGTTGGGAAGGTGGCTTACAGACTTGCTACCACCTAGTCTCTCTGCAGTTCATCCAATGTTCCATGTTTCCATGCTCTGGAAGTATCACGACGATCCATCTCGTGTGTTAGACTTCAGTTCAGTTCAGTTGGACAAGGATCTATCTTATGTTGAGGAACCAGTGGCTATTTTGGACAGACAGGTTCGAAAGATGAGGTCAAAGGACATTGCTTCCGTGAAGGTTCAGTGGAGAGGTCATCCGGTCGAGGAGGCGACTTGGGAGACCGAGTAGGATATGCGCAGCTGTTATCCTCATCTTTTTACCACTTCAGGTATGTCTCCATGCTCGTTCAAGGACGAACGATTGTTTTAAGAGGGGGAGGATGTAACGACCCGGCCGGTCGTTTTTAGAGTAATAGCCCCGATCCCATATTTACTGCTTCTCCCATATCTATTCCTGCTATTGTGACTTGCCGGGAGGTTTCGTTTTGGTTTTTGGGACACTTAGTCCCTAAATAGAGGTTTAAGCCTTAGAATTTGAATCGTAGTTGGAATTGTGTGAAGACGACTCCGGAATGGAATTTCGTCAGTTCCGTTAGCTCCGTTAGGTGATTCTGGGTTTAGGGGCGTGCCCATATTATGTTTTGGAGGTCTGTAGCTCATTTAGGCTTATAATGGCTAAAATAGGAATTTAAGTTTGGAAGTTTGACCGTGGAGTTGACTTTTTGATATCGGGGTCGGAATCCAGTTCTGAAAATTTTTCATAGCTCTGTTATGTCATTTATGACTTGTGTGCAAAATTTGTGGTCAATCGGATTTGATTTGATAGGTTTCGGCATCGAATGTAGAAGTTGTAAATTCTTAAGTTTCATTAAGCTTGAATTGGGGTGTGAATTGCGATTTATGTGTTGTTTGATGTGATATGAGGTTTCAAGTAAGTTCGTATGATATTTTAGGACTTGTTGGTGTATTTGGTTGAGGTCCCGAGGGCCTCGGGTGAGTTTCAGATGGTTAACGGATCAAAAGTTGGACTTAAACAGCTGCTGCAAAAGATGCTGCAATTTTCTTCTGCTGGAAATGCAGAAATCAAAGCCCAGAAATCGATCCCAGGGTCGAAGGCCAGGGTCGAGGGCCAGGGTCGATGGCCAGGATCGAAGCCAGGGTCAAAGGCTCAGGATCAAGGGCCATGATCGAAGGTTCAGAATTGAGGGCCATGATCGAAGGCCAGAATCGAGGGCCATGATCGAAGGCTCAGGATCGAAGCCATGATCGAGGGCCATGATCGAATCCATGATCGAGGGCCAGGATCGAGGCAGGACCGAGGGCTGTCTGTGCCATTTTTGATAAATTGGAGCTTGAGGAGAGGCGATTTTTGATATATTTTCAAGGAAAAACATTTGGGTAAGTGATTCTAACTCAGATTTGGTCAATATACACGAATATATCATTGTTTTCACCATTTAATTAGTGTGTTGAGATGGAAATTTGGGAAAATTTTAGAAATCTCATAGAAACAAATTTTTGAGATTTTTGTGTAGATTCGGAGTGGGATTTGAGTGAAACTTGTATGGTTGGACTCGTAATTGAATGGGTTGTCAGATTTTGTGAGTTTCGTCGGATTTTGAGACGTGGGCCCCACGGGCAATTTTTGAGTTAATTTTGGATTTTTATTGAAATATGTAGTATTTTCTTATGAAATTGATTCCTATAATTTTTGTTGACTGTATCAAATTATTTTGGCTAGATTCGAGCCATTCAGAGTCGTATATTCATGGAAAAGGCATTCTTACCGATTGATTGAGCTTGGTTTGAGGTAAGTGGCTTGCCTAACTTTGTGTGGGGGAATTCCCCGTAGGATTTGTACTGTTTTTGATATATAGGCGTCGTGTACGTGAGGGGACGAGTACGTACACGGGCTAATTGTGTAAAATCCCAATTTTTCTACTAATTAATAACCTGATTTTCTTCTTATTTGAGTTCCATCAGCATGTGTGGTATCCAGCTAGACTAGAATAGCATGCTTACTTGCCTTAACTATTTACTTGAACTACATGCAGCATGTTTAGTGAATTTACATGTCTTTCCTTAACTGGTACTTAGATTGAACTGTAGAATTTCGTGCCGTAGCTATTGAATTCTATTATTTGGCTGCCTATTTACTTTGGGACTACGGAACGGTATTCCGAGAGACCCCCTGTACCGCATATTTACTTTGGGACTACAGAACGGTATTCCGGGAGATTCCCATGTACTGCATATTTATTTTGGGACTACGGAACGGTATTCCGGGAGATCCCCCTTGTCTTGCATATATACTTTGGGACTACGGAACGGTATTCCGGGAGACCCCCCTGCACATTTACGTTTGGGACTACGAGACGGTATCTCGGGAGATCCCTTGTTGTATTTCTGTGTACTGAGCTGTTACCTTATATGAATTCTTTTTTGTTAAATTTCAGTCTTTATTTTATTGCTATATTTCATTCCTACCTTGCTTTACTATTATATATAAACCAGTAGGGTCCTGACCTGACCTCGTCACTACTCGACCGTGGTTAGGCTTGGTACTTACTGGGTACCGATTATGGTGTACTCATGCTACTCTCTGCACATGTTTTTTGTGTGCAGATCCACGTGCTCCTAGTCAGCCGTACTGTCAGTGAGCCGAGACAGCTTTGGAGATTTCAAGGTATATCTGCCGCGTCTGCAGACCTCAGAGTTCCCTTCTACTCTTCCCCATGTCCATTATCTTCTGTATTTTCTTTTGATAGACTCTGATGTATAGAGACACTAGATTTTCCTTCTGTAGTTTGTGATTCACGATGTTTCAGGTTTTGGGAATGTTGTGTAGTATATTGAGGAGTTAGTTATTGTATATGCCAAGTGGCATGGTATCCAGTTATGTTGTTATTGCTACAGTTAGTTGTTGAATTTATGTTTTCATTTCATTATTCCGCAAATGTTAGGCTTACCTAGTCGTAGAGACTAGGTGCCGTCACGACGTCATACGGAGGGAAAATTTGGTCGTGACAAACAATTAAATAATTTACACAAAAATTCAAGTATATGAAATTTTGATCTTTAAATATTTCCTCTAACAATTTCCAATATAATTCCAGTACTTTAATTAAATAAAAAATGCAAGTATTACAAGTAAGTCATGCTTTGAGTCCTAAACTACCCGTACGTAGCATAATTAGTAGCTACGCACGGACTCTCGTCATCTCGTGCGTACGTAGCCCCCACAATTACCAATAATTATTAATTTAAATCACCTATGGGATAAATCCCTCTTACAAGGTTAGAAAAAAGACTTACCTTATCTCAAAGCCCACTTCCCAATCACAGTGTTGCATAAAAATCTCAGTTCGATGCCGAAATATCCGAAACTATCCAAAAGTTATATGAAATAATTAATACATGCTCAATAATTCGAAATTATACTATCAAATAAATTACCCGACCCAAAATGTTAAAAATCCTAAAATTCAACCCGGATCCACATGCCTGGATTCCGGAAAATTTCGGAGGAAAACGTTACCCATAATCTGAAGAACTCAAATATGTAATTTCCATCCAATTCCATGTCCAATTAATCCAAAAATACCAATTTCTAGCTTTTTCTTCAAACCCCAAATTTTTACAAATTTTCATGTCTAAATCCATGTATAAACCTATTTAACTCATGACTAGTAGAAATCACTTACCTCATGATTGATGGTGAAAATGGTGCTCCAAAATCACTCCTAAGTCAGCTCCCATGGAGGAAAATGAGATGAAATGAGCCAAAACCTGATTTGGCTAACTTATGTATTCTGCCCAGGCAACCTTCGCACCTATGCTCATTGGACCGCTTCTGCGGTTCCGAGGTGCACAACAATTTCCACTTCTGCGGAGGTCCACCAACTGCCCAGCCCGCTTTTGTGCCAATTCCACCGCAGGTGCGCATGCGCTTCTGCACCAAATGGCCCGCACCTGCGGACTTCGCTTTTGCACCACTGGTCCGCGCCTGCGGTTTTTGCTTCTGTGACCCTCTGGCCACTTTTGCGGCTCCGCACCTGCGGCCAAAACTTTGCAGGTGCGGTTATAGCAGATGACAACAGCTCCAGCATTCCTCCAAGTCCAAACTCGATTCGTTTACCATCCGGAATCCACCCGAGGCCCTCGGGACTTCAACCAAATATACCAACACGTCCCAAAACATGACACGAACTTGCTCGAGACCTCAAATCACATCAAACAACATCAAAATTACGAATCAACCTCCAAATTCAACCTTAATGAACTTTGAAATTTCAACTTCTACAATCGATGCCAAAACCTATCAAATCACGTCCGATTGACCTCAAATTTTGCACACAAGTCATAATTGACATTATGGACCTACTCCAACTTCCGGAATCGGAATCCGACCCCGATATCAAAAAGTCCACTCCCGGTCAAACTTCTCAAAATCATCCAAATTTCCAACTTTTGCCAATTGACATCGAAATGACCTACAAACCTCCAAATCAACATCCGGACATGCTAATAAGATCAGAATCACCATACGAATCTATTCCCAGGTTCAGAATCCCAAACAGACATCGATAACATAAAAATCCATTCCAACCCAAACTTAGGAAATTATTAAGCCTTCAAAATACTAACTTTTCGTGATAAGTGCCGAAATACTCCCGGGCCACCCGATACTCGACCCGAACATATGTCCTCATCCGAAATCATCATACGAACCTATTGGAACTTTCAAATTCCAATTCCGAAGTCGTTTACTATAAATCCACACCTTAGTCAGTTCTTCCCACTTAAAGCTTCTGAATTTAGAATTTCCTTCCCGAATAACCTCCAACCATCCCGAAATTTGATTCCGACCATACGTACAAATCATAATACCTGAAGTGAAGCTACTAAGGCCTCAAATCGTCGAACGACACGCTAGAGCTCAAAACGACCGGTCGATCCATTACAGTCACGACCCAAAACCAATCGTCGTGATAACGCCTATCGTGGAGCTAGGCAAGCCAACTACTCAACCAGTTAAACCAAGTAAAAGCTTTGACAATTAAATGGAAGCAGTTAATATTTAAGAAAAACTTTTTAAAAACTAAATTAAAACCACAACACAATAAAAATCTCTCCAAAAAATTGGGATGTCACCGAGTACATATGCATGTATACCAAGATACAACCAATTATAATGTCTGAGGAATAAGAACTGAAATACAAATAAAGATAATGAAGGAGGGTCAAGGCCTGCGAACGCCATGCAGCTAACTCGATAGTCCTCGAGATCTCGACTCCTCACTCAGCAGCCACTATAACCGGAAGCACCTGGATCTGCACACGAGGTACTAGATATAGTGTAAGTACAACCAACTCAATAAGTAACAAATCCAAATTGTGGACTGAAAGTAGTGACGAACTTAACCGGCACAATTCAATATAGAAAATAATAGTGCAGAAACGTAGACATGCTTTCAAGTTCGGTAGATATCTCAAAACAGTAAAATGGATCAAACCTGAATGATATGAAGAATATAACTCCTTTACTTCTTCAATGCCAATACACATGTTGTATGTGACGCACCATGCTGACAACCTCATGTGCTCACACTCTCAAATGCTCAATCACTCGGTACTGTATATAGCCCATACGTCCCAGGGAAGATCCACCCCGGAATATATACATCATTGACCATCAGTCACTTAGTACTGAGTAGGGCCAATCTAGCCCGTGGAGAAGATCCATCTCCAGGTATATAATGCTTCGGACAAGATCCATGTCTAGGGAAGATCCATCCCTCAATAATATCAACCGCGCTCACTAGGGGTGTGTGCATACTCCGGAGGGGCTCCTTAGCCCAAAAGCTATCATAAATCAATGTAACCACTGCGGCGTACAACCCGATCCCATAATGTCACTCATAATCAGGACCTTGACCTCACTCAATCATCAATCTCTCCAGTCTCTCTCGCGCGGGCTCACAATGTCCTGAACCTACCCCGAAAATGATGATATGATGTATCAATATATAACAACAAAGACTGAGATAAGATATGCAATGAAGTCATAATATGTATATTCAGGGTTCATACCCTCAGATCCAATATTGTCCCCAACAGTACCGACATAAAGCCTAAACATGATATCTAGCATGAGTGACAACTCAATTACTTTATCACATGATGAAAACATGGATATCAACAAGGTAGAACCACTATACAGTGCCATGGAATCGACCGGGTCACAATTCTCACAGTGCATGCCTGCACGCCCGTCACTTGGCATGTGTGTCACCTCAATACCAATCACATAACATAAAAATTTGGGGTTTCGAACCCTCAGAACCAAGTTTAGAAGTGTTACTTACCTCAATCTGGGCAAATCCATACTCTAATACGCCTTTGCCTCGCAAGTTAGCCTCCAAATGACCTGAATCTAGCCGCAAGAAGTACAATACAATCAATACGGGCTAATGGAATCAATTCTACAAGAAATTACTAAGTTATAAGTCAAAATCCGAAATTAGTTCAAAACCGCCCCCGGTGCCCACGTCTCGGAATCTAACAAAACTTACAAAAATCTGAAAGCCCATCCAACCACGAGTCTAGTCATACCAAATTCATCAAAATCCGATACCAATTGCTCATTCAAATCCCCAAAATCAACTCTCCAAATTCCTAGCCTCAAACCCCGAAATTACACCTCAAAAACATATCAACTAGGTGGAAAATCAGTGGGGAAACATAATTATTGAAGAAAGATGAACACAAGGAACTTACCTCGAGAATCCCCTTGAAAATCCTCTCAAAAACCTCAAAAATCCGAGCTCAAAACATTAGAAAATGAAGAAAATCGCGAACCCTTATGTTTATATATTCTGCCTAGTCAAATCGCACCTGCGGTCCAAATTTCGCTTATGTGGTCCCACTCTTGTAGTGAAATCTCCGCATTTGCGGAATTCACTTACCCAATGTGCCTTCGCTTCTGTGATGCCCAGTCTGCTTCTGTGACGCCCAGTCTGCTTCTGAGGACACGCTCCTGCGAAGGGCCATCCGCTTCTGCGTAGCAGCCTCACCAAGCACCCACGTACTTCTGCGATCCAATACCCGCATCTGCGTACACGCAGGTGCGGAAAGGACCTCGTATCTGCGACCTCTGCCAACTTCCTTCTTGACCACTACTTCGGCCCCTTCCTCGCTTCTGCGAGCTCACATTTGCGGTTCCCAATCCGTAGGTGCGATTACACCAGCAATTGCAATTCTTCAGCAATTCTTCAACTTCAAACCTTGGTCTGTTAACCACCTAAAATCAACCTGAGTCCCCCGGGACCTCGACCAAATATACCAACAAGTCTTAAAACATCATGAGAACTTAGTTGAGCCTTTAAATCACCTCAAACAACATCAAAAACACGAATCACATCCTAATTCAAGCCTAATGAACTTTGAAATTTCCAAATTCTACAAACGACGTCGAAACCTATCAAATCACGTCTGATTGACCTCAAATTTTGCAAACAAGTCACACATGACACCACAGACCTACTCCAACTTATGGAATCCGAATCCGTCCCCGATATCAAAAGGTTCACTCCTGATCAAACTTCCTAAAAATTAAGCTTTCGCCATTTCAAGCCTAATTCAACTACCGACCTCCAAATCACAATCCGGACACTCTACTAAGTCCAAAATCCCCCAACGGAGCTAACAGAACCATCAAAATTCAAATCCGGGGTCGTTTACATATAAGTCAACATACGGTCAACTTTTCCAACTTAAGCTTTCCATTATGAGACTATGTGTCTCAATTCATTTTGAAATCTCTCCGGACTCGAACCAAGTAACACGATAAGTCATATAACAGCTATAAAGCACAAATTGAGCAGTAAATGGGGGAACGGGTTACAACCCTCAAAACGTCCAGCCGGGTCATTACATCCCCCCCTCTTAAACAAACATTCGTCCTCGAACGGGTCTAGAAACATACCTGGAGTCTCAAATAGGCGTGGATATCTGCTCCGCATCTCCCGATCGGTCTCTCAAGTAGCCTCCTCAATGGGCTGACCTCTCCACTGCACCTTCACTGAAGTTATATCCTTTGACCTCAACATTCGAACCTGCCGATCCAAAATGGCCACCGGCTCCACATCATAAGTCAAATCACCATCCAACTGAACTGTGCTGAAATCCAAAACATGAGACGGATCACCAACATACTTCCAGAGCATAGAAACATGAAATAAGACACCTCTCCAATCCTTTGAAATACCTCAAAAGGCCCAATGAACCGAGGGCTCAACTTTCCCTTCTTCTCGAATCTCATAACACCCTTCATCGGTGAAACCTTCAGTAGAACCTTCTCCCTCACCATGTAAGCAACATCACAGACCTTCCTGTCGGCATAACTCTTCTGTCTGGACTGCGTCGTACGAAGCCTCTCTTGAATCAATTTACCCTTATCCAATGCATCCTGAACCAAGTTAGTGCCCAATAGCCTAGCCTCTCCTGGCTCGAACCAACCCACCGGAGATCTACGTTGTCTCCCATACAAAGCCTCATACAGAGCTATTTGAATGCTCGACTGGTAGTTGTTGTTGTAGGGAAACTTTGTGAGTGGCAGAAACAGATCCCAAGAACCCCCAAAATCAATGACACAAGCGCGTAGCATTTCCTCCAATATCTGAATAGTGCGCTCGGATTGTCCATCCGTCTGAGGGTGAAATGCTATGCTCAACTCAACCTGGGTGTCCAACTCTAGCTGCACTGCTCTCCACAACTGTGATGTAAACTGTGTGCCTCGATCTGAAATGATGGACACTGGCACACCGTGAAAGCGGACGATCTCTCGGATGTAAATCTCAGCCAACCGCTCTGAAGAATAAGTAGTACCATCTAGAACGAAGTGTGCAGACTTGGTCAATCGATCCATAATCACCCAAATAGCATCGAACTTCCTTGAAGTCTATGGGAGCCCAACTATAAAATCCATGGTGATCCTCTCTGTCATGACCCAAACCGAAGGACCGCGATGGGCACCCGGCGTCTTACTTAATCGAGTACCAACATAACATATATTTCTTATCGTACTATCATTGGTAACTGGGCCAACATGGCCACAACTTTAATGTATAACTATAAGTGGGAAAGCACTGTATCAATGAACCATTTTTCTTAAATCATGAATACATATGGGCCGTCAAGGTATCTGACATACTGTATAAAATGAACCTCTATCTACAAAGCCTCTAAGAGTATTAGACGTCAAATGGGACAGGGTACCGGCCTACCAATAAGTTTATAGCAAAATCCTGACATGATAACTCATAGAATCGGCTGCACTCCGAATGAGGTGGAGTCTTACCGATCCTTCGTTGAGTGTTAACCTCGTCTACTATGAGCGCTCGTCAAACTGATTGTCTATACATGCAGGTATAAAATGTAGCGCCCCCAGAAAAAGGACGTCAGTACGAAATAATATACCGAGTATGTAAGGCAATATACTGAAAGTTGAAACTGAACTGATAGTGTAATAACTGAAACTAACTGAGAGTCAAAGATAATTTGAAGATATGCTTACCTGCCGATACTGACTCAACTCTCTCAATATAATAAGTAAAATAGTTGTTCGGCCTTATAAGGCTCGGTATATATATAACTGCTCTGCCGTAGTAGGCTCGCTCATAGGCGCCCGGCCATACTAGGCTCTATATCTCGGCCAACTGGGCTCGCTCATAGGCGCTCGACCACAGTAGGCTCGGTATATAACTTACCATCTGATCAGAGGAGAATACTGTAATTTATGAGACTAGGATAATATATATAAATTCGGGAGTATGAACTTCTCTTTATGCCTCGTTATCAAACACATGTAATTACGAGATCATGCCAAAATGAAGGAAGGGCTTAACCTTAACATACCTAAGCCGATTCTCTTGAAAATCCTTCCAACACATGTTAATTGAGGCAAAACATTTAACGGCGGATCAAAGTAGGGGAAAATTCGTATGATATTCTTAAGAAAGATTGCACCGTGCTCCCTTAGAATTTGTAATTCACGTATCAATAGCATTGTAAAGGTTCACATGAATTCTTTTTGGAGAATTCTATCCGAATCTCTAGCAAGCATTTCCATTCCCTTTAATGATGTAGGGAGATTATTTTGTTTAATTCTCATTCACTTCTCTTTGTGAATTAGAAAAGTCTTATACCTTAGTGGGTGTGGGCCCCACTAAGGTGATGACTTAGCCTCCAAATAAGACACCTTATCAAATGAATTATGAGTCATTCATTTGAGAAAGGTTTGCTGCCACGTAAATGGTTATAAGGATTATCCAAAAATTATCCACTTAATTCCTTAATCAACTCATTAATCCCCCACTAATCCAATAATTAACTAATTATCCACATAATTAAGAATTATCACAAATTATTTATAATACTACTCATTTTTAATACACTTTATACATCTTACTATCATGGTCATGTGGTACCTTGTATGGCACTAATCCATAAATACAGAGTATTGTAGCTTGGACCATATTTTATCCCAAAATGTCAAACTTCGACAAAATTTGTTTTTCTTCGATTTGCTTACCCTCTTTCCTTCACGAATCTACTTATTACTTATTGAAGTAGCGCAATACTTATAATCCCAAAATAATCTCATTCCCGAACTTACGTCGATTAACTTATGACAAAATTCTAATGTACAAAAATGCGGGATGTAACATCTCATTTCCGAAATTTCATCAATTTATTTATAGCATACTTTCACGTACGAAAATTTGGGGTGTAACATCATTCCCCCCTTTGGAACATTCGTCCTCGAATGTTGACTGATGCACTTATCATTCTTATAACCCCTAGCTCTTGCGAATACTTTAGTACTCCTCTTGCTATCTAGGCAACTATTCTGTGAACGAATCCCAAATGCCAGGGTATTCCCCCCTTTATCTTTTTTTTTCATGCAGCATGTACAACTCTGACTTTGTAAATGCGGCTATGCAACTCTTCTCTCCTTTTTCCTCCAGCTTTTAGCCAATCCCTAGGCCTCATTTTGTGAACATATACAAAGCTTAATAAGATGTCCCTCTGGGCATCTATAAGTACAATGAAGTTCTTCGCTCGATACTTTGTTGAACTTACGAATATTGTTATATCTTATTTCATAGACCCGGTTATCCATTCGTATGACTTTACTGCATCTAGGTAGGTCATACTACACCATAACTCTTACTTCAATTTATCGTTAGTGAGGTCTGCTACCAAACTCCAGGTTACTCTTTCGCTGCTTATCATATATGTATAAATCTAAGTCCTTTAATGCTTCCTCATTACTATTCATCTTAAGAATAAGGGCTTACTCTCATCTCATATTTTGTAACCTTTATCCATCCATTGTTGATTCACCTCAATATTGATCTACACTCTACTAATGATAGCTTGAAATCTCTTGCGTAATCACTAGGGCTCACGTTGCATTGAGGATCATTTGGAGTGATTTTCCTAATCCACCTGGGGTCGATACAATGCTATATTTCCATAATCGTATTTCATAGCATCCCAATGTGATTTACCTTACGTGGACAATCGAAGGCCCACACGTCATCCTTCATCTATCACAATTACACCTTCATTCTACTACTAGGGCAGCATTCCATCTCTTCTAATGCTACTAGTCTTAGACTCCTTTGAGTTCATTCAGGCTATACTGAGCTTTCCATAACTTAAAGAAACTATCAGCTCTCTTATTTTCATGGGCTTAATCCCGAGGAGTTATCCATTCTTGTCACCTCCTCACTCGCCCTTTCTTATCCTTACTCCTATCTTCCTAAAACCTTGTCGCTTTACCATACTTTAGCTTTCAACATTCCTTCAACTTGCTTGCACCATAGATTTTCCTTGTGTTATTTTAGAACATCAAGCGAGACATCACATCGTCTCTAACTCCTCTTTACTTTCTTAATTATACTTCTCGATACCTAGAAACCATATGCTGGAAGATATGCTACTAACGGCGCTGCTGTCATTCCTGGATACTGAATCCCCGCGCTTCAAGCCTTCTATCCGAAGTATGAACTATTCACAACCTTCTGCACTTGAGTATTTCGTATGTTGTTTACCTTTGCCTTAAAATCTCGCATCATATCTTCTATCTCCTTCATGACCTCCCTTCCACATAGGTATAATTCACATCCATAACTTGAAGCTCTATTATAATACCTGTACCTCTAGTGCACACACAATCCGGTGGGAGCTTCATATTGACTTCTTATGAGGATGGTACTCTTCTAACTGGCTTTCTCGTAGAGCCGTTATAGAATATGGTTGTTGTACTATCTCTCTTGTACCTCTGATATTAAGGGTGATTCTTCTATGTTCTCAATCACGATTCCTGAAATTTTTCGGGTCCAATAATCAGACTCCTGATTTACTTAGTTGATTAAACTCTTTAGTTTTCTAATCAGCCTTCACATAGGTTTAAGATATCTTCCGATCTGCGGCTCCTGGTATTAGTTATTACTTTAGCCTTTCATTGACGTTATGGAATATCCACAATACAATCTTTTAACAGTTCAATCCTTTATTTATGACCTGGAATCAATTCTTTTTTTTTAAACTTATACCGGAGTCTTCTACAACTGTATGATTGCTAACATACATGCTGCATGAATAATACTTTGAAATCTTAAGTGCGTTCATAACGTAAATAACTCTAGATCATTGATCGAATAATTCCTTTCGTTCCTTCTCAAATTTCTTTAAAACGCAAGCTATTACTTTTCCTAGTCTTTCTGCCCCCTTGCTGCATGCATACTTAGCTTATCTTGTTCCCATATTAGCTTTTTGTGCAACTCATATGATTTCGAACATTACTTTTTGTTTCACTTCCCGTTCATTAGCCACGATAGGTGCCACTTTCTTATGGAGTGCATATAATGTTGTTTGTGAGACTGTTGTTATAAGACCATTCCCTCTTTAGGTCACTGAGCTTAGGTTGAAGCCTTCTTCCTTACCTCTTCAGCTAGTCTTTCATTGTAGTACTTAGGGAGACCCTCTGACTCTTGTAAAGTTACGAGCTTATTACATCGAATACTCGACGGAATTTTTGATGTTCTTCCCCGCCTATAACTATCCGTAGTTACTTATTTCCACGCCTTTGTTCTTGTAGGGTTGCTTCTGAACTAATATTTTGACTGTCTTCCCAGTGGAATTCTCTTTAATTCCCGTAACACTCATACGGTACCTTTAACTACCCCAACTCCTAGCTAAATATTTCTCAAGGGTCACAATATCATTATCTGCGAGACCAAATTCCCCATGTTGGGGTTCACTATGTTCATCTTGCACAATCTGTTGATTTGTCTGTATCCTCTTATCTAGCCATAACTAGGCTCTTCCTGGATCAACTACTAACTACTCGTTGGCCCATTCTCATATCAATATTCCACGTAATCTTTCTTGGGTTGTTTCCTTTGTCTTAACTTACCTCTCGCACTGGCTCCTTATTTATCAATAACATCTCGGGCAGGAACACTTACTTCCTCTCCTTGACGTCGTGTTTGCATAATGTTCCTAAATCATAGCATATCTGTAGGATTTAAATGAGTGCAATCTCATCCTTTTCTCATTTTTATCGCATTCTTCCTTTACCATTCCATAGTTACTAGAACCACTTAATTCTGACTTAATGTCACATCACACCATATTCCCCCCTTTAGGAGAGTACTAAGAGTTGGAGCCACGAGGATCTACCTATAGATATTTTACCTCTTCATCGTTGGTGTCTTTTCACATCATCGATGACCCTTACTCGCCTTGCGGCAATCCTTCTGTACCAAGGATAACAAAATTCCTTATTCGCGAGGGTGACACTTAGTATAACTGGCACATACAGTCCCTTAAGCTTAACTTTGCTCACATTGCTTGCTTTAGGCAAGCGTATTCCTGAATGACCATTCTTTGAATTTCTCATGAATCTTCTTCTGTTGTCCACTCTATTATCGCCGGAACAAAATCTGAAATTCTCATGATGCCGACTATTATTCAGTCCCTAGTTCATGTTTAGTTTATCTTGTTCATCAGTTCATGCTGATTTCTTATTACTTTGGGGTCTAATTTTTCCTTTTGGTAATCACATTGGAGTCACGAACTTATTTCTCGAAATGAGGATGACTTTATGGCCTATACTTTTTTGTTGTATCAAGGCCTATCACCTCTCGTCTTTTCCTTCACTTGACTATAGACTCTGTAATACTGCCATCTTTTTGATCTACCGTTGTCATCCATGTATCACATCTTACTCATAATGCGTTATTAACTCTCTTCTAATTTCATGCTAACGTTTATATCTATCACTTTATTTTGAAAACTCGAACAAGGCATTCTTTTACTTTTATCTCCCTTTGCTCCATCCACTGGCTCTTCAGGTTGCCTAACATCCCTTCAAGGCTTCCAGTGCCTATCTTTGCAGTACTCATATCTAGCTGTACTATTTTAGAGTGCACCATCTGGGTGGGTCTCACAAGGAGATCTATTAGCACATTTGCAATATCCTTCGGAATGTCAGCTAACGCTAACAATCCATCCAACATTTTGGGTTACCCTAACCCCAGCTAGATACTGATATCCTGCATTCTCTTATACTACCTCTGTTAGCCTCCATAGGGCATAAATGAGATGGGTGTGGCCAATTGTACATACCTCTATTATTGTTAAAGGTAACTCAAAAGGCTTATATTCCTCTGCCTGAATTGTAAATACTGATAATCTTCATTAACTAGGCGCCTTGCACTCTTCTTCATCTTACTTCTTTTACTTATTCAAACTTGTATATATCTTCGGAATCTCTCATTGCCTGTCACCATAGGATGGATTAGATATTCTTCCCTTAAGGCTCGTTATCAAGAGGCCTACACGTCTTAGTACACATATGATCTACTGAAGACCTTACATTTACTCATCATAAGCACGACGAAATTGAGTTCCTCTAACTCAATTCTTCCACAGCTTTATTCAATTGCTTACCAACTGTCTTTCTGGATATAGGTATCGTCGTATTATGAATAAGATAGAGTTTAGAAAATTGATTTCTTACAACTGAGCTCTACTACACGATCTAGAGTAAGAAGAAGGAATGACAGTCCTAAATGCCATGTAGCCTCCTGCTTATAAGTGTGGTGCACAACACACCCATAAACAAGACTCTACTAGACACGGCTTGTAGACTCCCTAGGATAGAACTGCTCTAATACCATTTTTGTCATGACCCAAACCGAAGAACCGTGATGGGCACCCAGCGTCTTACTCAATCGAGTACCAACATAACATATCTTTCTTATCGTACTATCATTGGTAACTGGTCCAACATGGCCACAACTTGTAATGTATAACTATAAGTGGGAAAGCACTGTATCAATGAACCATCTTTCTTAAATCATGAATACATATGGGCCATCAAGGTCTCTAACATACTGTACAAAATGAACCTCTGTCTACGAAGCCTCTAAGAGTATTAGACATCAAATGGGACAGGGTACCGGCCTACCCATAAGTCTGTAGCAAAATCCTGACACGATGACTTATAGACTTGGCTGCACTCCGAATGAGGTGGAGTCTTACCGATCCTTTGCTGAATGTTAACCTCGTCTACTATGAGGGCTCGTCAAACTGATTGTCTATACCTAGATACCACTTTAGTCATGACCTAAACCGAAGGACCGCGATGGGCACTCGGCGTCTTACTCAATCGAGTACCAACATAACATATCTTTCTTATTGTACAATCATTGGTAACTGGTCCAACATTGCCATAACTTGTAATGTATAACTATAAGTGGGAAAGAACTGTATCAATGAACCATCTTTCTTAAATCATGAATACATATGGGCCGTCAAGGTCTCTGACATACTGTACAAAATGAACCTCTGTCTACAAAGCCTCTAAGAGTATTAGACGTCAAATGGGATAGGGTACCGGCCTACCCATAAGTCTGTAGCAAAATCCTGAAATGATGACTCATAGACTCGGCTGCACTCCGAATGAGGTGGTCCTTCGTTGAATGTTAACCTCGTCTACTATGAGGGCTCGTCAAACTGATTGTCTATACCTTCAGGCATAAAATGCAGCGCCCCCAGAAAAGGGACGTCAGTACAAAATAATGTACTGAGTATGTAAAGCAATATATTAAAAGTTGAAACTGAAGTGATAGTATAATAACTGAAAGTAACTGAGAGTCAAAGATAATTTGAAGATATGCTTACCTGCCGATACTAACTCAACTCTCTCAATATAGTAAGTAAAATAGTTGTCCGGCCTTATAAGGCTCGGTATATATATAACTGTTATGCCGTAGTAGGCTCGCTCATAGGCGCTCGGCCATACTAGGCTCTGTATCTCGACCAACTGGGCTCGCTCATAGGCGCTCGACCACAGTAGGCTCGGTATATAACTTACCATCTGATCAGAGGTTGCCCAATAGGGGCCTGCTCATCGATTATAGCTCGATGGTAATGAAAATACTGTAATACTATATATAGGCTCTCTACTCTCTTGACTGGAAGAAGACAATACTCAATTAAATATGAAGTCCCGATAAGGAGAATACTGTAATTTATGAGACTAGGATGATGTATATAAATTCGGGAGTATGAACTTCTCTTTATGCCTAGTTATCAAACACATGTAATTATAAGATCATTCCAAAATGAAGGAAGGGCTTAACCTTAACATACCTGAGCCGATTCTCTTGAAAATCCTTCCAACACACGTTAATTGCGGCAAAACATGTAACGACGGATCGAAGTAGGGGAAAATTCGTATGATATTCTTGAGAAAGATTGCACTGTGCTCCCTTAGAATTTGTAATTCACGTATCAATAGCATTGTAAAGGTTCACATGAAATCATTTTGGAGAATTCCATCCAAATCTCTAGCAAGAATTTCCATTCCCTTTAATGATGTAGGGAGGTTATTTTGTTTAATTCTCATTCACTTCTCTTTGTGAATTAGAAAAGTCTTATACCTTAGTGGGTGTGGGCCCCACTAAGGTGATGACTTGGCCTCCAAATAAGACACCTTATCAAATGAATTAAGAGTCATTCATTTGAGAAAGGTTTGCTGCCACGTAAATGGTTATAAGGCTTATCCAAAAATTATCCACTTAATTCCTTAATTAACTCATTAATCCTCCACTAATCCAATAATTAATTAATTATCCACATAATTAAGAATTATCTCAAATTATTTATAATACTACTCATTTTTAACATACTTTATACATCTTGCTATCATGGTCATGTGGTACCTTGTATGGCACTAGTCCATAAATACATGGTATTGTAGCTTGGACCATATTTTATCCCAAAATATCAAACTTTGACGAAATTTGTTTTTCTTCGATTTGCTTACCCTCTTTTCTTCACGAATTTACTTATCACTTGTTTGAAGTAGCACAATACTTATAATCCCAAAATAATCTCATTCCCGAACTTACGTCGATTAACTTATGCTGAAATTTTAACGTACAAAAATACGGGATGTAACATCTCATTTTCGATATTTCATCAATTTATTTATGGCGTACTTTCACCTACAAAAATATAGGGTGTAACACTCTCCCACTTCCACTCTGGGATCTCTAACCTCTGAAGCAATCCACCCGGTCTCTGATGCTCATACTTCACCTGCTGACAGTTAAGGCACCGAGCTACAAACCCCACTATATCCTTCTTCATTCTCCTCCACCAATAGTGCTGCCTCAAGTCCTGATACATCTTCGCGGCACCCGGATGAATGGAATACCGCAAACTGTGGGCCTCCTCAAGAATCAACTCACGTAGCCCATCCACATTGGGTACACAAATCCGACCCTACATCCTCAATACCCCCATCATCCCCAATAGTCACATCTCTGGCATCACCATGCTGAACCATGTTCTTAAGGACAAGCAAATGGGGATCATCATACTGGCGCTCTCTGATGCGATCATATAAGGAAGACTGAGAAACCACACAAGCTAGAACCCGACTGAGCTCCAAAATATTCAATCTCACGAACTTGTTGGCCAAAGCCTAAACATCAACTGCAAGAGGTCTCTCCCCAACAGGAACGAATGCAAGACTACCCATACTCACCACCTTTCTACTCAAGGCATAGGCCACCACATTAGCCTTCTCGGGATGATACAGAATGGTGATATCATAGTCCTTTAGCAGCTCCAACTATCTCTACTGCCTCAAATTTAGATCCTTTTGTTTGAACAAGTGCTGGACACTATGATGATCCGTAAACACCTCACAAGACACACCGTAGAGATAATGCCTCCAAATCTTCAATGCATGAATGATGGAAGCTAACTCCAAATCATGAACAGGGTAATTCTTCTCATGAGGCTTCAACTGGAGCGAAGCATAAGCAATCACTCTACCCTCCTGCATCAAGACACACCTAATACCGATCCGAGAAGCATCACAATATAGTGTATAAGAGCCTGAAGCTGAAGGCAAAACTAGAACTGGAGTTGTGGTCAAGGCAGTCTTGAGCTTCTGAAAGCTCTCCTCACACTCATCCAACCACCTGAAAGGAGCACCCTTTTGGATCAGTTTGGTCAAGGGCAATGCAATAGAAGAGAAACCCTCCACAAAGTGACGATAATAACTGGCCAAGCCGAGAAATCTCCGAATCTCCATAGCTGAGGACGGCCTGGGCCAACTCTGAACCACCTCTATCTTCTTCGGATCCACTTGAATACCCTCACTGGACACCATGTGTCCCAAGAATGCAACTGAGCTGAGCCAAAACTCACACTTGGAGAACTTGGCACAAAGCTTCTCCTCCCTAAACCGTTGAAATACTTTCCTCAAATGCTGGGCATGCTCCTCCTGGCTACGAGAGTACACCAGGATATCATCAATGAACACTATAACAAATGAGTCGAGATAAGGCTGAAACACACTGTTCATCATATGCATGAATGCTGCTGGGGCATTGGTCAGCCTAAATGACATTGCAAGGAACTCATAATGAGCATAACGAGTCCTGAAGTCTATCTTTAGAATATCCGAGTACCGAATCTTCAACTGGTGATACCCAGACCTCAAATCAATCTTGGAGAACATCCTCGCTCCCTGAAGCTGGTTAAACAGATCATTAGTATGCCGCAAAGAATACTTGTTCTTTATTGTGACTTTGTTCAACTGCCTATAATCAATACACATTCTCATAGTACCATCCTTCTACTTCACAAACAACAACGGTGCACCCCAAGGTGACACACTAAGCCTAATAAACCCCTTATCAAGGAGTTCCTGAAGTTGCTCCTTCAATTCCTTCAACTCAGCTGGTGCCATGCGATATGGTGGAATAGAAATGGGCTGAGTGCCCGGCATCAAGTCAATACCAAAGTCAATATCCCTGTCAGGCGGCATGCCCGGCAAGTCTGCAGGAAACACATCCAAAAACTCCCGCCCCACCAGAACAGAATCAATAGTAGAAGAATCAGCACTAACATCCCTCACAAAGGCCAAATAAGATACACAACCCTTCCCAACCATTCGCTAGGCCTTCAAATATGAAAGCACTCTACTGGGAACATAGTTCGAAGAACCCCTTCATTCAATCCTCGGCAACCCCGACATCGCCAATGTCATAGTCTTAGCATGACAATCTAGAATACCATGACATGGAGACAACCAATCCATACCCAAGATCACGTCAAAATCAACCATACTAAGCAACAAGAGATCAACTCTAGTATCCAGGCTCCCAATGGTCACTACACACAACCAATATACACGGTCCACAATAATAGTATCGCTCACTGGTGTAGATACATGAACAGACAAAATTAAGGACTCACGAGGCATATCCAGATAATGAGCAAAATATGATGAGACATACGAATAAGTTGAACCAGGGTCAAATAGTAAAGAGGCCTCCCTGTGGAAAACTGAGACAATACCTGTGATCACTGCGTCTGAAGCAACATCATCTAATCTGGCAGGAATAGCATAGAATCGGGCCTGACCGCCACCTGATCGACCTCCCCTCTAGGGCAACCCCTAGCTGACTGAGCTCCACCTCGAGCTGGCTAGATGGGTGGTAAAGTAACGGGTGCTGAAGACGTAGGCTGACTCCTCTGCTGAGCTGGACCTCCCGTAAGGTGGGGACAATACCTCTTGATGTGACCCATATCTCCACAATCGAATGAACCCCTCCCTGCGAATGGCAGTTGGGACTGTAGGGAGCCCCGAGCACCAGAATACCCGCTAGAAGAACTCGGTGTCGATGAGCCCTGAACTGAAGGTGCATGGGATGAACTTTCAGCTGGAAGGGCACTGAGAGATGACTGGCCCTGATGTGTACTGTATGAACCATGGCCGGATGATGCACCACGGTGAACTGGACGAGCCGTCTGAGCATACCTATAAGGACAACCCCTATCGTGGTGGAACTGACCTCCAAAAGGAACACCACTAAAACCTCCTGACCCCCGAGGACTCTTGGCCTCCCTCTCAACCCGCTCCTGACTATGGACCATCTCTATATGTCGAGCAATGTCGACAACCTCTTCGAAAATAGCACCACATACCCTCTCCCTAGACATAAGCAACCCCAATTGATATGTGAGGCCATCGATAAACCTCTAAATCCTCTCCCTATCAGTGGGAACTAGCCAAGATGCATGATAAGCCAACTTAGAAAACCTTATCTCGCACTGCGTCACAGACATGCCATCCTGACGAAGCTGCTCAAACTGTCTGCGCAGCTCCTCTCTGCGAGACTGCGGCATGAACTTCTCCAAGAAGAAAATGGAGAACTCCTGCCATGTAAATGGTGCTGCACTGACCGACCTGCGCCTCTCGTAAGCCTCCCACCATATGAAGGCAGCCCCAAAAAAATAAAAAGTAGTGAACGAGACCCCACTGGTCTCCAGAATACCTTTTGTCTGAAGCATACGCTTGCACCTATCCAAAAAGCCCTGAGCATCCTCTGACTCGGCACCGCTAAATGATGGAGGTCAAAGCCTCCCAAATCTCTCAAGTCTCCTCTGCTCATCATCAGCCATAACGGGGACTACCGCGGCCTGAGCAGCTGCAACCGGCTGGGCTGGTAGTGCCCCTGGTATCTGAAGTCCTTGCACTACCTGCTCTGGAGTACGGGCAACAGGGGTATGAGTACCTCCCTCGGCCTGAGAAGTGGCAGGCGCAGACTGAGCCGAAACCACCTGAGCAAGGCCAGTGCAAACTGTCAATATCTGAGCCAAACCCTCTTGAAGGCCTGGAATCACAATGGGCACAACTAGTGCCTGGGCTGACCCCATTGGCTCAACTGTATTGGGTGCCTGCTCCTGAGCTGGAGTGACTGGTGGGTCTACAGGTGCTTCCCTAGCTGTTGTACGAGCTGCACCCCTGCCCCTACTATGGCCTCTACCGCGACCTTGGCCTCTCGCGACCCTAGCTGGTGGTACTGGTGGTTGTCCATCTTGCCTAGTAGTACGTGTCCTCACCATCTGTGAGAGAATAGATAATAGAAAGATGTTTAGTTACTCGAATCAACAAATCCGCACGACAAGAATACAAGAATGTGAAATTTCCTAAGGGATCGGCAGCCTCTTGAAGATAAGTACAGACATCTCCATACCGATCCGCAAGACTCTACTAAACCTGATCATGACTCGTGAGACCTATGTAACCTAGGCTCTGATACCAGCTTGTCACGACCCAAAACCAACCGTCGTGATGGCGGCTATCGTGGAACTAGGCAAGCCAACTACTCAACCAGTTAAACCAAGTAAAAGCTTTGAAATTTAAACGGAAGCAGTTAATATTTAAGAAAAAACTTTTAAAAACCGAATTAAAACCACAACACAATAAAAATCTCTCCTAAAAATCAGGGTGTCACCGAGTACATGAGCATCTATACCAAGATACAGCCTATTACAATGTCTGAGGAATAAGAAGTGAAATACAAATAAATATAATGAAGGAGGGTCAAGGCCTGCGAACGCCATGCAGCTACCTCGATAGTCTCCGAGATCTCGACTCCTCACTCAGCAGCCACCATAACCGGAAGCACTTGGATCTGCACACGAGGTACAGGGTGTAGCGTAAGTACAACCAACTCAAAAAGTAACAAATCCAAACTGTGGACTGAAAGAAGTGACGAACTCAACTGGCACAATTCAATATAGAAAATAACAGTACAGAAAGGTAGACATGCTTTCAAGTTCGATAGATATCTCAAAATAGTAAAATAGATCAATTCTGAATGATATGAAGAATATAACTCCTCTACTTCTACAATGCCAACACACATGATATATGTGACGCACCATGCTGGCATCCTCACGTGCTCACACTCTCAAATGCTCAATCACTCGGTACTGTATATGGCCCATACGGCCCAGGGAAGATCCATCCTGGAATATATATATCACTGAACATCAGTCACCCAGTACTGAGTAGGGCCAATCCAGCCCATGGAGAAGATCCATCTCCAGGTATATAATGCTTTGGACAAGATCCATGTCCAGAGAAGATCCATCCATCAATAATATCAACCGCGCTCACTAGGGGAGTGTTCAGACTCCGGAGGGGATCCTTCAGCACAAGCGCTATCATAAATCAGTATAACCACTGCGGCGTGCACCCTGATCCCATAAATGTCACTCGTATTCAGGCCCTTGACCTCACTCAATCATCAATCTCTCCAGTCTCTCTCTCTCTCTCACGGGCTCACAATGTCATGATATTAGCCTGGAAACAATGATATGATGTATCAATAAAAAACAACAGAGACTGAGATATGATATGAAATGAATGAATATGACTAAGTACAAAATATCAATGAAATCAGTAAGACAACAGCAAGAAACGACCACTATGGCCCCCAACAGTACCGGCAAAAAGCCTAAACGTGATAACTAGCATGAGTGACAGCTCAATTACTTTATCACATGATGAAAACATGGATATCAACAAGGTAGAACCACTATACAGTGCCATAGAATCGACCAGGTCATAATTCTCATGGTGCACGCCCGCACGCCCATCACTTGGCATGTGCGTCACCTCAATACCAATCACATAACACATAAATTCGGGGTTTCGAATCCTCAGAACCAAGTTTATAAGTGTTACTTACCTCAATCCTAGCAAATCCCTACTCCAATATGCCTTTACCTCTCAAGTCGACTTCCAAATGACCCGAATCTAGCCACAAGCAGTACAATACAATAAATTCGGCCTAAAGGAATCAATTCTACAAGAAATTACTAAGTTATAACTCAAAATCCGAAATTGGTTCAAAATCGCCCTCGGGCCCACATCTCGGAATCCAACAAAACTCACAAAAATCCGAAAGCCCATCCAACCACGAGTCTAATCATACTAAATTCATCAAAATCTGATACCAATTGGTCATTCAAATCCCCAAAATCAACTCTCTAACATCATTCAATGCCGGGTCATTAAACTAATAGGCCAACATCATCATTTATAAACACAAAACATAGGCCGACAAAGCCATACAATCTTTCACATACACGACATATGTCTACAAGCCTCTAAGAGTACATATTTGTCATAAAGGTTGGGACAGAGCCCCGCCATACCAAACCATACACATCTAAATCATACTGACCAAATAAGTAACTTCGGAGCAAATTGAGTGCACCAATATCTTCTGCTGAGCTAATCGCCTACTTGGAGGACTCTCGACCTATCTATCGAGACCTGCGGGCATGAAATACAGCGTCCCCAGGCAAAAGGGACGTCAGTAAAAATAATGTACTGAGTCTGTAAGGAATAAAAATCAGTAAATAATAGACATGAGAGAAACATGGAGTAAAAGACTCGACATGTACGTGTGCATAGCTCTGTGAGTGATTTTATTTTTATAATATCATGCATATACGTATATATGTCATACCATGCATAGGTATATGCGTTCATAGCATCATCAAGCCTCTGAGGGCATCCCATCATATCATTTCAGCCACTGTGGACAAATCATCAACGTATACCAACTGATCCGGTGGTGGTGTGTATATAATGTCATAACCTTTTTCCATATTCTATATACATATAATATACATATATACATGTATATAACTCCATCTGGTCATGGGTCAATGTATATGTATAAATGCATGAAATGCATAAGAAATACGTTAAAAATATTTTCTCGGAATGTCATAAAAATAATATGCCTTAAGAAATACGTTAATAAGATTTTCTCGGAATGTCATAAAAATAATATGTCTGTCAGATAAATTTTATCAAATACGTATTTTTCTGAGACGCATGAACAAAAGATATAATAATAATTCACATGGGGAATCAAGAATATAGACACCCCTAATATTTCTATGAATAGAGTCATTTATGGAAATTGTGCATTTGCTCATTTCGTTCGTATCATATAGATCATGCCAAAAGGAAATAAGGGATAGCCTTAATATATCTGGAGTAGAAAAAAAATCCGTATGATGTTCTTGGAAAAGGTCGCACCGTACTCCTTTAGAACCGCAAAATTTTATGTTGCTAATAATTGTCGTTGGATTCCTTTTGGTTGCAAGAATTCATGTTTCCTTGTGGGAAATTGGTAAGAACTTACGTTGAACTCTCACATCTAATTGTAATGTTTTGTTGGCATTGAAATTATTAGAGTTTGAGAATGAAATGTGGTTTGTATTTAAAAACCTAGAATGAGGTGTCTTGAAATCACTATACTATGCTGCCACCTATTCACAAATGACCAAGAGTCATTTGTTTGATTATGGTCTTGCTGCCACGTTTTTTTGGGGGTTAAGCTTATCTTATAATTTATTAATTAATTAGGTATTATCCCGCTACCCGATAATTAACCAATTACCCACAAAATTAAAAATTATCTCAAATTACTTATAATTCTACTTATTTTTAATATACTTTATACATCATACTATCACGGTCATATGGTACCTTGTATGGTACTAGTCCATAAGTATCGGATATTATAGCTCAGACCGTATTTTATCCCAAATCGACAACCTTCAACGAAACTCATTTTCTTTAATTCGTGTACCCTTTCCTTTATGGCACTTACTTATTGCTTATTATAAATAGCATAAATATGCTAACCTCAAGATAATCTCATCCCCGAGTCTATGTCAATTAACTGAAGACAAAACTTTAACGTACGAAAAATTCTTGATGTAACATCTCATTTCTGAGCTTTCATCAATTTACTTATAGCGTATTTTCACGTGCGAAAATATGGTGCGTAACATTATTTCCCCCTGTGGAACATTCGTCCTCGAATGTTGACTGGTGTACTTATCATTTTCATATCCTATGTCTTCCAAATACTTTATTACTCTCCTTGCCATCTAGGCAACTGTTTTGTGAAAAAGGCCAGGGCATTCCCCCCTTTAGGCCTCTTTCTCACACCACGACTTATGGTCGGAATCCTTCCAGTCTCGTAAATGTTGCTACTTTCTATCATGCAGCCTATACGACTCTGGCCTTGTAAGTGCGCTTATGTATCTCTTCTTACCCTTTTTCCTCCGACTTTTTAGCCATTACTGAAGTTCTTCGCTCGGTATTATGTCGAACTTACGAATATTGCTATATCTTATTTCATAGACCTGGTTATCCATCCATTTGACTTTACTGCATCTAAGTAGGTCATACTATACCATAACTCTTACCTCGATTTCTCGTTACTGAGGTTTGCTATCAAATTCCAGGTTACTTTCATTGCTTATCCAATATGTATAAATCTATGTCCTTTAATGCTTCCACATTACTGTTCATCTTAAGAATGACAGCCTAATCTCATCTCAAACTTTATAACTTTTATCCATCCATTGTTGATTCACCCCAATATTGATCTACTATCTACCCCTGATAACTTAACGTTTTATGTAACACTGCCGCTAGGGTTCACATTTCATCGAGGAACATCTGAAATGACTAGATTGCATCATAGATTTCCTTATGTCATTTTGGAACATCAAGCGAGACATCACATCGCCTCTAACTCTTCTTTACTCTCTTAGTCAGACTTTTCGATACCTAGACCATGGGCTGGAAGATATGTTACTGATGACACTGCTATCATTCCTGGATATTGAATCCTAGTGCTTCTAGCCTTCTATCCGAAGCATGGACTATTCATGATCTTCTGCCTTTGAGTATATTGTACGTTGTTTACCTTTACCTTACTTACCTTAAAATCTCCCATCGTATCTTCTATCTCTTTCATGACCTCCCTTTCATCTAGGTGTAATTCACGTCCATAACTTGAAGCTCTATTAGAATACTTGCACCTCTGGTGCATACAAAATCTGGTGGGAGTTTCGTACTGACTTTTTAGGAGGCTAGCACTTTTCTAACCGATTTTATCGTAGGGCCGTTATAGAATATGGTTGTTGTACTATCCCTCTTGTACTTCTGACATTAAGAGTGACCCTGTAATGTGCTCAATCACGATTTCTATAATTTTTGAGTCCAATAATCAGATTCCTGATTTACTTCGTTGATGTAACTCTTTAGTTTCCTCCTTCTTCTGATCAGCCTTTATGTAAGCTTAAGCTATCTCCTGATCTGTGGTTCATGGTATTAGTTATTATGTTTAGCCTTTCATGGGCGCTGTGGAATATCCATGATATAATCCTTTAACAATTCGATCTATGACCTGGGCTCAATTCTTTCTTTTAACTTATACCAGAATTTTCTACGGCTGTATATGCTGCATATATAAAACTCTAACTCTTAAGTGCATCCATAACGTAACTAACTTCGGATCATTGATCGAATAAGTCCTTTTGTTCCTTCTCAGCTTTCTTTAAACGTAGGATTTTACTTTTCCTGGTCTTTCTTCCCCCTTTCGTGTGCATACTTAGCTTATCTTAGTGCCCACGCATATTGGAATTCCATATAACTCATATGATCTTGCATATCACTTCTGATTTTACTTCCCGTTCATTAGCCACGGTAGGTACCATTTTCTTATAGAGTGCATACAATGTTGTTGTGAGACTGTTGTTATAAGACCATTCCCTCATTAGGTCACTGAGCTTAGGTTGAAGCCTTCTTCCTTACTTTCTCAACTAGTCTTTCATTGTAGTATTTAGGGAGGACCCTCTGACTCTTGTAAAGCTGCGAGCTTATTACATCGTATACCCGATAGAATATTTTATGTTCGTACTCACATATAATTATCCTTAGTTACTTTCCTCCACGCTCATGTGCTCGTACGGTATCTTCTGAACTGAAGTTTTGATTGTTTTCCCAGTGGGACTCTCTTTTATTTCCATAACACTCACACAGTATCATTAACTACCCCAACTCTTATATGAATATTTCTCAAGGTCGCGATGTCATAACTGCGAGACTGAATTTCCCATGTTGGGGTTCACTCTGTTTATCTTGCACGATCTATTGATTTGTTTGTATCCTCTTGTCTAGCCATAACTAGGCTCTTCCTGAATCAACTACTAACTAATCGTTGGCCCACTTTCATATCAATATTTCGCGTAATCTTTCTTGGGTTAATTCCTTTGTCTTAACTTACGTCTCGTACTGACTCCTTATTTATCAATAACATCTTGAGCAGAAACCCTCACTTCCTCTCCTTGATATCGTGTTTACATAGTGTTCTAGAATCGTAGCCTATCTGTAGGCTTTGAATAAGTGTCATCTCATCCCATTTTTATTTTTGTCACATTCTTCCTTTACCATATCATAATTACTAGAACCACTTAATTCTGACTTAATGCCACATCACTCCATATTCCCCCCTTTAGGGGAGTACTAAGAGTTGAAGCTATGACGATCTACCTATACATGTTTTACCTTTTCATCTTTGGCGTCCTTTCACATCATCGATGACCATTACTCGCCTTGTAGTAATCCTTTTATACCAAGAATAATAAAATTCCTTACTCACGAGGAAGGCACCTAGTATAACTGGCACATACAGTCCCTTAAGGTTAACTTTGCTCACATTGCTTGCTTTAGGAAAGCGTCTTCCTGAACGACCATTCTCTGAATTTCTCATGAATCTTCTTCTGTTGTCCATTCTATTATCGCCGGAACAAAATCTTAAGCTCTCATGATGCCGACTATTATCCAATCACTCAGTCTCTAATTCATGTTTAGTTTATCTTATTCACCAACCCATACTGATTCTTATTATTCTGGGGGTCATGAACTTATATCTCGAAGTGAGGATATGACTTTGTGGCCTATACTCTTTTGTTATCTTAAGGCCTGTCACCTCTCGTCTCTTCCTTCACTTGACTATAGATTCTATAATATTGTCATCTTTTGATCTACCGTTGTCATCCATGTATCATATCTTACTCTTAATACTTCATTAGCTCTCTTCTTATTTCCTGCTAACATTTCTGTCTATCACTTTATTCTGAAAACTTCAACAAGATATTCTTTTGCTTTTAGCTCCCCTTTGCTCCATCCACTGGCTTTTCGGGTTGCCTAGCATTATCTCTCTACTAGGGACGGGAGCCATACTAAGATAATATTTATCTTTTCCAGGCTTCCAGTGCCTATCTTTGTAGCACTCATATCTAGCTGTACTATTTTAGAGTGCACCATTTGGATATCTCATAAGGAGACCTGTTAGCATATTCGCAATATCCTTCGGAAATGTCAACTAACGCAAATAATTAATTCACCATTTTGGGTTACTCTAACCCCAGCCGGATTCTGATATCTCGTCCTTTTCTTAATCTACACTTGTTAGCCCCCAATAAGGTATAACTGAGATGGGTGTGGCCAATTATACATACCTCTGTTACTGTTGAGGGTAACTCACAATGCTTATATTTTTCTGTCGGAACTATAATACTGATAATATTCATTAACTGGGTGCCTCGTACCCTTCTTCACCTTACTTCTTTTACTTGCTGAAACTTGTGTCTCCCTCCTTATTCCTTTTTACCGTAAGAGTGGATCCTTATCAACAAGCTTACACATCTTAGTATACACATGATTTGCTTAATACCTCATATTTATCCATCATAAGCATGATGCAAAAATCGAGTTCCTCTGTCTCAACTCTTCCACAGCTATATCTCTTACCAACCGTCTTACTGGATGTAGGCATCGTCTTATTATGAATAAGATAGAGTTAGGAAATTGAGTTCTTACAATTGAGCTCTATGACACGATCTAGAGTAAGAAGAAAGAGTGACAGTCTTAAATTCCCTATAGCCTCCTGCTTATAAGTGTGGTGCATGACACACTCATAAGCAAGACTCTACTAGACACGGTTTGTAGACTCCCTAGGACAGAACTACTCTGATACCACTTTTGTCACGCCCCGAACTTGGGGGGCGAGACCGGCACCTGGTACCTTACTCAACCGAGTACCAAGTAACGTATCTTTCTTATTACATTATCATATACACGTGACATACGGGCCTAATAGGCCAACATCATCATTTATAAACTCAAAACATAGGCCGATAAGGCCGTATAACCTTTCACATATACGACATATGTCTACAAGCCTCTAAGAATACATAATTATCATAAAGGTCGGGACAGAGCTCCGCCATACCAAATCATACACATCTAAATCATACTAACAAAACAAATAATTTCGGAGCAAATGGAGTGCACCAATATCTTCTGTCGAGCTGATCGCCTACTTAGAGGACTCTCGACCTGTCTATCGAGACCTGCGGGCATGAAACGCAGCGTCCCCAGGTAAAAGGAACGTCAGTACAAATAATGTATTGAGTATGTAAGGAATAAAAATCAGTAAATAATAGACATGAGAAAAACATGGAGTAAAAGACTCGACATGTACGTGTGCATAGCTCTGTGAGTCATTTTATTTTTATAATATCATGCATATGCGTATAAATATCATACCATGCATAGGTATATGCGTTCATAGCATCATCAAGTCTCTGAGGGCATCCCATCATACCATTTCAGCCACTTTGGGCAAATCATCAACGTATACCACCTGATCAGGTGGTGGTGCGTATATAACGCCATAACCTTTTTTCATATTCCATATACATATAATATATATATATATATATATATATATATATATATATATATATATATATACGCGTATATAACGCCATCTGGTCACGGGTCAATGTATATGTATAAATTCATGAAATGCATAAGAAATATATTAATAATATTTTCTTGGAGTGTCATAAAAATAATATGCCTTTAGAAATACGTTAATAAGATTTTCTCGGAATGTCATAAAAATAATATACATGTCGGATAAATTTTATAAAATACTATTTTTCTGAGACCCATGAACAAAAGATATAATAATAATTCACATGGGGAATCAAGAATATAGACACCCCTAATATTTCTATGAATAGAGTCATTTATGGAAATTGTACATTTGCTCATTTCGTTAGTGCGATATAGTTCATGCCAAAAGGAAAGAAGGGGTAACCTTAACATACTCGGAGTAGGAAAAAAAATTCGTATGATATTTTTGAAAAATATCGCACCGTACTCCTTTAGAACCGTAAAATTTACGTTGCTAATAATTGTCGTTGGATTCCTTTTGGTTGCAAGAATTCACATTTCCTTGTGGGAAATTGGTAAGAACTTACGTTGATCTCTCACATCTGATTGTAATGTTTTGTTGGCATTGAAATTATTAGAGTTTGAGAATGAAATATGGTTTGTATTTAAAATCCTAGAATGAGGTGTCTTGAAATCACTATACTATGCTGCCACCTATTCACAAATGACCAAGAGTCATTTGTTTGATTATGGTCTTGCTGCCACGTTTTGGGGGTTAAGCCTATCGTATGATTTATTAATTAATTAGGTATTATCCCGCTATCCGATAATTAATCAATTACCCACATAATTAAAAATTATTTTAAATTACTTAAAATTCTACTTATTTTTAATATACTTTATACATTATACTATCACGGTCATATGGTACCTTGTATGGTACTAGTCCATAAGTATCGGGTATTATAGCTCGGACCGTATTTTATCCCAAATCGACAACCTTCAACGAAACTCATTTTCTTTAATTCGTGTACCCTTTCCTTTATGGCACTTACTTATTGCTTGTTATAAATAGCATAAATATGCTAACCTCAAGATAATCTCATCCCCGAGTCTATGTCAATTAACTGAAGACGATACTTTAACATACGAAAAATGCGGGATGTAACATCTCATTTCCGAACTTTCATCAATTTACTTATAGCGTATTTTCACGTGCGAAAACATGGGGCGTAACATGAAGCTTATTTTGAAGTATAGCTCTACATTTTTCTGTAAGCTTAACCACTGAAACTTCTTCCAATTTTATTTTACTTGACAAAATTTCTTTAAGAAATTTAGCATATGCCTATATCTGCTTTAAAGCATATGTAAAAGGTATGTTAATGTAAAGTTGTTTTAAAATTTCTAGAAACTTTGAGAACTATTTATCAAGCTTTTCTCTTTTTAGATTTTAGGGATAGGGGAGGGGTACAGAGTAAGGATTTGACATCAATTCATTTTCTTGTTCCTTTTTGCCTTTATGTTTTTGTTCTTTTAGAAGTGCAGAGTCTCTTTTATTCTCACCTTCATTTACCTATTTCACTTCTTATGGCTTTCCTTGTCTATCTGCATATGGATCATCAAGAGTTTTACTTGACCACAGAGAGATGACTTTGAGGTGTTCATTTGGATTTTTCTCGGTGTTACTTGGTAGAGCACCTTTTATTTTCCCAGACATGAGGGTTGCTAATTGGCTCATCTGGATTTCCAAATTCTTGATGGTTGAATTGACTTTTAACTTTCTCGTCTGTAGCCTTAATGAATTTGTACATCATGTCTTTAAGGCTTTGTTGATGAGCTCTTTGGGGCTGTTGTTGATATTGCTGAAAATTTTGTTGCCCTCTATTTTGATTTTGAAAACTAGGTGGTCCATGCACCTATTACTTTTGATTAAAATATCTTTGAGGATTTTCAGCACCGTTTGGGTAACTGGTTCTATAACCAATAACATTTGCTTGTTCTTCATTTTCCGTTAAAGCTTGACACGCATGATTAGGATGATTACCTCCACAAACGTTACAGTTCTCATGTTGAGATGATGATTGAGAATTTACTTAACAAGCCTCAACTTTTTGTATCAGAGTTGTAATTTGTTGTGCTAATAAATTTCAAGCTTCAACTTGATTGACTCCTGCTGCTTTCTTAACAATCATTCTATCTGAGGGCCATTGAACAACATTTTCTGAAATTTCATTGAGCAATTGCATGGCTTTTGTACTGTTTTGCTCATTATGGATCCTCCCGATGCTGTATCAATTACATTTCTAGCAGAGGGTTTAAGACCATGATAAAAAAAATATAAGATATCAGGATCTTGGATACAATGGTGTGGGCATTTTCTTAACATTGCTTTTAATCGTTCCCATGCTTGGTATACAGATTCACAATTTGTATGCATAAAATAATTGATTTCTTATTTCATTTTAAATATTTTTGCAGGTGAAAAATATTTATTAAGAAATTTTCGAGTCATTTGGTCCCATATAGTGATTGAACCACTTGGTAGACTTCGTAACCATATTTTTGCTTTACCTTTTAATGAAAAAGGAAAAGGCCGCAACCTGATAACGTCTGTTGTGATTCCATTATACCTACAAGATTCAACTAATTAGATGGGTGTGAGGATCTTCACTCGCATTACCAGTAAACTGACATGACTGTTGAATGGTTTGAATCAAGCCTGTACAAATTTCAAAGTTGTTTGCTGTAATTGATGCTTTCCTCACACTTGATTCTCCTTCAAAATGATCCAGCCTTGCATAATCTCTGAGTATTCTGTCACGTCGTGGAGCCACCTCATCGAACTGTTCTTCCACTTGATGTGGTGGAAGTTGGTTATTGTTAAGCTCTTCATTCTCCATTTCTTCACAAGCTATACTTTGAGGAGATAATGTTTGTCTTTTCCCGCGCAAACGAAGAGATATTTCAATTTCTGGGTCATAACTCGCCAACTCTTTTGTAGAAGAGCGGGTCATAAACTACCTGAAATCCTTAAAGCAAAGATTTTTTTTTTTGAAAGAAAATCAAACTTAGTTCCTAAGATAGTACTAGTGACAATAAAAGGAAAAAAATGTACATATAAAAATTAAAATAGTAGTAATAATTAGTAGAACTAATGATAAGAAATAAAGTTTTTTTTTTAATTTATGAAAAGAGCTAGCTGATCTTAAAAATAATAGTATGACATTGTAGAGTAAAATAAAAATTAAAAAGATGGAAGAAAGAAAACAATAATAAATAGTAATATTGTTAATAAGAGAAAACTAGGAGAGAGAAAAAACGTAACTAGTATTAATAGTTACAGTAGTAACCACAAAAAAAAGACAACAACAATAATAATTATAATAATAGTAAGTTCTCAAATTAGTAACAAAATAATTAATCTGAAGTAGATGTTACCAATCCCCAGTAACGGCGCCAAATATTTGACGAGTGACTGGCGTGTATAAAATTTAAACTCGTACTCTGTCAAATTATAGTATAGAAAGATGTCGTACCTACAGAGATTGGTTTATCTATTCTACAGACGTTTATTATTTTAATTACTATTTGATAAAACTATGAAGAGTTGAGTTGTGAATTAACTAACTAAAAATGCATGAATAGAGCAATATAAAATATTTTATTTTCACAAATATAATAAAAAAGTGTTGGGATCATAACTTTACTTAATATTTCTATTATGTAACGACCCGACCAGTCATTTTGAGCTCTAGTGCATCGTTCGGCGGTTTGAGGCCTTGAGTAGTTTCACTTCAGGTATTATGACTTGTGCGCGTGATCAGAATTGAATTTTGTGAAGTTTGCAGTTGATTTGGAAATAAAACTCTCATTTCAGAAGCTTTAAGTTGGAAGAATTGACTAAGGTTTGATTTTTGAGTAAACAACCTTGGAATCGGGATTGGAAGTTTCCAAAAGGTTTGTATGATAATTTTGGACTTGGGCATTTGTCCGGATCGGGTTTTGGATGACCCGGGAGCGTTTCGACGCCTATTGTGGAAGGTTGGCGTTTTGGAAGAATTTCATAAATTTGGGTTAAAGTGCATTTCAATGTTATTAATGTCCATTTGGGATTCCGAGTCTGGAAATAGCTCCGTATGGTAATTCTGGTATTGAGAGCGTGTCCGGATGTGCATTTGGAGGTCCGTAGGTCATTTCGGGGTCATTTGGAAAAAGTTGAAAATTTGGATAATTTTGAGAAGTTTGACCGGGAGTGGACTTTTTGATGTCAGGGTCGGATTCCGATTTTGGAAGTTGGAGTAGGTCCGTAATGTCAATTATGACTTGTGTGCAAAATTTGAGGTCAATCGGACGTGATTTGATAGGTTTCGACATAGAATGTAGAAGTTGGAAGTTCTAAAATTCATTAAGTTTGAATTGGAGGGTGATTCATAGTTTCGATGTTGTTTGGCATGATTTGAGGCCTCGACTAAGTTTGTAATGTGTTTTGGAACGTGTTGGTATATTTGGTTGAGGTCCCGAGAGCCTCGGGTGGATTCTGGATGGTAAACGGATCGAGTTTGGGTCTGGAAGAATGCTGGAGCTGTTGTCATCTGGTGTAACCGCATCTGCGAGATTTTGGCCGCAGGTGCGGAGCCGCAAAAATAGCCAGGGGGTCGTAGAAGTGGTAGCTGGGTTGAGGGAGAAGGCCGCAGAAGCGGCATGCATGTGTGCAGAGGCGCATGCGCAGAAGCGCTTGTGGCCCGCAGAAGTGGGAGCGTAGGTGCGCTACCTTGGCGCAGAAGCGAGGGATGTCGGTTTGAGCTGGAGCCACATCTGCGGTGGGACTTCCGCAGATGCGGAGCCGCAGGAGCAGCTAGAAGGCCGCAGAAGCGGAAGGTCGTCTGGGCAGAAGGTTTTTATAAAAAACGGGATTGGCCCATTTTTCTCTCATTTTTCACTTGGTTGGGCGATTTTTGGAGAGCTTCAAGGGGAGGTTTTTATCATCTATATCAAGGCAAGTGATTCCCACCTCTTTCAAGTTAAATACTTGGTTTATATTTGGATTTAAGCATGGAAATTTATAGAAATTTGGGATTTTGAAGAAAAACCTAGAAATTGATATTTTTGCATTTTGACCACGAAATTGGACATGGAATTTGGAATAAATTATATATTTGAGTTCGGGGTGTTATGGGTAAAGTTTATTTTCGAAATGTTTTGGAATCCGGGAACGTGGGCCCGAGGGTTGCTTTATCGACTTTTCGAGCGGAGTTGGGAACTTGTTTAAATTGATTTGTTATGAGTGTTAGAGTGTATTTTTATGGGTTTGCACATTGTTTGGTTAGTTTTGGAGCGACAGGTACCGGTTTGAGGTGTTAGAGCGGCGTTGGAGCCGGTTACGAAATTTCGGAGCGAGGTAAGTCTCCTGTCCAACTCTATGAGGGAAAAACTACCCCTAGGTGATATATTTAATATGTGTAACTTGTTGTTGGGACTACGTACGTACGAGGTGGCGAGAGTCCGTACGTAGTCAGATTCATGTTATTGTTCGGGTAGACTTAGGTTTACACCATGCTATACTTGCACTATAGAGATTATCTTTGCTCGTTTAATTCTTTTATTTCGCATTATGACTTGGGACAAGGCATGCGTAGAGTGATAGACTCGTTATTGTAGAGACTTCACGAGTTTCATGATTTGTCACGAAATAATTATACTCCTCTTATGAAATTTTTCATTGAAAGGTTTTTCATTAAAGAAATTATAACTCACACATTTATTCATGAGTGGGGTCAAGGACCCGTTAAGCTTCTTACTCTAATGGGATCGGGCCGTTCACCTCGGCAGGATTTATGTACCATACTCTCATGGGAGCGGGCCATTAGCCTCGGCATGATTTAAGTACCATATTCTCATGGGAGCGGGCCGTTCGCCTCGGCAGGTTAATAGATGCATCTATGGTTCGTGTCGTTTGACCCTGGGCAGTGCTCAGATTATGATGGGATTGGGCCTTATGCCTCGGCATTTCTATAAAATATCCTCATGAAACCGTGCATAACATTTGTCAAGAAGACAGTGTATCTGTGAGTTCTTCCTGATTTGAAGTATAACAACCCATTTTGGAGAGGTCCACTATATATTTATTTATATGCTACGGTTGAGGAGGAAATTCGCTAATTGAGAGCTTGCGCCTATTGTAAAGAGGAGAATTGTACCACAGATTTATACTTGTTTATTTTATTTATTTACTCTGCCTCATATTTGTTCACCTCTTTACTGCACTTGATATTATTGGACCACGAGTGAGTGTCGATGTCAACCCCTCATCACTACTCCTCCGGGGTTAGGCTAGATACTTACTGGGTACACGTTAATTTACGTACTTATACTACACTTGCTGCACATTTTTGTGCAGGTACTTTTATGTCCGGTGGTCCTTTGGGCACGGAGACACGGATGATGCGGGGACTTGCCGCGAGCTGCATTTCAGGTTAGGACTCGTAGCCATCAGAATCTCCTCCAGGGTTATTTGTATTTTTCCTGTCTAATTTGCATTCCGGACAGATGTTGTATTTTATTTTACTTCCTAGTTGATGCTCATGCACTCGTGACACCGGGTATTGGGGGTACTTATGAGTTGTTCAGTATTGTAGTTAGGAAAATATTATCATTTACTCTGTAGTTTTATTTCTGATTATTTAATTGAAGGAAAATTTAGATTTCAAAATCCAAAAATGAATAATTAAGTTAAACTTTTATTGTTGGCTTGCCTGACAGTGGTGTTAGGTGTCATCACGACCTTTAATGAATTTTGGGTCGCGACAACATGGTATCAGAGCGTTAGGTTCACAGAGGTCTCACGAGTCATTAGCAAGCCTAGTAGAGTCTTGCGGATCGGTACGGAGATGTCTGTACTTATCTTCGAGAGGCTACAGGGCTGTTAGGAGCACTTCCTTTTCTTGATTCCTCATCGTGCGATTTGATTCCTTTGAGGCTTATGCCTTCATTTCTTTTCTATTCAATCTTATGCGACGTGAAGCGCTTGTTACCAATTGGGAATCGAAGAATTTTAATTGTACTGCAGAGGTGGTGCAGGATGTGTCTCCCTACGCATTCGAGAAAGTTATTATTGTCTTCTTGCGGAAGGGTGTTCTATCATTTCGGCTCAGTAGCTGCATTTCTGATGGTTTTGAGGCTATGCGCAGGTTGCCATGATATTCGTAAGTTGTTATCGCACAGTAATGATGTAATGATAGTGTCATGACCCAACCCGATGGGCCGCGATGGGCACCCGATATCTTACTCAACCGAGTACCAACATAACATATCTTTCGTATCATTCCATCATAGGTAAATGAACCGGAGTAAAGCATGAGGGAATAAACTTATACATATGACATACTGGCCTATAAGACCAAAACGATCACTCGTACAGTGAACATAGGCAGACAAGTCCATACAATCTTTCATATACATGACATCTATCTACAAGCCTCTACGAATACATAATTGTCATAAAGGTCAGGATAGAGCCCCACCATACCAAACAATACACATCTAAATCATACTTACCAAATAAGCAACTCCGGAGCAAATAGAGTGCACCAACATCTTCCGCTGAGCTGCTCGCCTACTTGGAGGACTCTCGACCTATCTATCGAGACATGCGGGCATGAAACGCAGTGTCCCCAGGCAAAAGGGACGTCAATACAAATAATGTACCGAGTATGTAAGGAATGAAAGTCAGTAAATAATAGACATGAAAGAAACATGGAGTAAAAGACTCGACATGTACGTCTGCATAGCTCTGTGAATCATTTCATTTTTATAATGTCATGCATATGCGTATAAATGTCATACCATGCATAGGTATATACGTTCAAAACATCATCAAGTGTCTGAGGGCATCCCATCATATCATTTAGGCCACTGTGGACAAATCATCAACGTATATCAGATGATCAGGTGGTGGTGCTTCTATAATGCCATAACCTTTTCCCATATCCCAAATACATATAATATACGCATATATAACGCCATCTGTTCATGGAACAATGTACATGTATAAATGCATGAAATGCATAAGAAATACGTTACTAAGATTTCTCGGAATATCATAAAATCAATATGCCTTTCGGATAAACTTTATCAAATATGTATTTTTCAGAGACCCATGAACAGAAGATATAATAATAATTCATATGAAAAATCAAGAATATAGATGCCCCTAGTACTTCTATGAATAGAGTCATTTATGAAAATTGTGTATTTGCTCGTTTCGTTTGTATCGTATTCATCATACCAAAAAAAAAGAAGGGATAGCCTGAACATACCTGAACAGATTCTCTTTTGCAAAAAAACGTAACGACGTATCGAAGTAGGGAAAAATTCGTATGATATTCTTAAGACAAATTGTATCGGTCTTTCTTTGAATTAGCATTTCACGTTGGACCTTGTAGCATTTCAGAGAATTTCACGTTGGACCTTGTAACATCATCCCTTCAGAATTTCATGTTGGACCTTGTAGCATTTCACGTTGGACATTGACATTTCTCTTTAATAATGTAGTAAGATGGTTCCTTTTATCAAAGAGAGTTGGCCCCACTTTGTATGGTGACTAAGCCAACTAAGCTCACTAATTTGCCACCTTAAAGTGTGACTTAAGAGTCACTTATTACCTACTCACTTGGCTGCCACGTTGAGGCATTTTAAGCTTACCCATAATTTTAATTAATTATCCACTAATCTCTTGATTAATTTGTTAAACTCCCACTAACCAATAATTACCAAATTATCCACATAATCAAGAATTATCTCAAGTTACTCAAAATACTACTTATTTTTAACACACTTTATACATCTTGCTATCATGGTCATGTGGTACCTTGAATGGCATTAATCCATAAATAGGGGGTATTATTGCTCGGACCGTATTTTATCCCAAAATGTCAAACTTCGACGAAACTCAATTTCTTTGATTTGCTTACCATCTAACCTTCAAAAAATTACTTATCACTTGTTTGAAATAGCATAATACTTATAATTCTAAAATAATCTCATTCCCGAACTTACGTCAATTAACTTACGACGAAACTTTAACGTACAAAAATGCGGGATGTAACATCTCATTTTCAAGCTTTCACCAATTTATTTATGGCGTACTTTCACGTACAAAAAAAGTATGGGTGTAACATTATTCCCTCCTTTGGAACATTTGTTCTCGAATGTTTATTGATGCACTTATCATTCTCATAACCCATAGCTCTTGCGAATATTGTAGTACTCCTCTTGCCATCTAGGCAACTGTTCTGTGAATGAATCTCAAAGGCCAGGGCATTCCTCCCTTTAGGCCTCTTTCTCACACCATGACTCGTGGTCAGAATCTTTCCAATCTTGTAACTGTCGCTACCTTTTATCATCCAGCTTGTACGACTCTGACTTTGTAAGTGCGCCTATGCGACTCCTCTCTCCTTCTTCCTCCAGTTTTTAGCCAATCTCTAGACCTCACTTTGTAAACATATACAGAGCTCAATAATATGTTCCTCTGGGCATCTATAAGTATACTGAAGTTCTTCGCTTGGTACTTTGTTGAACTTACGAATATTGCTATATCTTATTTCATAGATCCGTTTATCCATCCGTATGACTTTACTGCTCTAGGTAGGTTAAACTATACCATACTTCTTACTTCAATTAATTATTACTGAGGTCTGCGACCAACTCTAGGTTACTCTCGTTGCTTATCCTATATGCATAAAGCTAAGTCTTTTAACGCTTCTTCATTACTGTTCATCTTAAGACTGATGGCCTAATCTCATCTCGTACTTTGTATCTTTTATCCATCCATTGTCGATTCACCTCAATGTTGATCTTACAATCTTCCATTGATAACTTGAAACTTCTTACGTAATACATTGCCGCTAGGGCTTATGTTGCATCGAGGAATATTTGAAGTAATTTTCCTGATCCACTTAGGGGTGATACTATACTTCAATAATCGTATTTTATAGTATCCCAATGCAATTAACCTTACATGGGTATTTTAATCCCGTACAATTCATGAAATCCTCTTCAAGTCATTACTCAATCGAAGGCCCAAACGTCATCCTTTATCTATCACAATCACACCCTCATTCTACTACCTGGGCAGCATTTCATCTCTTCTAAAGGCTACTAGTCTTAGACTCCTTTGAGTTCATTCAGGCTATACTGAGCTTTCTATATCTTAGAGAAACCATCATCTCTCTTGTTTTCACTGGCTTAATCCCGAGGACTTATCCATACTTTCCCTTTCTTATCCTTACTCCTGTCTTCCTAAAACCTTGTCGCTTTACCATACTTTAGCTTGCGACCTACATATATCTATTTATATTGTTCGCAACCTTCCTTCAACTTGCTTGCACCATAGGTTTCCTTGTGTTATTCTGGAACATCAAGCGAGACATCATATCGTTTCTAACTCTTCTTTACTCTCGTAACTGGACCTCTCGATACCTAGAAATTATTGACTGGAAGATATGTCACTGACGACACCGCTATCATTCCCAGATAATGAATCCCTGCGCTTTTAGCCTTCTATCCGTAGTACGGACTATTCCCAACCTTCTGTATTTAAGTATCTCATATGTTATTCACTTTTACCTTACTTACCTTAAAATCTCACATCACATCTTCTATCTCTTTCATGACCTCCCTTTCACATAGGTAAAATTCATATTCACAACTTGAAGCTCTATTATAATACTTGCACCTCTGGTGCATACACAATCCGATGGAAGCTTCATACTGACTTCTTATAAGGCTGGTACTTTTCTAAAAGGCTTTATCGTAGAGCCGTTATAGAATATGGTTGTTGTGTTATCTCTCTTGTACCTCTGATAGTAAGAGTCATTCTGCAATGTTCTCAATCATGATGTCTATAATTATTTGGGTCCATTAATCAGACTCGTGATTTACTTGGTTGACGTAACTCTTTAGTTTCCTCTTCCTTCTGATCAGCCTTTATGTAGGCTTAAGCTATCTTCCGATATGTGACTCCTAGTATTAGTGAGTACTTTAGCCTTTCATGGGCGCTATGGAATATCCATGATACAATCCTTTAACAATTCAATCCTTTGTCTATGACCCGGGCTCAATTCTTCCTTCTAACTTATACCGGAACCTTCTACGGCTGTATGATTGTCAACATATATGATGTATGGATAATACTCTGAAATCTTAAGGGCGTTCATAACGTAACTAGCTCTGGATCATTGATCGAGTAATTCCTTTCATTCCATCTCAGCTTTCTTTAAATGTTGGCAATTACTTTTCCTGGTCTTTCTACCCCCTTGTTGCGTACATAATTAGCTTATCTTAGTTCCCACGCATGCCAGAATTTTTATGCAGCACATATGGTCTCGAATATTACTTTTGATTTTTACTCCTCGTTCATTAGTCACGGTGGGTGCCACTTTCTTTTGGAGTGCATATAATTTTGTTGTGAGACTGTTGTTACATGACCATTTACTTTTTAGGTCACTATGCTTAGGTTGAAGCCTTCTTCCTTATTTCCTCAGCTAGTCTTTCATTGTAGTACTTAGGGAGGACCTTCTGATTCTTGCAAGGCTGCGAGCTTATTACATCGTTTATCCGGCAAAAGTTTTGATGTTCTTTCTTACTGGTAATTATCCTTACTTATTTACCTTCATGCCCTTGTGTCTGTAGGGTTGCTTCTGAGCTGATATTTTGATTGTCTTCCCAGTGGCACTCTCTTTTATCTCCGTAACCCTCACACGGTACCTTTACTACCCCAACTTCTATCTTAATATTTCTCAAGGTTACGATGTCATATCTGCGAGACTGAATGCCTCATGTTGGGGTTCATTATGTTTATCTTGCACGATCTGTTGATTTGTCAGTATCCTCTTGTCTAGCCATAACTAGGCCTTTCCTGAGTCAACTACTGACTACTCGTTGGCCTATTCTCATATCAGTATTCCGCGTAATCATTCTTGGGTTATTTCTTTTGTCTTAACTTACCATTCGCACTGGCTCCTTATTTATCAAAAACATCCCGGGCCGGAACCCTTACTTTCTCTCCTTGATGTCACGTCTGCATAATGTTTTGGAATCATAGCATATCTGTAGGCTTTGAATAAGTGCATTCTCATCCCTTTCTCATTTTTATAGCATTCTTCCTTTACCATTCCGTAGTTACTAGAACCACTTAATTCGGACTTCATGCCACATCACTCCATATTCCCTCCTTTAGGGGAGTACTAAAATCTAGAGCTACGACGATATACCTATATATGTTTTATCTCTTTATCTTTGTTGTCTTTTCACATCATTGACAATCCTTACTCGCCTTACGGTAATCGTTTTGTACCAAGGATAACAAAATTCCTTACTCGCGAGGGTGACACTTAGTGTAACTGGCACATACCGTCCCTTAAGCTGAACTTTGCTCACATTGCTTGCTTTAGGGAAGCGTTTAACTGAATGACCATTCTCTGAGTTTCTCATGAATCTTCTCATGTTGTCCATTCTATTATCGCCGGAATGAAATCTAAAATTCTCATGATGTCGACCATTATCAAATCATCCAATCCCTAATTCATGTTTAGTTTATCTTGTTCATCAGCCCATACTGATTTCTATTACTCTAGGGTCTAACTTTTCCTCTTGGTAATCGAGTTAGAGTCACAAACTTATTTTTCGAAATGAGGATACAACTTTATGGCCTATACTCTTTTGTTGCCTCCAGGCCTGGCACCTCTCATCCTTTCCTTCCCTCGATTATAGACTATGTAATAATGTCATTTCATTTTTTTTCCACCATTGTCATCCATGAATAACATCTTATTCATAATGTTTAATTAACTCTTTTCTCATTTCCTACTAATATTTATCTCTATCACTTTATTCTGAAAATACGAACAAGATATTCTTCTGCTCTTATCCCCCTTGCTCCATCCATTGGCTCTTCGAGTTGCCTAACATTCTCTCTCTACTAGGTACGGGAGCCATACTAAGATAATATTTATCACTTCCAGGCTTCCAGTGCCCGTCTTTGTAGTACTCATATCTAGCTGCACTATTTTAGAGTGCACCATCTGGGTGTCTCACAAGGAGATATATTAGCATATTTGCACTATCCTTCGGAATTGTCAACTAACACAAATAATCCATTCACCATTTTGGGTTACTCTATCCCCAGCCGAATCCTGATATCCCGTCCTTTTTTTTAAACTACTTCTGATAACCCCCATAGGGCATAACTGGAATGTGTATGACCAATTGTACATACCTCTGCTACTATTGAAGGTAACTCGAAATGCTTATATCTCTCTGCTTGAGTTGAAAATACCGATAATCTTCATTAACTGGGTACCCCGTACCCTTTTTCACATTGCTTCTTTTACTTACTTGAACTTATGTCTATTTTCTGATTCTCTTATTCCTTTTTACCGCAGGGGTGGATAGATATTCTTGCCTTAAGGCTCTTTATCAAGAGGCTTACATGTCTTAGTACACATATGATCTGCTAAAGGCCTCACATTTACGCATCATAAGTATGATGCAAAATCGAGTGCCTCTGGCTTAACTCTTCCACAGCCACATGCAATCTCTTACCAACTATCTTTCTAATGTAGGCATCGTCGTATTATGAATAAGATAGAGTTTAGGAAATTGAGTTCTTACAACTGAGCTCTACCACACGATCTAGAGTATGAAGAAAGAGTGACAATCATAAATGCCATGTAGCCTCCTACTTATAAGTGTGGTGCACAACACACCCATAAACAAGACTCTACTAGACACGGCTTGTAGACTTCCTAGGATAGAACTGGTCTTATACCACTTTTGTCATGACCCAAACCATTGGGCCGCAATGGGCACCCGGTACTTTACTCAACCGAGTACCAACATAACGTATCTTTCATATTATTCCATCATAGGTAAATGAACCGGAGTAAAGCATGAGGGAATAAACTTATATATATGGCATACTGGCCTATAAGACCAAAACGATCACTCGTACACTGAATATATTCTGACAAGGCCATACAATCTTTCATATACATGACATCTGTCTACAAGCCTCTAAGAATACATAATTATCATAAAGATCGGGACAGAGCCCCGCCATACCAAACAATACACATCTAAATCCATACTGACCAAACAAGCAACTTCGGAGCAAATGGAGTGCACCAACATCTTCCGCTGAGCTGATCGCCTACTTGGAGGACTCTCGACCTATCTATCGAGACCTGCGGGTATGAAACGTAGCATCTCCAGGCAAAAGGTACGTCGGCACAAATAATGTAGCGAGTATGTAAGGAATACAAATCAGTAAATAATAGACATGAAAGAAACATGGAGTAAAAGACTCGACATGTACGTCTGCATAGCTCTGTGAATCATTTCATTTTTATAATGTTATGCATATGCATATAAATGTCATACCATGCATAGGTATATGCGTTCATAACATCATCAAGCCTCTGAGGGCATCCCATCATATCATTTAGGCCACTGTGGGCAAATCATTAACGTATACCAACTGATCAGGTGATGGTGCGTATATAATGCCATAACCTTTTCCCATATCCCATATACATATAATATATGTGTATATAACTCCATATGGTCATGGGTCAATGTACATGTATAAATTCATGAAATGCATAAGAAATATGTTACTAAGATTTCTCGGAATATCATAAAATCAATATGACTTTCGGATAAACTTTATCAAATATGTATTTTTCAGAGACCCATGAACAAAAGATATAATAATAATTCACATGGGGAATCAAGAATATAGACGCCCCTAGTACTTCTATGAATAGAGTCATTTATGGTAATTGTACAATTGCTCGTTTCGTTTGTATCGTATTGATCATACCAAAAAGAAAGAAGGGATAGCCTTAACATACCTGAACCGATTCTCTTTTGCAAAAACACGTAACGGCAGATCGAAGTAGGAAAATATCCGTATGATATTCTTGAGAAAAATTGTACTAGCCTTTCTTTGAATTAGCATTTCACGTTGGACCTTGTAGCATTTCAGAGAATTTCACGTTGGACCTTGTATCATCATCCCTTCAGAATTTCATGTTAGACCTTGTAGCATTTCACATTGGACATTGACATTTCTCTTTAATAATGTAGTAAGATGGTTCCTTTTATCAAAGAGAGTGGGCCCCACTTTGTATGGTGACTAAGCCCACTAAGCTCACTAATTTGCCACCTTAAAGTGTGACTTAATAGTCACTTATTACCTATTCACTTGGCTGCCACGCTGAGGCATTTTAAGCTTACCCATAATTTTAATTAATTATCCACTAATCTTTTGATTAACTTGTTAAACTCTCACTAATCAATAATTACCCAATTATCCACATAATCAAGAATTATCTCAAGTTACTCAAAATACTAGTCACTTTTAACACACTTTATACATCTTGCTATCATGGTCATGTGGTACCTTGTATGGCATTTGTCCATAAATATGGAGTATTATAGCTCGGACCGTATTTTATCCCAAAATGTCAAACTTCGACGAAACTCATTTTCTTTGATTTGCTTACCCTCTAACCTTCACGAAATTACTTATTGCTTGTTTGAAATAGCATAATACTTATAATTTCAAAATAATCTCATTCCCGAAATTACGTCGATTAACTTATGATGAAACTTTAACGTACAAAAATACGGGATGTAACATCTCATTTTCGAGCTTTCATCAATTTATTTATGGCGTACTTTCACTTACAAAAAAAGTATAGGTGTAACATTATTCCCCCTTTGGAACATTCGTCCTTGAATGTTTACTGATGCACTTATCATTCTCATAACCCATAGCTCTTGCAAATACTGTATTACTCCTCTTGCCATCTAGGCAATTGTTCTGTAAATGAATCCCAAAGGCCAGGGCATTCCCCCCTTTAGGCCTCTTTCTCACACCACGACTCGTGGTCGGAATCCTTCCAATCTTGTAACTGTCGCTACCTTTTATCATCCAGCTTGTACGACTCTGACTTTGTAAGTGTGACTATGCGACTCCTCTCTCCTTCTTCCTCCAGCTTTTAGCCAATCTCTAGACCTCACTTTGTAAACATATACAGAGCTCAATAAGATGTTCCTCTGGGCATCTATAAGTATACTGAAGTTCTTCGCTCGGTACTTTGTTGAACTTACGAATATTGCTATATCTTCTTTCATAGATCCGTTTATCCATCCGTATGACTTTAATGCTCTAGGTAGGTCATACTATACCATAACTCTTACTTCGATTAATCGTTACTGAGGTCTGCTACCAAACTACAGGTTAGTCTCGTTGCTTATCCTATATGCATAGAGCTAAGTCTTATAACGCTTCTTTATTACTGTTCATCTTAAGACTGATGGCCTAATCTCGTCTCGTACTTTGTATCTTTTATCCATCCATTATCGATTCACCTCAATGTTGATCTTACAATCTTCCATTGATAACTTGAAATTTCTTACGAAATACATTACCGCTAGGGCTTATGTTGCATCGAGGAATATTTGAAGTGATTTTCCTGATCCACTTAGGGGTGATACTGTACTTCAATAATCGTATTTTATAGTATCCCAATGCAATTCACCTTACATGGGTATTTTAATCCCGTACAATTCATGAAATCCTCTTCAAGTCATTACTCAATCGAAGGCCCAAACGTCATCCTTTATCTATCACAATCACATCCTCATTCTACTACCAGGGCAGCATTCCATCTCTTCTAAATGCTACTAGTCTTAGACTCCTTTGAGTTCATTCAGGCTATACTGAGCTTTCTATATCTTAGAGAAACCATCATCTCTCTTGTTTTCACTAGCTTAATCCCGAGGACTTATCCATACTTGCCCTTTCTTATCCTTACTCCTGTCTTCCTAAACCCTTGTCGCTTTACCATACTTTAGCTTGCGACCTACACATATCTATTTATATTGTTCGCAACCTTCCTTCAACTTGCTTGCACCATAGGTTTCCTTGTTTTATTCTGGAACATCAAGCGAGACATCACATCATTTCTAACTCTTCTTTACTCTCATAACCGGACCTCTCGATACCTAGAAATCATTGACTAGAAGATATTTCACTGACGATGCCGCTATCATTCCTAGATACTGAATCCCTGCGCTATTAGACTTCTATCCGCAGTACGGACTATTCCCAACCTTTTACATTTAAGTATCTCGTGCGTTGTTCACTTTTACCTTACTTACCTTAAAATCTCGCATCACATTTTCTATCTCTTTCATGACCTCCCTTTCACATAAGTATAATTCATATTCACAACTTGAAGCTCTATTATAATACTTGCACCTCTAGTGCATACATAATCCGGAGGAAGCTTCATACTGACTTCTTATAAGGCTGGTACTTTTCTGACTGGCATTATCGTAGAGCCGTTATAGAATATGGTTGTTGTGTTATCTCTCGTGTACCTCTGATATTAACAGTGATTCTGCAATGTTCTCAATCATGATGTCTATAATTATCTGGGTCCATTAATCAGACTCGTGATTTACTTGGTTGACGTAACTCTTTAGTTTCCTCTTCCTTCTGATCAACCTTTATGTGGGCTTAAGCTATCTTCCGATATGTGGCTCCTAGTATTAGTGATTACTTTAGACATTCATGGGGGCTATGGAATTTCCATGATACAATCCTTTAACAATTCAATCTTTTGTCTATGACCCGGTCTCAATTCTTCCTTCTAACTTATATCGGAACCTTCTACGGCCGTATGATTGTCAAAATATATGATGCATGGATAATACTCTGAAATTTTAAGGGCGTTCATAACGTAACTAGCTCTGGATCATTGATCGAGTAATTCCTTTCATTCCATCTCAGCTTTTTTTAAATGTTGGCAATTACTTTTCCTGGTCTTTCTGCCCCCTTGTTGCGTACATAATTAGCTTATCTTAGTTCCCACGCATGCCGGAATTTTTATGCAACTCATATGGTCTCGAATATTACTTTCAATTTTTACTCCCCGTTCATTAGCCACAGAGGGTGCCGCTTTCTTTTGGAGCGCATATAATTTTGTTGTGAGACTGTTGTTACATGACCATTTTCTCTTTAGGTCACTATGCTTAGGTTGAAGCCTTCTTCCTTATTTCCTCAGCTAGTCTTTCATTGTAGTACTTAGGGAGGACCTTTTGATTCTTGCAAGGCCGCGAGCTTATTACATCGTTTATCCGGCGGAATTTTTGATGTTCTTTCTTACTGGTAATTATCCTTACTCACTTACCTTCATGCCCTTGTGCTCGTAGGGTTGCTTCTGAGCTGACATTTTGATTGTCTTCCCAGTGGCACTCTCTTTTATCTCCGTAACCCTCACACGGTACCTTTACTACCCCAACTTCTATCTTAATATTTCTCAAGGTTACGATGTCATATCTGCGAGACTGAATGCCTCATGTTAGGGTTCATTATGTTTATCTTGCACGATCTGTTGATTTGTCAGTATCCTCTTGTCTAGCCATAACTAGGACTTTCCTGAATCAACTACTGACTACTCGTTGGCCCATTCTCATATCAATATTCAGAGTAATCATTCTTGGGTTATTTCTTTTGTCTTAACTTACCATTCGCACTGGTTCCTTATTTATCAAAAACATCCCGAGCCGGAACCCTTACTTTCTCTCCTTGACGTCGTGTCTGCATAATGTTCTGGAATCGTAGCATATTTGTAAGCTTTGAATAAGTGCAATCTCATCCCTTTCTCATTTTTATCGCATTCATCCTTTACCATTATGCAGTTACTAGAACCACTTAATTCTTACTTCATGCCACATCACTCCATATTCCCCCATTTTTGGGAGTACTAAAATCTAGAGCTACGACGATCTACCTATAGATGTTTTATCTCTTTATCTTTGTTGTCTTTTCACATCATTGATGATCCTTACTAGCCTTACGGTAATCCTTCTGTACTAAGGATAACAAAATTCCTTACTCGCGAGGGTGACACTTAGTGTAACTGGCATATACCGTCCCTTAAGCTGAACTTTGCTCACATTGCTTGCTTTAGGGAAGCATTTTCCTGAATGACCATTCTCTGAGTTTCTCATGAATCATCTCCTGTTGTCCATTCTATTATCGCCGGAATGAAATCTGAAATTCTCATGATGTCGACCATTATCAAATCATCCAATCCCTAATTCATGTTTGGTTTATTTTGTTCATCAGCCCATACTGATTTCTATTACTCTAGGGTCTAACTTTTCCTCTTGGTAATCGCGTTAGAGTCACGAATGTATTTTTTGAAATGAGGATACAACTTTATGGCCTATACATTTTTGTTGCCTCCAGGCCTGGCACCTCTCATCCTTTCCTTCCCTCGATTATAGACTATGTAATAATGTCATTTCATTTTTTTTCCACCATTGTCATCCATGTATAACATCTTACTCATAATGTTTCATTAACTTTTTTCTTATTTCCTACTAATATTTATGTCTATCACTTTATTCGGAAAATGCGAACAAGATATTCTTCTACTCTTAGCCCCCTTGCTCCATCCATTGGCTCTTCGAGTTGCCTAACATTCTCTCTCTACTAGGGACGGGAGCCATACTAAGATAAAATTTATCCCTTCCAGGCTTCTAGTGCCCATCTTTGTAGTACTCATATCTAGCTGTACTATTTTAGAGTGCACCATCGGGGTGTTTTATAAGGAGATATATTAGCATACTTGCACTATCATTCGGAAATGTCAACTAACATAAATAATCCATTCACCATTTTGGGTTACTCTATCCCCAGCCGGATCCTGATATCCCGTCCTTTTTGTTTAAACTACTTCTGTTAACCCCCATAGGGCATAACTGGAATGGGTATGACCAATTGTATATACCTCTGTTATTATTGAAGGTAACTCAAAATGCTTATATCTCTCTGCGTGAGTTGAAAATACCGATAATCTTCATTAACTGGGTACCTCGTACTCTTTTTCACCTTGCTTCTTTTACTTACTCGAACTTATGTCTAATTTCTGATTCTCTTATTCTTTTTCACCACAGGGGTGGATAGATATTATTGGCTTAAGGCTCCTTATCAAGAGGCTTACATGTCTTAGTATACACATGATCTGCTGAAGGCCTCACATTTACGCATCATAAGAATGATGCAAAATCGAGTGCCTCTAGCTTAACTCTTCCAGAGCCACATGCAATCTTTTACCAACTCTCTTTCTAATGTAGGCATCGTCGTATTATGAATAAGATAGAGTTTAGGAAATTGAGTTCTGACAACTAAGCTCTACCACACGATCTAGAGTAAGAAGAAAGAGGGACAATCCTAAATGCCCTGTAGCCTCCTGCTTATAAGTGTGGTGCACAACACACCCATAAACAAGACTCTACTAGACACGGCTTGTAAAATCCCTAGGACAGAACTGCTCTGATACCACTTTTGTCATGACCCAAACCGATGGGCCGGGACGGGCACCCGGTACCTTACTCAACCGAGTACCAACATAACGTATCTTTTGTATTGTTCCATCATAGATTAATGAACCGGAGTAAAACATGAGGGAATAAACTTATACATATGACATACTGGCCAAGAAGATCAAAACGATCACTCGTACACTGAACATAGGCCGACAAGGCCATACAATCTTTCATATACAGGACATCTGTCTACAAGCCTCTAAGAATACATAATTGTCATAAAGATCGGGACAGAGCCCCGCCATACTAAACAATACACATCTAAATCATATTGACAAAACAAGCAACTCCGGATCAAATGGAATGCACCAACATATTCCACTGAACTGATCGCCTATTTGGAGGACTCTCGACCTGTCTATCGAGACCTGCGGGCATGAAACGCAGCGTGCCCAGGAAAAAGGGATGTTGGTACAAATAATGTAGCGAGTATATAAGGAATAAAAATCAGTAAATAATAGACATGAAAGAAACATGGAGTAAAAGACTCGACATGTACGTCTGCATAGCTCTGTTAATCATTTCATTTTTATAATGTCATGCATATGCATATAAATATCATACCATGCATAGGTATATGCGTTCATAACATCCTCTGAGGGCATCCCATCATATCATTTAGGCCACTGTGGGCAAATCATCAATGTATACCAACTGATCAGGTGGTGGTGGGTATATAACGCCATAACCTTTTCACATATCCCATATATATATATAATATATGCGTATATAACGTCATCTGGTCATGGGTCAATGTACATGTATAAATGCATGAAATGCATAAGAAATACGTTACTAAGATTTCTCAGAATATCACAAAATCAATATGCCTTTGAGATAAACTTTATCAAATATGTATTTTTCAGAGACCCATGAACAGAAGATATAATAATAATTCACATGGGGAATCAAGAATATAGACGCCCCTAGTACTTCTATGAATAGAGTCATTTATGGAAATTGTGCATTTGCTCATTTCGTTTGTATCATATTGATCATACCAAAACGAAAGAAGGGATAGCCTTAACATACCTTAACCGATTCTCTTTTGCAAAAACACGTAATGGCATATCGAAGTAGGGAAAAATCCGTATGATATTCTTGAAAAAAAATTGTACCGGTCTTTCGTTGAATTAGCATTTCACGTTGGACCTTGTAGCATTTCAGAGAATTTCACGTTGGACCTTGTAGCATCATCCCTTCAGAATTTCATGTTGGATCTTGTAGCATTTCACGTTGGACATTGACATTTCTCTTTAATAATGTAGGAAGATGGTTCCTTTTATCAAAGAGAGTGGGCCCCACTTTGTATGGTGACTAAGCCAACTAAGCTCACTAATTTGCCACCTTAAAGTGTGACTTAAGAGTCACTTTTTACCTACTCCCTTGGCTGCCACGTTGAGGCATTTTAAGCTTACCCATAATTTTAATTAATTATCCAAATCTCTTGATTAATTTGTTAAACTCCCACTAATCAATAATTACCCAATTATCCACATAATCAAGAATTATCTCAAGTTACTCAAAATACTACTCACTTTTAACAGACTTTATACATCATGGTCATGTGGTACCTTGTATGGAATTAGTCTATAAATACGGGGTATTATAGCTAGGACCGTATTTTATCCCAAAATGTCAAACTTCAACGAAAGTCATTTTCTTTGATTTGCTTACCCTCGCACCTTCACGATATTACTTATCACTTGTTTGAAATAGCATAATACTTATAATTCTAAAATAATCTCATTCCCGAACTTACGTCAATTAACTTATGACAAAACTTTACTGTACAAAAATGCGAGATGTAACATCTCATTTTTGAGCTTTCTTCAATTTATTTACGGCATACTTTCACGTACAAAAAACAATATGGGGTGTAATAGATAGGATGCTTGTCTAGGAGTCGAGGCAGTGAATGACCTAAAAGGAGGTTTTACTCAGTGCATGATTCAGAGATTCAGTATTTTATTTTCGGCGGAGGAAAGAAAAACGGACTAAGAATGTTCATATTTGGGTTGATGGAGTAACGAGACTTGGTATTTTCGAGCGTGGTGGAATTTTCATCTGTGATGTGGTGTCGTTGTCCTTGTTGAATGTGTTTAGCTTGCCGGTTTTATGGCCTTCTTCAAAATCGCCTTTGGGACAGAGTATTGTGAATGGGTGATCCTAATGTTGATGGCTCAAGGAAGATGATCTTCGAGGAGGATTAGAGTTGGCGGCGATCTATTAGTTCAGGTGCTACACAGATGAATTTTTATTTAAGGCAGCAACTGGGCAGCGAAGGATGAGGAAGGACATGTGGGAGGTGTCTTGCGGTAGTTGAACTTCTAGAAGGCCAAGTGTAAGAAATCAGAAGTCGAGTAGTTGCTTAAAGGAGAGGGTCTGACCAAAGTGGGAGAGTGGCCAGGTAGCATATGGGTTCTGTGGTAGGATAGCTACACGCATTGAGGAAAGTTTAGAGTGATTTGGAACTTTCATGGCCCAATTCTCCCTCCGTATGATATCGTGACGGCACCTAGTCTCTACAACTAGGTAACCTTAATAAAGATGCGGAAATAACAAAAATAGAAACAAAACTTAACAATTAACTGTAACAGATAACTAAATAACTGATAACAATGCCGCTTGGCATTTACAACAACCACACTCTACTAATACAGTATTCCCAAAACCCTGAACATCATAAGTCACAAGCTACAGGAGGAAAACTAGTATCTTTATACACCAGAGTCTAATAAAAAATAGTAAGGAAGGTAAATGACATAGGAGGGAAATGGAGGGGGACTCCGAGGTCTGCAGACGCGGCAGATATACCTTAAAGTCTCAGTACAGCAGCAAGCACTCTCATCTAGTAGCGGGGCTGATAAGAAGTACTTGGATCTGTACACAAAACATGTGCATAAGAGTAACATGAGTACACCACAACGGTACCCAGTAAGTGCCAAGCCTAACCTCGGTAGAGTAGTGACGAGGTCATGTCCGGGCCCTACTGGGATATAATAATAAAATAGATGCTATAATAAAAATGAAGTAAAATGGAGAAGACAACAGCAAGTATTCACAAAGCAATAACAACACCGCATAATGATATAGCAACAGGGGAGCTCCTGAGATACCGTCTTGTAGACCCAAAAGTAAATATACAGGGAGAACTCCTGAGGTACCGTCTCGTAGTCTCAAAAGTAAATATGCAAGGAGAACTCCCGAGGAACCGCCTCGTAGTCTCAAAGGTAAATGTGCAGGGAGAACTCCCGAGGAGCCGCCTCGTAGTCTCAAAAGTAAATGTGCAGGGAGAACTCCCGAGGAACCGCCTCGTTGTCTCAAAAGTAAATATGCAGGGAGAACTCCCGAGGAACTGCCTCGTAGTCTCAAAAGTAAACACACAGCTCAAACCGATAGGTACAACAATTAACATCAAGCATTTTACAGTTAAGACTGATAAATATCAAGGGAAAAACATGAAATCAATTAGGCATGCTGCACAGAGTTCAAATAAGCAGTTAAAGCACGTAGACATGGGATATTAGACTGAACAGGATAACTACACATATTGGAATAGCTCAATTAAGACTGAAAAAATAGACTAATACTCATTTAAACGGTATAACTTCCAATTTAAGGAAAAACAGGTTGCCACTCATCAAAATAAATCGGGTTTTACAACAATTAGCCTGTGTACATACTCGTCACCTCATGTACACGGCGCTCACATATCACAACATTACCAAATCCTAAGGGGATTTCCCCCACACAAGGTTAGGCAAGCCACTTACCTTGAACCAAGCTCAATCAATCGGTGACAATGCCTTTTCCATGAATATCTGACCCCGAATGGCCCAAATCTAGCCAAAATCAATTACATACCATAAATACATCTATAAAAAATTAATCTAATTAATGAAATCAAGACTTTAACAAAAATTCTGAAATCCGTCCTAAAATGTCGACCCGGGCCCACGTCTCAGAATTGGGTAAAAGTCACAAAATACGAACACCCATTCACTCACGAGTCTAACCATATAAGGATTTCTCAAATCCGACCTCAAATCGCCTTCCAAAACTCAAAAAACTTAGTCTAGGAAGTTTCTACCATTTTTGCCCAATTTCCAACTCAAATTCTTAATTAAAGGGTGGAATAAACTATAGATTAATGAGATATAACCATAAAAGAGTTAAGAATTATTACCCACAAGTTTCCTCTAAAAATCCCTCGAACTTTCGCCTCAAACCGAGCCCTCAAACTCCCAAAATCGAAATGGGAAATCAACCCTCGAAATCCTATTTTCTGCCCAGTAAACTCACTTCTGCGAGCCTTCAACCGCACCTGCGGGAAAACTATCGCAGATGCAAAAATGAATTAAATGGCTAGGACCGCATCTGCGAGCACTGGCCGCACCTGCGCACCCGCTCCTGATGAATTCCTCCACTTCTGCGATCCCTCACACCCTGGCCCCTTCCGCTTCTGCGCTCCATCTTCCGTATTTGTGGCTGCGCAGATGTGGTTATACCTCTGCACCAGCGACCTCTCGCCTCTTCCTTCTAAACCTCACCTGCGTCCATTGGCTCATTTTTGCGGGCTCGCACCTGCGATCAATGTTGCGCAGGTGCGATTACACCAGGTGCAACAGCTTCAGCTATTCTTCCAAAACCAAATTTGATCTGTTAACCATCCGAAATCGACCCGAGGCCCCCTGGGACCACAACCAAACATACCAACTAGTCCTAAATCACCATACTGACTTAGTCGAGCCCTCAAATCACATAAAACAACGCTAAAAACATGAATCACCCTCCAATTCAAACTGAAATGAACTTTGAAACTTCAAACTTCTACAACCGACGTCGAAACCTATCAAATCACGTTTGATTAACCTCAAATTTTTCACACAAGTCATATTCGACATTACGGACCTACTCCAACTTCCAGAATCATAATCCGACCCCGATATCAAAAAGTCCACTACCGGTCAAAATCTCCAAAAATTTGACTTTCATTATTTCAAGCCTAAATCAGCTACAGGCCTCCAAAATACAATTTGGACACGCCCCTAAGTCCAAAATCACCCAACGAAGCTAACGGAAATAACAGAACTCCATTCTGGAGTCGTCTTCACATAGTTCCGACTACAGTCAAAATCCTAAGACTTAAGCTTCTGTTTTTAGGGACTAAGTGTCCCAAGACACTTTGAAACCAAAACAAGACCTCCCGACAAGTCACATAAGCAGAAAAAGGTATGGGGAAAATAGTAAATAGGGGATCAGGGTTATTACTCTCAAAACGACAGGCAGAGTCATTACAGGAACTCATGGTGGACGGTGACAAAGTCTACAAACATAATTTGGAATATTGGCTACTAAACGGAGAAAGGTTGGATACGATGGAAATGAGTTGCTTGATATGAAGAAGAATACAACATGACTTTGGATTCGAATGTATTGTCGCACCTTTAGTTGATGTCCATGAGGAGTGGACGTACTTGTACAACTGGTGAATGAGCACGGGCTCAGGATGGTTTATTGGTTTTGTGGTAATGGTACTCGGTGCAGCGTTGTTAGAAGGTGTTGGCATGGAATTTCCATAGGTGGGTTATTTTCGATGAGCAAGTTAACGGTTGCGTGGTGTTGACGAAGCTTCTGTGAAGAATTCTACTTACCCGGTATGAGGTCGAACATGTGAATGTGGCTAGGGATTCAGAGCATTCGTGAAATGGTTAACAGGAAGATTTCGAGGAATTTGGCGGGTCGATTGCGCGAGGTCATGTCAGTGAGGAAGAAGGAATCTCCGTAGGTTCCAAGGTTATGTAATGATAGCTTCAAGCTAAGTGGGAGAGCCCTACCGCCTACGATTGGATTTCATGGTTGTCTACTTGTGAGGTTTCTGGTTATCAGTATATTGGTAGGTTATTACGACTAAGGAAAGAGAACATCAGTGGTGATTTGAGCAAAGGATTTGATGAATGTGTGCTATACTTGGCCTTATCAATTCATGTTCAGGCCTTGGGAAGACTCAGGATTTATGCTTTGTGTAGATGTGATGTACGAGGAAAGTGATTCAGCCGATTGCTTCCTTGAGAGGGTGTTCATGTGCTAGCAGAGCATTGGAGTAGATTATATTCGGGAACAAGTCGGAGTAGCTTACTCTCAACAACGGTCCTAGTATCAAGCTTTTGGGGTGGTTTATAAAAGGGGCTTAGAGTGTTCTATGTTATTATTGGTCTACCAGTTGAAGGTGTGAATATGCACACGAGGAGGGTTTGAGATGGTTCGTGGGTTTCGAGACAATGTGGTCTCGTGAAATGAGGTCACTCCGGATAGGTGTGGATTTGGGTTCGTTATGTTTGAAATGGAGCTACTATTATTCCTAAGGCAAGCCCGGAGTAAATTAGAAGAAGAAATCGGATCGGATAACAATGGTTGAATTGGCATGATAGTGGCAATGATCAGTTCCTTCATCATGTTGAGTTATGCATGTGATTTGTGGCGGTGCGCGCGAGGCTTGATGGCCACCGTAATTGATTTTATTTGGAGGCATTCGAGCTATTATGTCCTATTATATGTAGATGGATCCCGGAAGGCTCATGGTGGTTTAGACCACTACTTGGGGTTGTATTTTCCGTGGGTTGAGAATTTAGTTGCGTGTTGCAATGGTTCTCCTGAAATGAGTTAGATGAAAGGTTTCTATATGATGAAGTATTTATTCTATTAGTGGATAAGGGGTTATTATGGAATTCTGGTGCTCTCACGTATTGGCATGTTAGGTGCAGTGAGCGGCATGGGAAATTGGAAGCCGAGGATCAAGGTTGCGATTTGGTGTTGACAAGAATGTCACGAGCTCGGACGAGCAGGAAATGATTTAGATGTTTAGAGTAAGTTGGTATTGTCTTTAGTGTCACCAGAGATTGGTGTCCTGTGTAAGAGGCTTTGTGTACTGATTTACGGATTCTCGATTCGCTTTATAGCATTGTACGGCCGGTGGTATGGATGTGCAGACTTTGTTATCTGGTGCGGAAGGTCATGGGAGCGTATCCCCCATGAAGATTGCATAGGTGTGGCATGCAGTCAGTTGATTGATTAAATATTGAAACCGAGTATGGAGATTATGGTACTATCGCTAATGTGAGAGTTTAGGCCTAAAAGGCACTCTATTCAGTTGATTGTGAATTGTGGAAGTTTGTTCCTGATTCGACGGCTGTTCTTGTGTGTCATGGGAAAAAGGTCATTGTGGATCCTTGAGAGGGTATTTGCCCAAGCATGGAATGATCAGAATCGGTTTGAGGTCCGTTGATGGGTCCATATGTGGATGTGTATTCTACACCAGCCTGGGTGTGTTCATTCAGCATAACATTCCTTATGGAGGAGCGTTCGGGCGTTGAATGTTATTTTCTTCCTCAGCTATTTCATGTAATACTCTATTGTGCCATCTGGGTTGTGAGACGGCTTGATTATTCGCATATGTATTGTGATCCTGTATAGCTTGCGGTGTTATATGAGCAGGATGGCTCTCGGGATACAGGTCAATTATCGCACCTTAGTCGTGCTTGAGTTTTGTAGCATATGGCGCTATCTGTCTCCCTATGATTTGTATTGTGCACTTCACGTGCTTGTGGTTGATATTCGGGTATTTTGTAGGTATAAACATTTCTGGCTTGATGGGTATTTCCCTATTTATTATTACGTGTGGATCGGGTGGCACGCTGCCACGGATATGTTATTTGGATCGGGTGCCACGCTGCCATGGGTATCATGGTTAGATCGGGTTGCACGCCGCAACGGTATCATGTGTGATACGGGTTGCATGCCGCAACAGCATTATGTTGAGTACAGTTCCCCATATCTATTCTTGTGTGCTCTGTTTCTCACTTTCTGAGGAAGGTTCATAACATCCTTTCGGTTATTTAACTAGTTACGTGGGTAGAGTATTCCAGAGTTCGTTTGTTGGCACCTTGTGGCATCATATGAGACTTTTGGCAGAGGGGGAGAGGATGTTACAACCCAAATTCGCATATCATAGATCACGTCGTAAGTTAGTCGACGTAAATCCAAGAAGAGATTATCTTTGAGATGATAATAAGTTAATCCTGTTGGTCTTAAACGATACAAGGGTGTATAAGAGTGGTTAACAAGTATTTGAAGTTAAGCTAATCAAGGATGTTGTAACCCGTATTTTCGGGTAACACTAGAGGTGATTAATTGTCCCAAGAGGTAATGTTTTAATGTATTTAAATCATATAATATCCGTATCATAAGTTTTGAAGTCAAGCAAGTTATGAAACAAAAGTCGATAAAAGTTGTCGCAACTTAGGTTTATAATTTAACTTAAACTTTAGGTTAAATGTTACTGCATTTTACTCCCAATGTGCTTGGAATTATGGGGTGATCTACCTATAAAATTGAAGATCTATGAGTCTAGTTTCCAACGCATTAAACCGTTCATCGATACGATCTCGGAATAGAGAGATATTCGCGTTTTCGCGAGAGTGCGCCAAGCTGCTCTCTATGGGGCCCACAAAGGCGGTTTAAGACATTTGGACATATATAAGATAACTCAACCCCGTTTTAAGTGATTATTTTTCAGTATATTCAGACCTTATAACCCTAAAAACATTCTCTCAAGGTTCTCTCATGATCCAAGACCCAAACAAAGGGCAAACAACACAAATCAAATGTCGGGAATCCCGTGGTGCTAGTAAGTTTCTTGTTTTTCTTGTTGTTGCTGATTTTTGTGTTGTTCCAGCTCGTGTGGGAGGTTGTTTTAAGTGCTTTATGTTCTGTAAATACACCTTCAAGTTTTTAATATCAACCCTAGGTGATTTCAAGTCTTCTAAAGTAATTCTAGTGCCGAAAAACCCGAATTAATTGCTAGTTTCGCTTCCTTGTTCTTGTGGCAGAATTGAAGGGATATTTCATGGAAAATTAAGGTCAAATTGGAGTTGTTCTTTCTGTTTAAAGGTAATGAACCTCTTACTCTATATATATTTAAGATTATCCAAGTTGTGGCTAAGTCGTTGATGCTAGAACTTGTGAAATATATATCGAAAGGCTTGGTAGTAATGTTGTTAGTTGGTGGACTGTTTTGGAGGCTCAATATGATTATTAATGATGTTGTTTGGGCTGTTTGGTGATTGTATTGACTTGTGTGAAGTCATATAAATAGGGGAGGTGCTGTTCGTTTCATCGTAAAATAGGTTGCGGTCGATACATAATAGTTACGACGCTTAAACGATAATGATAGTGTCATTTCTTTTATTGTAGACTAAGGAGTCGTGAAATTTGCATAGCTTGAGGTTGGGCAGTATATACAAGGTATGTGAGGCTATCCCCTTCATTCTTTTGCACGACTCCAATTGTACATAATGTAATGAACGAGCTCCCAAAGATCCTCTACTCTTAGAAGCTAGCAGTACTTACATTGCTGCCCTTCTTATGAAACGATTGATATTGATGTTACTTCTCTTATTCTTATATTATCAATGTTGTTGGTAGTTCCTGATTCTTATAAGATTCTTGATGAAGAGTTAATCCTAATAACGTGTACGAAGGATACCGACCTTACGTCACTCCGAAAGGTTCAAAATATGATTCCAACGAGTCCAGCATGCATCATATATATGTATCTATTTTACTCTACCGAGCCGCGCTATAGTCGGCCGGGTATGGCACCTATTGTGCAACCACTGATCAGTTGGGTTTTACCGAGCTCCACGTGGCCGGGTACGATTCTAACGAGCCCTATGATGGCCGGGTACGTTTTACCGAGCCTATTACGGCCGGGTACGATATGATGATGATGATGCCCACAAAGGCATATGTTTTAAACGTTTATGTATATATATATATATATATATATATATATATATATATATATATATATATATATATATATATATATATATGTATGTATCATGTATTTCATGTCAGTAGCCCTCAGAGGTACCCAGATGTCACAGGTTGTATATTCCCTATCACTGTTTACATTATTGTTCTTACTTATGCTATTCTGCCTTACATACTCAGTACTTTATTCGTACTGACGTCCTTTTTATTTGTGGACGCTGCATGTCGTGCTGCAGGTCCTGATAGACGGGTAGACGCAGCTCCCCCATCACAGTAGGCTATCCGGTTCAGCGTTATTGGCAAGATCCTTTCTCCGGACTTGCCGTGGTCTTGGTATGCATTTTTGTTATAGACATTATGGGTATGTCGGGGCCCTGTTCCGGCAATGTTGTAGCACTTATGTTCTTTTAGAGGCTCATAGACAGGTGTCGACTCATGTATGGTTTGGAATGCCTTGTCGGCTGATTTTTGTTGTATAGTCTTTCATGGCACCATGGTAGCTCGTACCTTATATATAGTTTCTTGACAGTCTTGTCGTCCCATGTTACGTATGTTCATGACATTATCTTTCATTGTTGGATGTTCATGATCCATGTATTTCATTTATATTGGTCTTGTCGGCCCTTAAAGATAATAAGGAAGGTTAGATAAAATGTACGTTAGTGCTCGGCAAGTATGGCCCGGGTGCTAGTCATGACCCTCCAGTTGGGTCGTGACAAACTTGGTATCAGAGCAAGTCTGTCCTAGGGGTTGTCTATGAGCCGTGTCTAGTAGAGTTTTGATTATGGATGTGTAGCGCACCACATTTATAATCAGGAGGCTACATGACATCTAGGGTTGTTACCTTCTTCCTAAATCTAGATCGTGCGTAGAGTTGAGTCGTAAGTGTTCATATCTAATATTCACATTGTTTTCTTTCAGCGATGCCTTCGACTAGGAAGCAAGCGATTAGTAAACGGCTTGATACAGCTGTGGGCGAGGGTAACATTCAGGTGCCTCCAGCCAGAGCAGGCCAAAGTGAGGCTCAGAGTGAGATGTCGTCTCATACCTCTCCGTCTCCTCCAGAGGATATTAGGAGGCACCCAGTACATCCAGTTCCACCGTTCAGGCACTACAGACCACGATATGCGCAGTGCGGTGCAGTTGTTGACTAGCTTGGTAGCTGCTCAGGCTCAGAGGCAGAATACCGGTGTTGCTGATAAACCGGTTAGTGCGAGAGTTCGTGATTTTATTAATCTAGACCCTCCAGTGTTTACCGGATCAGATCCCAAGGAGGACCCACAAACATTTATTGATCAGGTTCATCGTACATTGCGGGTTATGCATGCTAGTGATACGGAGGCAGTAGAGTTGGCTTCTTATCGGTTACGGGATTTAGCGGTTTTCTGGTATGATAGTTGGGAGAGATCTAGGGGTCCGAACGCTCCTCTAGCCGTGTGGAAGGAATTTTCTGAGGCCTTTCTTCGTCACTACTTGCCAGTTGAGATACGACGAGCAAGAGCTGATAAGTTCTTGAACCTTCGACAGGGTAATATGAGTGTACGAGAGTATAGTATACAATTTGATTCTTTAGCAAGGTATGCTCCCCATATGGTGGCCGAAATGAAGTGATAGGGTGCATCTGTTCGTGAACGGGTTGGGACCACATCTGATAAATGAGTGCACAACAGCCTCCTTGGTAGAGGGCATGGATATTTCCTGTATTCAGGCTTATGCCCAGACCCTAGAGGATCGTAAGCGCCAGCAAAGGGCAGATAGGGAGCAGGATAGGGGCCAGCATAAGAGGGCGAGATTTGCAGGGTATTCTGATGAGTTCAGAGGCAGTATCAGGCCCCAATCTTCGAGGAGTTCGGCGCCACCTGTAGCTAGTGCTCCTCCACAGTTTCAGAGGCCTCGGTATGATCGATTTACCTATTCTGTTTCAGGTCAGAGTTCGAGGGCATCAGGTTCACAATTTCATAGAGATACGAGTCAGACGAGACCCCCAACACCTCGTTGTGATCAGTGCGGCAAGGCCCACTTTGGACTGTGCCGTCGAGGTTTCGATGCGTGCTATTCTTGCGGACAGCCTGGCCATATGATGCGGGATTGTCCTAACAGAGGAGGTGGTGGTATGGCTCGACCGACTGGATCTGTGTCTGGTTCTTCCTCATCAGTTCGACCTCCAGCACAAGGTTTTCAGCAGTCGACAGGTCGTGGTAGAGGTAGAGGTTCAGTGCCGAGTTCGAGTGGTGCTCGAAATCGAACCTATGCTCTAGTAGGTCGACAAGATCTCGAATCATCTCCAGATGTTATTACAGGTATATTGTCTGTGTTTTCTTATGATGTATATGCGCTAATTGATCCAGGATCTACCTTATCATATGTTACACCCTTTGTGGCTAATAAGTTTGGCATTGAACCTGAATTGATAAGTAAACCACTTGCGGTATCCACTCCGTTAGGAGATTCTGTGATTGCTAGAAGGGTATATAAAGGTTGCACTGTGATGATTTGTAGTCGTCAAACCTCGGCAAATTTATTTGAGTTAGAAATGGTTGATTTCGATGTGATAATGGGAATGGACTGGTTGGCCTCATGCTATGCAACTGTTGACTGTCGTACGAAGATGGTTAGGTTTCAGTTTCCAGGTGAACCCACCATTGAATGGAAGGGGAACATTGCTATGCCGAAAGGTAGGTTTATTTCCTATCTTAAGGCAAGGAAGATGATCTCAAAAGGTTACATTTATCATCTTGTTCGTGTTAGGGATGTGGAGGCGAAGCCACCTACTCTACAATCCATCCCCGTGGTCAATGAATTTCCAGATGTTTTCCCAGATGAACTCCCAGGCCTTCCTCCTGAAAGGGAGATTGAGTTTAGCATTGATGCGTTGCCTGACACTCAACCGATCTCTATCCCTCCATACAGGATGGCCCCGGCAGAGTTGCGAGAGTTGAAGGCGCAGTTGAAGGACTTGCTGGATAAGGGTTTCATTAGGCCTAGCACTTCACCTTGGGGTGCACCAGTCTTGTTCGTGCGGAAGAAAGATGGGTCGTTAAGGATGTGTATCGATTATCGACAGTTGAATAAGTTTACAATAAAGAACAAGTATCCACTTCCAAGGATTGATGACCTGTTTGACCAACTCCAGGGTGCCAAGTATTTCTCAAAGATTGACTTGCGTTCAGGGTATCATCAGGTAAGGGTTAAGGATAAGGATATTCCAAAGACGGCCTTCCGGACAAGATATGGGCACTTTGAGTTCTTGGTGATGTCGTTCGGGCTAACAAATGCCCCAGCAGCTTTTATGGATCACATGAATAGTGTATTCAGGCCCTATCTTGATGTGTTCGTGATCGTATTCATTGATGACATTCTGGTGTATTCTCGTTCGGAGGCGGAACATGCGGGCCACTTGGGATAGTATTACAGACCCTTCAGGATCATAAGTTATATGCTAAGCTCTCTAAATGTGAATTCTGGCTGAACTCAGTAGCATTCCTTGGCCATGTGATATCTGATGAGGGTATTAGTGTAGACACTCAGAAGATCGATGCAGTGAAGAATTGGCCGAGACCTACAACACCATCAGAAGTCCGCAGCTTCCTGGGGCTAGCAGGGTATTATAGGCGGTTTGTAGAAGGGTTTTCCTCTATATCAGCACCATTGACTAAGTTAACACAGAAAGCTACCAAGTTCCAGTGCTCTGATTCTTGTGAACATAGTTTTCAGGAGCTAAAGAAACGATTGACATCTGCGCCAGTGCTCACTCTCCCAGAAGGAACAGAAGGTTATGTGGTATATTGTGATGCCTCAGGTATAGGTTTGGGGTGCGTATTGATGCAACGTGGGAAGGTGATTGCTTATGCATCACGACAATTGAAGAAGCATGAAAAGAATTACCCGACTCATGATTTGGAATTGGCTGCAGTAATATATGCTTTGAAGATATGGCGGCACTACTTATACGGCGTCCATGTTGACATCTACACAGATCACAAAAGTTTACAATACATCTTCAAGCAGAAGGAGTTGAATTTGAGGCAGCGTAGGTGGCTTGAATTACTGAAAGACTATGACGTCGAGATATTGTACCATCCTGGTAAAGCCAATGTTGTGGCAGACGCTCTCAGCCGTAAGTCAATGGGAAGCTTAATACATATTGAGGCAGGTAGACAAGGGTTGACCAAAGAGCTTCACCAGCTGGCCAATATGAGAATCAGATTGTTGGACTCTGATGATGGAGGTGTTACTGTACAGAATACAGCAGAATCATCTTTGGTAGCCGAGGTAAAAGCACGGCAATATGAAGATCCTACCTTAGTAAGATTGAGAGAGGGAATTCAGCAGTGTAAGATTACAGCTTTCAAGATCGGAGGAGATGGGACACTGAGATACCAGGGCCGATTATGTGTGCCTAGTATGGCAGGGTTGCGAGAGAAGATTATGATTGAGATTCATCAGTCCCGATATTCTATCCATCCTGGCTCGACAAAGATGTATCATGACGTTAAGGAGCAGTATTGGTGGGACAACATGAAGAAGTCTATTGCAGAATTTGTAGCCCAGTGTCCTAATTGTCAACAAGTAAAGATCGAGCATCAGAAACCCAGTGGATTAATTCAGAATATAGAGATTCCGACCTGGAAATGGGAGGTGATTAATATGGACTTCATTATTGGATTACCTCGCTCTTATCATAAGTTTGACTCCATTTGGGTGATAGTTGATCGACTTACAAAATCTGCCCATTTTCTACCAGTTAAGACAACTTACACGGCTGGAGATTATGCGAAGTTGTATATCAAGGAGATTGTTAGGCTTCATGGTGTGCCGGTATCTATTATATCAGACCGAGGAGCTCAATTTACGGCTAACTTTTGGAGGTCTTTTCAGAAGGGTTTAGGCACACAAGTAAATCTCAGCACTGCATTCCATCCGCAGACTGACGGACAGGCTGAACGTAACATCCAGACGCTGGAAGATATGCTACGAGCATGTGTTCTAGATTTTAAGGGGAATTGGGATGACCATCTGGCACTTATAGAATTTGCCTACAATAATAGCTACCATTCCAGTATTAAAATGGCCCCGTATGAGGCACTGTACGGGAGGAAATGTAGATCACCAGTTGGATGGTTCGAAGTCGGTGAGACAGAATTATATGGGCCAGATTTGATTTACCAAGCCATTGAGAAGGTGAAACTGATACAAGAGCGGCTGAGGACGGCACAAAGCAGGCAAAAATCTTATTCCGATGTCCGACGTCGTGATCTGGAATTTGAGGTTGGTGATTGGGTTTTCCTGAAGATCTCGCCGATGAAGGGTGTTATGCATTTTGGGAAGAAGGGTAAGTTGAGTCCACGGTATATTGGGCCGTACAAAATTCTTCGACGAATTGGACAGGTTGCTTACGAGTTAGAATTGCCATCTGAATTGGAATTTGTCCACCCGGTATTCCATGTATCTATGTTGAGGAAATGTATTGGAGACCCTTCTCGGGTCGTCCCTATCAAAGATGTACAAGTTACAAAGGATCTATCATATGATGAACTGCCAGTGGCTATATTAGATCGACAAGTCCGCAAGCTGAGAACAAAGGATGTAGCTTCCGTGAAAGTATTATGGAGGAACAAGAATATAGAAGAAATGACATGGGAAGCAGAAGAGGAGATGAAGTCTAAATACCCTTACCTATTCCAGAGTGAAAATAACGAGGATACTGGGGGAAAGAAGGACGCATTATAAGGTGAAACGGCTCTATGAGGTAAGCAATAGCTTGTGAATACTCTTTTTTTAATACAAAATGGTGATATGCAGATAATGTACATATCCATAATGCTTTGTATAGTCTTGTATGGCCATAGGTTGGGTTTAACTGCTTGCAAGTTTGGCTAGTGTCCATTTTATAAGGGAAACTCAGCCGGAAATCTCCGTCGGAATCCACGATGAGTTAGACACCCCATAAACCCTTACATTCGAGGACGAATGTTCCTAAGGGGGAGAGGATGTTACAACCCAAATTCGCATATCATAGATCACGCCGTAAGTTAGTCGACGTAAATCCAAGAAGAGATTATCTTTGAGATGATAATAAGTTAATCATGTTGGTCTTAAACGATACAAGGGTGTATAAGAGTGGTTAACAAGTATTTGAAGTTAAGCTAATCAAGGATGTTGTAACCCGTATTTTCGGGTAACACTAGAGGTGATTAATTGTCCCAAGAGGTAATGTTTTAATGTATTTAAATCATATAATATCCGTATCATAAGTTTTGAAGTCAAGCAAGTTATGAAACAAAAGTCGATAAAAGTTGTCGCAACTTAGGTTTATAATTTAACTTAAACTTTAGGTTAAATGTTACTGCATTTTATTCCCAATGTGCTTGGAATTATGGGGTGATCTACCTATCAAATTGAAGATCTATGAGTCTAGTTTCCAACGCATTAAACCGTTCGTCGATACGATCTCAGAATAGAGAGATATTCGCGTTTTCGCGAGAGTGTGCCAAGCTGCTCTCTATGGGGCCCACAAAGGCGGTTTAAGACATTTGGACATATATAAGATAACTCAACCCCGTTTTAAGTGATTATTTTTCAGTATATTCAGACCTTATAACCCTAAAAACATTCTCTCAAGGTTCTCTCATGATCCAAGACCCAAACAAAGGGCAAACAACACAAATCAAATGTCGGGAATCCCGTGGTGATAGTAAGTTTCTTGTTTTTCTTGTTGTTGCTGATTTTTGTGTTGTTCCAGCTCGTGTGGGAGGTTGTTTTAAGTGCTTTATGTTCTGTAAATACACCTTCAAGTTTTTAATATCAACCCTAGGTGATTTCAAGTCTTCTAAAGTAATTCTAGTGCCGAAAAACCCGAATTAATTGCTAGTTTCGCTTCCTTGTTCTTGTGGCAGAATTGAAGGGATATTTCGTGGAAAATTAAGGTCAAATTGGAGTTGTTATTTCTGTTTAATGGTAATGAACCTCTTACTCTATATATATTTAAGATTATCCAAGTTGTGGCTAAGTCGTTGATGCTAGAACTTGTGAAATATATATCGAAAGGCTTGGTAGTAATGTTGTTAGTTGGTGGACTGTTTTGGAGGCTCAATATGATTATTAATGATGTTGTTTGGGCTGTTTGGTGATTGTATTGACTTGTGTGAAGTCATATAAATAGGGGAGGTGCTGTCCGTTTCATCGTAAAATAGGTTGCGGTCGATACATAATAGTTACGACGCTTAAACGATAATGATAGTGTCATTTCTTTTATTGTAGACTAAGGAGTCGTGACATTTGCATAGCTTGAGGTTGGGCAGTATATACAAGGTATGTGAGGCTATCCCCTTCATTCTTTTGCACGACTCCAATTGTACATAATGTAATGAACGAGCTCCCAAAGATACTCTACTCTTAGAAGCTAGCAGTACATTGCTGCCCTTCTTATGAAACGATTGATATTGATGTTACTTCTCTTATTCTTATATTATCAATGTTGTTGGTAGTTCCTGATTCTTATAAGATTCTTGATGAAGAGTTAATCCTAATAACGTGTACGAAGGATACCGACCTTACGTCACTCCGAAAGGTTCAAAATATGATTCCAACGAGTCCAGCATGCATCATATATATGTATCTATTTTACTCTACCGAGCCGCGCTATAGTCGGCCGGGTATGGCACCTATTGTGCAACCACTGATCAGTTGGGTTTTACCGAGCTCCACGTGGCCGGGTACGATTCTACCGAGCCCTATGATGGCCGGGTACGTTTTACCGAGCCTATTACGGCCGGGTACGATATGATGATGATGATGCCCACAAAGGCATATGTTTTAAACGTTTATGTATATATATATATGTATGTATCATGTATTTCATGTCAGTAGAAACGTTTATGTATATATATATATATATATGTATGTATCATGTATTTCATGTCAGTAGCCCTCAGAGGTACCCAGATGTCACAGGTTGTATATTCCCTATCACTGTTTACATTATTGTTCTTACTTATGCTATTCTGCCTTACATACTCAGTACTTTATTCGTACTGACGTCCTTTTTATTTGTGGACGCTGCATGTCGTGCTGCAGGTCCTGATAGACGGGTAGACGCAGCTCCCCCATCACAGTAGGCTATCCGGTTCAGCGTTATTGGCAAGATCCTTTCTCCGGACTTGCCGTGGTCTTGGTATGCATTTTTGTTATAGACATTATGGGTATGTCGGGGCCCTGTTCCGGCAATGTTGTAGCACTTATGTTCTTTTAGAGGCTCATAGACAGGTGTCGACTCATGTATGGTTTGGAATGCCTTGTCGGCTGATTTTTGTTGTATAGTCTTTCATGGCACCATGGTAGCTCGTACCTTATATATAGTTTCTTGACAGTCTTGTCGTCCCATGTTACGTATGTTCATGACATTATCTTTCATTGTTGGATGTTCATGATCCATGTCTTTCATTTATATTGGTCTTGTCGGCCCTTAAAGATAATAAGGAAGGTTAGATAAAATGTACGTTGGTGCTCGGCAAGTATGGCCCGGGTGCTAGTCATGACCCTCCAGTTGGGTCGTGACAGCTTATTGCCTGAACAGCTTATGCTGGGTGAGACGAGATTATTGGACCTGGGATCAATACGATCAGATTTATATAAGGCACATTAAAGAGTAAATATCGATATTCAGTCCAGAATGAGGTAATGGATCTTGTCGGGAGGAAAGACTCCGTGAGTTATGATTCGGAAGGTGGTTATGAGTTTCTACACATCTCTTCTGTCGTGGCAGTATTGCGAGAGCTAAAACGGGACTTATATGCTTCATGAGGTGTGTTGTGGGCATCAAATTCGTGGGATTCCGGCTATTGTTGTCAGGGGATGTCATTATGGTCATGTGAATAATGCGGTGCATGGTGTGAATTTGGTAAGAGTATACAATCATGTATTGGTACATCGTGTAATGATGGATACGGTGTTCGTATGTTGGAAACAGACCTGGTAGAGAATTTCAGATGTTGGAATTTGGCTCTAAGGCTTATTTGACTAGATAAAAGGGAGGATTTTCAGGTTTGCTCGAGCTAATGTGCTCAACTGGGTTGTGGTAGCACGGGTAGGTGCACGAGGTGTTAAACAATGATTTCGGACAACTCCAGAGCAGTTCTTAGCACGTTCGAGGACGAACATAAGTTTAAGTAGGAGAGAATGTAACAATCCGACCGGTCATTTTGATCTCTAGCGCATCATTCGGCAGTTTGAGGCCTTGAGTAGTTTCACTTAAGGTATTATGACTTGTGCACGTGGTCGGAATTGAATTTCGGGAAGTTTGGAGTTGATTTGGAAAGAAAACTCTCATTTCAGAAGCTTTAAGTTGGAAGAATTGACAAAGGTTTGATTTTTGAGTAAACGGTCTCGGAATCGGGATTGCAAGGTTCCAACATGTTTGTATGATGATTTTGGACCTAGGGTATGTCCGGATTAGGGTTTGGATAACCCGGGAGCGTTTCAGCGCCTATTGTGGAAGGTTGGCGTTTTGGAAGAATTTCATAAATTTGGGTTGAAGTGCATTTCAATGTTATTAATGTTCGTTTGGGATTCTGAGTCTGGGAATAGCTCTGTATGGTGATTCTGGTACCGGGAGCGCGTCCGGATGTGGATTTGGAGGTTCGTAGGTCATTTCGGGGTCATTTGGCAAAAGTTGGAAATTTGGATAATTTTGAGAAGTTTGACCGGGAGTGGACTTTTTGATGTCGGGGTCGGATTCCAATTTTGAAAGTTGGAGTAGGTCCGTAATGTCAATTATGACTTGTGTGCAAAATTTGAGGTCAATCAGACGTGATTTGATAGGTTTCGGCATCGAATGTAGAAGTTGGAAGTTCTAAAGTTCATTAAGTTTGAATTGGAGGGTGATTCATAGTTTCGATGTTGTTTGGCATGATTTGAGGCCTTGACTAAGTTCGTAATGTATTTTGGGACGTGTTGGTATATTTGGTTGAGGTCCCGAGGGCCTCGGGTGGATTCCGGATGGTAAACAGATCGAGTTTGGGTTTGAAAGAATGCTGGAGCTGTTGTCATCTGGTGTAACCGCACCTGCGAGGTTTTGGCCGCAGGTGCGGAGCCACAAAAGTGGCCAGGGGGTCGCAAAAGCGGTAGCTAGGCTGAGGGAGAAGGCCGCAAAAGTGGCATGCCTGTGCGAAGAAATGCATGCGCAGAAGCGTTTGTGGCCCGCAGAAGCGGGAGCGCAGGTGCTCTACCTTGGGCACAGAAGCGAGGGATGTTGGTTTGAGCTGGAGCCACATCTGCAATGGGACTTCCGAAGATGCGGAGCCGTAGGAGCGGCTAGAAGGCCACAGAAGCGTAAGGTCGTCTGGTCAGAAGGTTTTTGTAAAAAACGGGATTTGGACCATTTTTCTCCCATTTTTCACTTGGTTGGGCGATTTTTGGAGAGCTTGAAGGGGAGGTTTTCATCATCTATGTCAAGGTAAGTGATTCCCACCTATTGAAAGTTAAATACTTGGTTTATATTTGGATTTAAGCATGGATATTCGTAGAAATTTGGGATTTTGAAGAAAAACCTAAAAATTGGTATTTTTGAATTTTGACCACGAAATTGGACATGGAATTTGGAATAAGTTATATATTTGAGTTCGGGGTGTTATGGGTAAAGTTTATTTTTGGAAATTTTTTGAATCCGGGCACGTGGGCCCGAGGGTTGCTTTATCGACTTTTCGAACGGAGTTGGGAACTTGTTTACATTGATTTGTTATGAGTATTAGAGTGTATTTTTATGGGTTTGCATATTGTTTGACTAGTTTGGGAGCGACATGCACTGGTTTGAGGTGTTAGAGCAGCGTTGGAGCCGGTTATGGAACTTCGGAGCGAGGTAAGTCTCCTGTCTAACTCTGTGAGGGGGAACTACCCCTAGGTGATATATTTAATATGTGTAACTTGTTGCGGGGACTACGTACACACGAGGTGACGAGAGTCCATACGTAGTCAGATTCATGTTATTGTCCGGGTAGACTTAGGTTTACACCATGCTATACTTGCACTATAGAGATTATCTTTGCTCGTTTAATTCTTTTATTTCGCATTATGACTTGGGACTAGACATGCGTAGAGTGATAGACTCGTTATTGTAGAGACTTCACGAGTTTCATGATTTGTCACGAAATAATTGTACCCTCTTATGAAATTGTGTCCGCGATACATATATATATATATATATATATATATATATATATATATATATATATATATATATATATATATATATATATATATATATATATATATGTATGTTTCATTGAAAGGTTTTTCGTTAAAGAAATTATAACTCACATGTTTATTCGTGAGTGGGGTCAAGTACCCGTTAAGCTTCCTACTCTAATTGGATCGGGCCATTCGCCTCGGCAGGATTTATGTACCATACTCTCATGGGAGCGGGCCATTCTCCTTGGCAGATTAATAGATGCATATATGGTTTGTGTCGTTCGACCCTCGACAGTGCACAGATTATGATGGGATCGGGCCGTACGCCTCGGCATTTCTATTAAATATCCTCATGAAATCGTGCGTAACATTTGGCAAGAAGCCAATGTATCTGTGAGTTCTTCCTGATTTGAAGTATAACGACCCATTTTGGTGAGGTCCACTATATATTTATATATATGCTCTTGTTGAGGGGGAAATTAGCCAATTGAGAGCTTGAGCCTATTGTAAAGAGGAGAATTGTGCCACGGATTTATAATTGTTTATTTTATTTATTTACTCTGCCTCATATTTGTTCACCTCTTTAATGCACCTGATATTATTAGACCATGAGTGAGTGTCGATGTCGACCCCTCGTCACTACTCCTCTGGGGTTAGGCTAGATACTTACTGGGTACATGTGGATTTACGTATTCATTGTAACGACACGACCGGTTGTTTTGAGCTCTAGCGCGTCGTTCAGCAGTTTGAGGCCATGAGCAACTTCACTTCAGATATTATGACTGGTACGCATGGTCGGAATTGAAATTTCGGAAGTTCAGAGTTGATTTGAAAAGAAAATTCCCATTTCGGAAGCTTTAAGTTGGAAGAATTGACTAAGGTTGGATTTTTGAGTAAACAATCTCGGAATCAGGATTTGAAGGTTCCAACAGGTTCGTATGATGAATTCGGACTTGGGCGTATGTCCGGATGGGGTTTTGGATGACCCAGGAGCGTTTCGGCGCCTATTTGAGGAAGTTGGCATTTTTGGAAGAATTTCATAAATTTGGGTTGAAATGCATTTCAATGTTATCAATATCCGTTTGGGATTCTGAGTCTGGGAATAGCTCCGTATGGTGAATATTGTATTGGGAGCGCGCCCGAAAGTGGATTCGGAGGTTCGTAGGTCATTTTGGAGTCATTTGGCTAAGGCTAGAAATTTGAAGGTTTTTGAGAAGTTTAACCGGAAGTGGACTTTTCGATATCAGGGTCAGAATCCGATTCCGGAAGTTGGAGTAGGTCCGTAGTATCAAATGTGACGTGTGTGAAAATTTTGAGGACAATCAGACGTTTTGATAGGTTTCGGCATCGATTGTAAAAGTTGAAGTTTCAAAGTTTATTAAGTTTGAATTGGGGTGCGATTCATGATTTTGATGTTGTTTGATGTGATTTGAGGTCTCAAGCAAGTTTTTGTTATGTTATGGGACTGGTTGGTATGATTGGACGGGGTCTCAGGGGCCTCGAGTGTATTTCGGGGTGGTTTCGGACCAAAACGGAATGATTTGTTGCTGCTGTATCTAGTATTTGGTTTCCTTCTTCTTGAACGCGGTGAAGAACTCAAGGAACCTACGCGAATGCGAGTGGGGAGTCGCAAACACGTAGAAGGAAATGAGGACTGGGACTGAGGATGTTTGGCCTACGCGAACGCGAGGCTGGGTATGCGAACATGAAACAGTGAGGGCGGAAAGCTTCGCGAACGCGTCGTGAGGAACGCGAACGCGAGGGGTCTGGGCAGCTGGCCTTCGCGAACGCGACTAGGATGACGTAAACGTGAAGAGGAAATTTGGGGGCAGTGTGTATTTGGACATCGCGATCGCGATGGTCTTTCCGCGATCTCGAAGAAGGGCGAACTTGGGCAGTGAAGTTTTATATACGGGATTTGGCCATTTTCCTCCACATTTCATTTTGGTTGGGTGATTTTTGGAGCTTTTGAAGAGGACATTTCATCATCTATTATGAGGTAAGTAATTCTCGCACATTGTGAGTTTAATACATGGTTTATATATGGATTTAGACATGGAAATTTGTAGAAATTGTGGGGTTTTGGTAGGAAACCTAGAAATTGGTATTCTTGGATTTTGATCACGAATTTGGGCATGAAATGGAGAATAAATTATATATTTGAGTTCGTGGGGTTATGGGTAAAGTTTATCTTCGAATAATTTCGGAATCCGGGCACGTGGGCTCGAGGGTGATTTTATCAACTTTTCGAACGGAGTTGGAAATTATTATAAAATGATTAACTATGACTATTAGAGTATTTTTTTATTCGGCTGCGTCATATTTGACTAGTTTAGGAGCGACGGGCATCCGTTTGAATTGTCGGAGCAGCCTTGGAGCCGGTTATGGAATTTCGGAGCAAGGCAAGTCTCCTTTCTAACCTTGTAAGAGGGAATTAACCCCATAGGTGAACTAAATTATTATGTGATTCTATTTGCGGGGGCTACGTACACACAAGGTGACGAGAGTCCGTACGTAGCTACTAACTATGCCTATGTCCGGGTAGTTTTAGGCTTACATCATGCCTTGTTGCTATTGTTGTTGAATTTATGTTTATTGCTTGCCTTGAAAGGAAGCGAGATTGAGTTAGCTTATTAAATGTTTTGAAAGGAGTTGAAATTGAGGAAAAGTTGGGAACTTAAAGGTTTTCATTTGAACTTCGTATTTTTGAAAAGAATTGAGGAACACCATAATAACTTAAGAAATCTATGTGTAACCCCGTCACATGTATGTTTCGCGAGCGGTGTAATTTCCTTAAAAAGCTACAAGCTGAATTTCCCTTATTTTGTAAAGAATCAAGAAAGAGATATGATTTTAATGTTAAATTTATATTTGACCGCGTCGCAAGTATGATCCGCGAGCAGGAAAATTCCTTAAATTTATATTTGATTGTGTCGCACGTATGATTCGCGAGCGGGGTATTTCCTTCTACCACTCTTATGGGATCGGGTCGTTCGCCTTGGCAGGATTTATGTACCACACTCTCATGGGAGCGGGACGTTCGCTATATATATATATTATCCTCGTAGAATCATGCATAACATTTGGCAAGAAGCCAGTGTATCTGAGGGTCTTTCCCTGATTTGAATTATGATAACCACATAGTGTATGAGATCGACTACATCTATGATTTGAATTATGACAACCACATATTTGATGAGATCCACTACATATATGCTCCGATTACGGAGGGAACTCGCTAGTTGAGAGCTTGAGTAAATTGTAAAGGGGGAAATTGTACCACGTATTTTATACTTGTTTGTTTCATATATTTACTCTGTCTCATATTATTTACTCTGTCTCATATTCATTCACTTCTTTACTGTACCTTATATTATTGGTGTCCACAGTAAGTGTCGGAGTCGACCTCTCGTCACTACTTCTTCGAGGTTAGGCGGTACACTTACTGGGTACGCGTTGATTTACGTACTCATACTACACTTGCCACACGTTTTGTGCAGGTACATATATGACTAGTGACCTTGTGGGCACGGAGGCGCGGTTATTACGGGGAATTAGGTGAGCTGCATCTTATGTACGATCCACAGCCAGCAGAGTCTCCTTTAGAGTATTGTATTTTCTTTCCTGTCCAAATTTATATTCCGGACAGTTATTGTATTTTATTTTAAATTCCTAGAAAATGCTCATGCACTTGTGACACCGGGTTCTGGGATGATTATGGGATGTTCAGTATTGGAATTGGAAAACATTGTTATTTATTCTGTAAATTCATCTTTTACTAGATAAATTGAAGTAAAATTTACGATTTCAAAAATATTAAAATGAGAATTTAATTAATTATTTAGTGTTGGCTTGCCTGATAGTGGTGCCCGGCGCCATCACGACCTTTAACGGATTTTGGGTCGTGACAACATGGTATCAAAGCACTAGGTTCACTTAGGCCTCACGAGTCATGAGCGAGTTTAGTAGAGTCTTGCGGATCAGTACGGAGACGTCTGTACTTATCTTCGAGAGGCTACGGGGCTGTTAGGAACACTTCCCTTCTTGATTCCTCATTGTGCGATTTTGATTCTTTTGAGGCTTATGCCTTCATTTCTTTCTCATTCACTCTTATGCGACGTGAAGCGCCGGTTATAAATCGGGAATTGAGGAATTGTAATAGTACTACAGATTTGGTGCGGGATGTTTCTCCTTGCGTAGTTGATTGGACTATTGTTGTCGCCTTGTGGAAGGATATTCTGTCATTTCAGCTCAGTAACTGTACTTCTGAGCAGAGTCTCCTCCAGGGTTACGACCCGCAGTCAGCAGAGTCTCCTCCAGGGTTATTTGTATTTTTTCTGTTTAATTTGTATTCCGAACAGATGTTGTATTTTATTTTACTTCCTAGTTGATGCTCATGCACTCGTGACATCGGATTTATGGGGTACTTATGAGTTGTTCAGTATTGTAGTTAGGAAAATATTATCATTTATTCTGTAGATTTTATTTCTGATTATTTAATTAAAGGAAAATTTCGATTTCAAAATCCAAAAATGAATAATTAAGTTAAACATTTATTGTTGGCTTGTCTGACAGTGGTGTTAGGCGCCATCACGATCTTTAATGGATTTTGGGTCGTGACATATTATATAATAGATAAAATTATCCTTCAATTGCTATTTCTCACAAATGTATAAATACCTCTCACGATTACATTTATATATTATTACTTAAGTTGAACAATTAATTGCAATCCTCTCGGTTTTACAAATTAATCATCAAAATAGTAATATTAAAGAGCCAGAAATATATGCTTAAACTAAAACTTACTCTTTTTAGTAAGTTCCTTCCGGTTACCCTACTTGTTATAACTGATTACTACAATATTCGCCTCTTTCGATTACAAATAAGTGTAGAATCAATTTTAACATATAAGAGTTAGATGTCACTAAATAAAAGTTAACATCTATCAATATCAAAATTAACTATATTACTCTTCCGCCTCTTTAGATTACAGAATTAGTAAGAAGTTAATATGTAGTACGAAATAGATAGATGTTAACAAATTAAATAACACCTAACTATAAAGCAGATAAAATTTAAATGGAAAAAAAACTTCAGCTCAAACATGTGAAATTGAGGGATAATATCGACTATTATATAGCAATATTAAGATATGTCATTCTCCCAACACAATAAAAGTTACTCCGTAATGAAGTTCGTACTGACAACGGAAATATTCTTTCCCATTAAATAAGAAAATAGAAAGAAATATTCAAGAGAACATTTCCTCGTATTTAATTAAAAATAGGTGCTAGAGTAATTTCCAACATTATAATTTATTCTGAACTAGAAATGAAGACATTGTAATAGCTAAAAGAAGAAAGAAAGTACTGAAAGAAGCAAGGAAAAGAAGAAGCTCTCCTCTAAATTTTCTGTCTTTTGAGAAGCTCAATGAAGCGCTATTTATAGATGGAAAAGTACTGATTTCTCACATATATTTTTTCAAGTTGGCGACTTGCATGGGCTTGTAGATGTAAAGTTTGCTAAAATTTAATCCTCCAAATCAGCAAGTGGGCCATTTGCTTGGAGTTTTTCATGTGCACAAATACTTTCATCATTTGTAAAGTTGCATACACCACTTTACTTTTAACTTTTCAGCATTATAGTTCTTCTTTGCAAATTTGGAAAGTGAACTTTTTCTTCTCATTGTTCCTTTCTCTTATTAGTTTAATTATTTCCTACAAAGAAAGAAAAAATATTAGTACTAAAAATTAGATTTCAGCTCAACTTATGCATGATATTTTTCTCATATCAATTAATTAAGATTTTAGAGAAATATATATTTTAAACTGCTCCCAAAAATAATAGCAGATTAATATTATTCTTTTGTATATATAGGTAATATATATATATATATATATATATATATATATATATATATATATATATATATATATATACTTTGATAGCCGTATAACTAGCTAATACAATTATTTTCGACAAAGCGATCAATTTTATATTTTGCCCAGAATTTAAGCACTATATACTACATGGTTATTTAATAAATTACAAAGGATTTTTATTTCTGGACATTTTCTCATCAAAATGATCACCCCACTCATCAAATATAACAAAAATAATATTCACAATCATGCAAGAAAAATAATTACATGTGGCACCTATTAAAATGATTTGTTTTCCTTAACATATAGTATAACTGTCACGACCCAATTTCTCCTTTAGGCCGTGATGGCGCCTAACATCGTTGTTAGGCAAGCCTACGATGAATTTACTACGTGATTTCTTCTTTTAAACAATTTCCAAGTAATTAAATCCCATTTGTTTAGAAATTTGGGAAATAGAGAGTCAAATGATTACAATGAAAGCATCTGAATGCAAATATAAATATGTAAATACCCCAACACCACAAAGTCTACTAGAGTGTGTGCCAATATCTGCTATCACAAGTGTATGAGCACTAGTATAATATTCAAAACTCTAACTACTATCTGAAATAACATAGACAGAAAATAAGTACAAAAGAAAGGCTCTAGGTGCTGCAGAACGACTCAGGATGCAGCTCACCACTTGGCCTCCGGGTAACGGGGATGTGCGCCGGTATGTCCACCAGATGCACCTTTCTCAGATCCTGCACTGTTAGTGCAGAAGTGTAGCGTGAGTACATAAACAACATGTACCCAGTAAGTATCAAGTCTAACCTCGAAGAAGTAGTGACGAGGGGTCGACATCGACACTTACTATGGGTTATAAATAAAATGCAAAAATAATAAATAAGCATGGATTATGTAAGCAATTAATACGACACAGCAACAAGCAGTGAATAATAATTTCCTTCACTAACAATAAATTTCGAATCAATTTATGTCCTTTAAATAATTGTAGCTGCTCAAGCCATAAATTAATATCAGTAAAAGTTAGGCTCCGAGTATTGTCACGCACGATTTATGCCGAGGTCGTACGGCTCGATCCAGAAATATATTGTGCACTGCCGAGGGTCGAATGGTATGAACCATAGGTGCATCTATTAACCTCTGAGGCTAACAGCACGCTCCTATTAGAGTAGAGGAAATTTTTACTTCGCTCGCGGAAATACTTGCGACGCGAGTGAACATTGATTTCTCAAAGTTATTATAAAACTCTTCCATTCTTTCCCACACATAAGAAATTTAAACGGGAGACTTTAAATCTTAGAATCCTTAATCTCAGCTCTAGTTAAGACGATTAATAGGTATGACCAACATAATAGAGCAAAAAAGGCATGGTGTAAGCCTAAGACTACTCGGACATCACATAGAATATAGCCACGCACGGACTCTCGTCACCTAGTGCATACGTAGCTCCCCACACATATAACTTCACAACAAAATACGCCTAAGGGAATGAGTTACCTCTTACAAGGTTAGGCAAGAGACTTACCTCATTCTCAAGCTCACTCTCGATCCACATATATGCTTTAAATCCTCAACTCGTTGCCAAACGACCCGAAACTAGTCAAATGTTATATAAATTAATCAATACATTCTCAAGAGTTCATAATATAACTAATAGAGTAATTACCAAACCCAAATTGGAAGATTCCTAAAATTCACCCCTGGGCCCACGTGCCCGGATTCCGGAAATATTCAAAGAAAGTCGTTACCCATAACTTCACGAACTCAAATATATAGTTTTCACTCAAGCCCATAACCATTTTCGTGGTTAAATCCCATTTTTATCAAAACCTAGGTTTTTCATCTAAACCCAAGAATTCACAAATTTTACATGTTAAATCTACCCATAACCTATGTATTAAACTCATATTGCATAGAAATTACTTACCTCAATTAGATAGGTGGAAACCCCCTTCTTTGAAGCTCCAAAATCGCCCAAGTGTGAAATAAATGAACTCAAAATAGCCTAAGTCCCGTTTTAAAAGGACCACTCTGCCTCCCGTGATTTCGCACCCGCAGTCGCTGGGCTGCATCTACGGCCTCGCTTCTGCAGACAGGATTCCACTTCTGTGGTCCTGCTCCTGCGCTTGTTTCCCCACTTCTGCGGACCACTGGCCAATGCCCAAAGCCGCTTCTACGGTCGTCATCTTCGCACCTGCACCTCCGTAGGTGTGGCCCCTTTGCCGCTTCTGCGATAACTGGGCAGCCTGTGCTGCGCCGCTTCTGTGCTCCATGGCTCACTTATGCGAGCTCGCACCTACGGCAAGCCCTCCACATGTGCGATTACACCAGAAACTCGGTGCTTCAACTGTCCTTCCAAGTCCAAATGAGTTCCGCGCCTCGTCCGATTAACACCCGAGGTCTACCCGAGGCCCCGCCCAAACATACCAACAAGTTTGAAATCATAAAACAAACTCGCTCGAACACTCGGAACGCATAAAACAACATCAAAACTAAGAATCACACCCCAAACCAAATTGAATTAACTTATGAACTTGAAATTCTTCCAACTTACTCTGAACGCATCAAAACATACTTAAACTACTCGGAATGACACCAAATTTTGCGTGCAAGTATCAAATAACCATACGGAACTATTCCCAGGATCGGAATCCCAAAAGGACCTTAATAACACCAAAACCTACTCCAAACCAAATTTAAAGAACTTTAAAACCATCAAGGTTGCAACTATCAATATTAAGCGCCGAAACGCTCATGGGACTTCCAAAACCCAATCCGAACATATGTCCAAGTCCAAAATCGTCATACGAACCTATTGGAACCATCAAATCCCGGTTCTGAGGTTGTTTACTCAAAATGTTGACCAAAGTCAAACTTAGCCTTTTTAAAGTCAACTAAGGAACCAAGTGTTCCGATTTCAACCCGAACCCTTCTAAATCCCAGACTAACCATCCCCGTAAGTCATAAAACAGTAAAAGCACATACGAGGAGTCCTATTTAGGAGAACAGGAATCTAGAAGGCAAAATGACTGGACGGGTCGTTACAATAACATTGTTGAAAAGTTTTTTCACAATTTTTTGAACATATATAAGAGTAATAAAATACATGGTAATCACATGAATCACATAATTGCATCGAGTTCACACCTTTTTGCTTAAAAATATTATTGAAAATTACAAAGAAGTATATGATAATATTGAAATTCATTGCACATCGTTTGAGTTAAAACAATTAAAAAACTTTTGGATAAATCTCCACTATTTAAATATGTACTATCAAGAATTACGTGGACATGAAGAATAGTTACATTTAAAAGAATTATATTACTCTAATGCTCTAAAAGTATCATATGTATCCCTCAACTAATCAGTACCTTAAACAATACCAATATTTATTTTATAAAAAAATAAATATTATTATCTAGAATAAGGTAAATATGAAAAAGATAAATGTCACGATCCAAATTCACCTATAGGTCGTGATGGCACCCAACATCCTAGCTAGGCAAGCCAACTAATGATTTAAACATATATTCATTTCTTTAAAAAATTATCCGAGTAATAGAACTCGTCGTGCTTGCAAAAATTAAGACAATGTGAGAAATAAGATAAATTAAAACCCAAGTAAAATAATTAAATCCAAAAATTCTACTAGTGTGTGCCAAGACCTGGTTTCACAAGTGTATGAGCATCTAGTAGATTATACAAAATTTTAAATACTGTCTGAAATAAAATAGACAGAATACAAATACAAGAAGAGGCACTAGTTGCTGCAGAACGGCTTAGAAAGGCAGCTCACCACTAAGCCTCCGGATAACGTGGGTGCGCGCCAATAGGTCCTCCGATAGTACCTGTCTCAGGTCCTGCACAAAAAGTGCAGCAAGCGTAGCATGAGTACATAAACAATGCGTACCCAGTAAGTATCAAGCCTAATCTTAAAGAAGTAGTGACGAGAGGTCGACTTTGACAATCACTATGGGTCAATAATATTACAATGGAATATAATTAATTAAACATGATTTTTAGGTGAACAACAATAATTTTATTAACAAGTAGAAATAATTAATTCATTAAATTTCTATAATTTCTAATTTATCAATTAGCTTCACAAGCTGCAATTAAAATATCAAAGTATCATGTAATTATTATTATTAGGCATGATTTCTGCCAAGGTTGTACGGCCCGATCCAGAGTATCGTGTACACTGTCGAGGGACATGCGGCGTGATCCAGAGATGCATCTATACTGCCAAGGCATTCGGCCCGCTCCACAAGAAAGGAGGACATTTTCTTATGAACCTCCAGAATGAGAAGTTATTATAATATTAATACGCAGGATGTTCAATCTCCACTAACAATTTAATAATTTAAACAAAATTCAAGTATATGAAATTTCAATCTTTTACTATTTCCTCTAATAATTTACAATATAATCCAGTAATTTAATTAAATAAAAGGAGCAATTATCACAAGTAATTCATGATTTGAGTCCTAAACTACCCGGACATAGCATAATTAGTAGCTACGCACGGACTCTCGTCACCTCGTGCGTACGTAGCCCCCACAACTAGCAACAATTATTAATGTAAATCACCTATGGGGTAAATTCCCTCTTACAAGGTTAGGCAAGAGACTTACCTTGTTTCAAAGCCCACTTCCCGATCACAATGTCGCGTATAATCTCAATTCGGTGCCGAAAAATCTGAAACTATCCAAAAGTAATATAAAATAATTAATACATGCTCAATAATTCAAAATTAGACTATTAAATTAATTACCCAACCTAAAATGGTAAAGTTCCACAAATTTAACCCCGGGCCCACGTGCCCGGATTCAGAAAATATTCGGAGGAAAACGTTACCCATAATATAAAGAACTCAAATATACAATTTCCATCCAATTCCATAACCATTTTCGTGGTTAAAATCTCATTTTTATAAAAATCTAGGTTTTTCATCTAAACCCTTGATTTCCAAAATTTACAGGTTATGATCTACCCATAATCTATGTATTTAACTCAAAGTGTGTTGAATTAACTTACCTTCAAGTTGCTAGTTGAAATTCCCTCTCAAAAAGCTCCAAAATCGCCCAAGAATGGAGAGAAATGGGCAAAAATGGCTGTCTTTCCCGTTCTTTAAGGGTTCTGCCAAACGGCCCTTTCGCATCTGTGGCTCGCAAGCCGCTTCTGCGGCTCCGCATCTGTGGAAAAATGCATCGCAGATGCGGCTTCCCCCTAAGCCGGCCCTGTCTGCTTCTGCGGCTTGTACATCGCACCTGCGATGCGCTTCTGCAGTTGTACCTGCGCATTTGCGTCCAGTCCGCTTCTGCGGTGCTTTTCATGCACCTGTGGGCTCGCACCTGCGGCTGGCCAAGCGCAGGTGCGGTTGCAGCAGAAGATAGAAGCTTCAGTTGCTGCTCCAAGGTCCAAAATCAATCCGATCCTCGTCCGGTTAACACCCGAGGCCCCCGGGGGCCCGCCTGAACATACCAACATGTTTGAAATCATAAAACGGACTCGCTCGAACCCTCGGAACAGGTAAAACGACATCAAAACTAAGAATCATGCCTCAAACCAAATTGGTTCAACTTAGAATTTTCAAATTCATCAAACTTACTCCGAACGTGCTGAAATATACTTATACTACTCGGAATGATACCAAAGTTTACGTGCAAGTCTTAAATGACATTACGAAACTACTCCAAACGGACTTCAATTACTCCAAAACCTACTCCAAACCAAATTTAAAGAACATTAAACCTTCAAATAGTTGATTTTCACTATTAAGCTCTGAAACGCTCCCGGGTTGTCCAAAACCCGATTCGAACATACGCCCAAGTCCAAAATTATTATACGAACCTATTGGAACCGTCAAATCCCAATTCCGGGGTCGTTTACTAAAAATATTGACCGAAGTCAAACTTGGCATTTTAAGGCCAACTAAAGGAACCAAGTGTTCCGATTTCAATCTGAACACTTTCAAATCCCGAACCAACCATCCCCGCAAGTCATAAATTAATAAAATCACATACGGGGAGTTTTATTTAGGGGAACAGGGTTCTAAAAGTCAAAATGACCGGTTGGGTCATTATATTTTTCACCTCTTAAACAAACGTTCGTCCTCGAACGGGTTTAGAATAATACCTAGAGTGCTGAATAAATGTGGATATCTGCTCCGCATGTCCTCCTCGACCTCCCAAGTCGCTTCCTCCACTGGACTTTTACCGCAGTAATCTTCTAGGACCTCAACTGGTGAACCTATTTATCCACAATGGCAATTGGTTTCTCTTCATAACCCAAACTCTTATCTAGCTGAACCATGCTGAAGTCTAACACGTGTGATAGGTCGGCATGATACTTACGGAGCAGAGATACATGGAAAATTGGATGAACTCCCGATAGACTGGGAGGCAAAGCAAGCTCGTAAGCAACCTCCCCAACTCATCTCAACACCTCAAATGGGCCTATAAATCTTGGGCTCAACTTGCCCTTTTTCCCAAATCTCATGATTCCTTTTATCGGCGAAACCTTCAAGAGAACTTTTCCACCCACCATAGATGATAAATCATGCGCTTTCTGATCCGCGAAACTTTTCTGTCTGGACTATGCTGTACGAAGTCGCTCCTGAATTAATCTTACCTTTTCCAAGGCATCCTTTACCAAATCAGTACCATGTAACTTAGCCTCACCGGGCTCAAACCATCTAATGGGCGAACGACATCACTGACCATATAAAGCCTCAAACAAAGCCATCTCGATGCTGGATTGGTAACTGTTGTTATAAGCAAACTCGACCAAAGGCAAGAAACGATCCCACTGACCTCCAAAGTCAATCACATATGCCCTGAGCATATCCTCCAAAATTTGAACTATCCGTTCCGACTTCCCGTCGGTCTACGGATGAAAGGCTGTGCTGAGCTCTACACGGGTCCCCAATTCACTCTGTACTGCTCTCCAGAAATGTGAAGTAAACTGAGGGCCTCTATCTGATATCATGGAGATTGGCACACCGTGCAACTGAACTATCTCCTGAATATAAATTTGAGCCAACCTCTCCGAAGTATACGTAGTCACAACCGGAATAAAGTGTGCCGACTTGGTCAACTTGTCGACAATGACCCAAACTGCATCAAACTTCTGCAAAGTCCGCGGCATACAAACTAAAAAGTCCATAGTAATGCGTTCCCATTTCCACTCCGGTATAGTCATCTGCTGAAGTAGGCCACCTGGCCTCTGATGCTTATATTTAACTTGCTGGCAATTTAGACACCTAGCTACATACTCAACTATGTCCTTTTTCATCCGCCGCCACAAAAAATCCTGCCTCAAGTCACGATACATCTTCGTAGCACCTGGATGAATAGAATACCGAGAACCGTGTGCCTCTTCTAGGATCTTTTTCCTCAGTCCATCCACATTAGAAACACATAGACGATCCTGGAGTCACAGAACACCATTTGTGCCAATAGTAACTTCCTTGGAACCACCCCGTAGTACCGTTTCTCGAAGAACCATTAAGTGTGGATCATCAAACTCGCTAGCCTTGATCTGCTCAAATAGTGAAGACTGGGCCACAACACATGCAAGAACTCGGCTGGGCTCTGAAATATCCAGCCTCACAAGTCTGTTAGCCAAGGACTGAATATCCAAAGCTAATGGCCTCTCCTCTGCTGAAATGAAAGCCAAACTACCCATACTCTCCGCCTTTCTAATCAAGGCGTCTGCAACTACATTTACTTTGCCCGTATGATACATGATAGTAATATCATAATCTTTTAGTAACTCAAGCCATCTACGTTGTCTCAAATTTAGGTCCCTCTGCTTGAACAAATGCTGCAAAATGTGATAATCAGTGTAAACTTCACAAGACACCCCATAAAGATAATGCCTTTGAATCTTAAGAGCATGAACAATGGTAGCTAACTCCAGATCATGTACTAGGTAATATTTCTCATAGGGTTTCAGCTGACGTGAGGCATATGCAATAACTCGCCCCTCCTGCATCAATACACAACCCAAACCAACGCGTGAAGTGTCACAATACACTATATATATCCCCAAACCGGAAGGCAACACTAACATTGGTGTTGTAGTCAGTGCTATCTTGAGCTTCTGAAAGCTCACCTCACAATCATCGGACCATCAGAACAGAGCACTCTTCTAGGTTAATTTGGTCAAAGGTGCAGCAATAGATGAAAAACCCTCCACTAACTGACGATAATAACCTGCTAATCCTAGAAAACTCCTGATCTCAGTCACCGAAGTAGGACGAAGCCAATTCTAAACTGCCTCGATCTTTTTGGGACAAACTTTAATGCCTTCGCCCGACACAATATGCCCCAAAAATAATACAGAATTTAGCCAAAACTCATATTTGGAGAACTTAGCATATAGTTTTTGTTCCGGCAAGGTTTGTAGCACCACTCTCACGATAATCAATACATATTTGCATAGTTCCATCTTTTTTCTTCACAAATAATACCGGTACACCCCAAGGCGATACACTCGGTCTGATAAACCCTTTAGATAGTAACTCCTCAAGTTGTTCTTTCAATTCCTTTAATTCTTTTGGAGCCATGCGATACGGTGGGATAGATATAGGTTAGGTATCTAGAGCCAAATCAATACAAAAATAAATATCACAATCTGGTGGCATGCCTGGAAGATTTGAAGGAAATATATTGGAGAACTCGCGGACTACAGGCACTGAATCAATAGTCGGATCTCTTCAGTAGTATCCCGAACATAGGCTAGATAAGCCAAACAACCCTTCTCGACTATATGTCGAGCTTTTAGAAAGGAAATAACATGATTAGATGCGCTGACAGACGAACCCTTCCACTCCAACCTAGGAAATTTCGGCATTGCCAAAGTAACAGTCTTAGCATGATAATTTAGGACGGCATGATATGGGGATAGCCAGTCTATGCCCAGGATAATCTCGAAGTCGGTCATATCAAGCAGCATAAGATTTGTTCTAGTCTCATAACCACAGAATGTAACAATACAGAACTGATAGATCTGATCCACAACAACAGAATCGCCCACAGGAGTGGACACATAAATAGGAGTACTCAAGGACTCACGAGAAACACCCACGAAATGAACAAATAGAGATGACACATATGAATACGTAGATTCTAGATCAAATAATACGGAGGCATCTTTGTCGCAAATAGAAATAATACATGTAATCATGGAATCTGAGGCCTCTACATCTGGTCTGGCTGGAAAAGCATAGAACCGAGCTGGAATGCCAACTGGCTGGCCTTCACCTCTAGGACGGCCCCTACCCACCTTCCCTCCACCTCTGGGTGGTCGGACGGCTGGTGGAGCAACTGGTGCGGTAATCATAGGTTGTTTCCCTGTTGTACTGGTCTACCCCAAAGCCTGGGGTAGAACCTCCGCATGTGACTGGAATCCCCGTACTCGTAACAACTTCTCGGTGCGATGGGCTGCTGACTAGAAGTCTGACCCTGGTGACCTGAATACCCATTAGAAGAACCCTGAATAGCTGGTGGGAGATAAGAACTTTCTGGCATAGCACTGAAATAAGGTCGCACTGGGGCACATCGAGGAGGCGATGGTGCTGGATATGGGGGCATGTTGGGCTGCCCTCTCATGAACTGGACTCTACCCCCAGACGGAGCACCTCTGAACTCTCCAGAATATCTAAACCGCTTATCTCTCATAACCTTCTCTTGGCTACGCTGACTCACACCCTCAATCCTTCGGGCTATCTCCACAACCAACTCATAAGAAGTCCATATCTCAACCTCTAGGGCCATAGTGGACTAAATGCCAGTATGTAAACCCGGAACAAACCTCCGCACTCTCTCCACCTCAGTAGGGAGTATCATAAGTGCATGGCGAGATAACTCAGAGAACCTTGCCTCATAATCGGACATGGACATCTGACCCTGCTAGAGCTACTCAAACTAAAACCGCAACTCTTCCCTCTGGGAGGGTGGAATATACTTGTCCAGGAAAATACGGGTGAACATGTCCCAAGTCATGGGAGGAGAATCTACTGGTCTGCCAAGAAGATAAGACTTCCACCATCTACGGGCTCTACCCTCCAGCTGAAAAGTAGCAAAGTCTACCCCGTGAGACTCTAATATCCTCATGTTGTGCAGTCTGTCCCTTCACCGATCAATGAAGTCCTGGGGATCCTGCAGTCACTCAACCCCAAAGACAGGAGGATGTAGTCTAGTCCATCTGTCCAATAGCTTCTGCGGCTCGGCGGTCGCATCTAGTCTGGGCTCAGGTGTAGCTGCTGCCACTGGCTGGACTCCACCCACGGGTAGTACACCCTGGTCCTAATATGCAGCAGCTGCCTGCCCATGAGCTTGTGCGGTAGGGTTTTGTGCTCCCCCGCCCGCCTGAGATATGGTTGGGTCTGCCAAAAATAAACCGGCCTGAGTCAAAGTGTCCATGAACAGTAGCACACGCCCCATGACCTCCTGGAATCCCGGTGCAGATGTGAAATCCACCGGAGCTGGCTCTGCTACGGGCACCTCGCCATGTTCATCAATAATAGGATCCTCTGCTGGACCCACTGGTGGCATAAATGGAATAACTCTGGGACGTCCTCGTCCCCTACCACGGGCTAGAGCCCTCCCTCGGCCTCTGCCTGGGCCTCTAACAACAGGGGGAGTAGCTCTTCCCTGGTCTGGAATCTCATTAGAGCATGTTCTCACCATCTGTGAGAGAATAAGAGAAAGATATCCAGAGTGTCATGTACATTGCCGAGGGACATGCGGCGCGATCCATAGATGCATCTATACTGCTGAGGCGTTCGGCCCGCTCCACAAGAAATGAGTACATTTTCTTATGAACCTACAGAATGAGAAGTTATTATAATACTAACACGCAGGATGTTCAATCTCTACTAACAATTTAATAATTTACACAAAATTCAAGTATATGAAATTTCAATCTTTTACTATTTCCTCTAATAATTTACAATATAATTCCAGTAATTTAATAATATAAAAGGAGCAATTATCACAAGTAATTCATGATTTGAGTCCTAAACTACCTGGACATAGCATAATTAATAGATACGCATGGACTCTCGTCACCTCGTGCGTACGTAGTCCCCACAACTAGCAACAATTATTAATGTAAATCACCTATGGGGTAAATTTCCTCTTACAAGGTTAGGCAAGAGACTTACCTTGTTTCAAAGCCCACTTCCCGATCACAATATCGCGTAAAATCTCAATTCGGTGCCGAAACTATCCAAAAGTTATATAAAATAATTAATACATGCTCAATAATTCAAAATTAGACTATTAAATTAATTACCCAACCTAAAATGGTAAAGTTTCCAAAATTCACCCCAGGCCCACGTGCCCGGATTCCGAAAATGTTCGGAGGAAAACGTTAACCATAATCTCAAGAACTCAAATATATAATGTCCATCCAATTCCATAACCATTTTCGTGGTTAAAATCTCATTTTTATAAAAATCTAGGTTTTTCATCTAAACCCTTGATTTCCAAAGTTTACAAGTTATGATCTACCCATAATCTATGTATTTAACGCAAAGTTTGTAGAATTTAACTTACCTTCAAGTTGCTAGTTGAAATTCCCTCTCAAAAAGCTCCAAAATTGCCCAATAATGGAGAGAAATGGGCAAAAATGGCTATCTTTCCCATTCTTTAAGTGTTCTGCCAAACATCCCTTTCGCATCTGCGGCTCGCAAGCCACTTCTGCGGCTCCGCATCTGCGAAAAATGCATTGCAGATGCGGCTTCCCCCTAAGCCGGCCCCATCTGCTTCTGTGGCTTGTACATCGCACCTGCGATGCGCTTCTGCGGTTGTACCTGCGCATCTGCGCCCAGTCCGCTTCTGCGGTGCTTTTCACGCACCTGCGACTGGCCAAGCACAGGTGCGGTTGTAGCAGAAGCTAGAAGCTTCAGCTGCTGCTCCAATGTCCAAAATCGATCTGAGCCTCGTCCAGTTAATACTCGAGGCCCCCGGGGCCCCACCCGAACATACTAACAAGTTTGAAATCATAAAACGGACTCGCTCGAACCCTCGGAATGTGTAAAACAATATCAAAACTAAGAATCATGCCTCAAACCAAATTGGTTCAACTTAGAATTTTTAAATTCTTCAAACTTACTCCGAACGTGCCGAAATATACTTATACTACTCGGAATGAGACCAGATTTTGCGTGGAAGTCTTAAATGACATTACGGAACTATTCCCGATCTCTGAATTCCAAACGGACTTCAATTACTCCAAAACCTACTCCAAACCAAATTTAAAGAACATTAAACCTTCAAATAGTTGATTTTCACTATTAAGCTCTGAAACGCTCCCGGTTTGTCCAAAATCCGATTCGAACAGACGCCCAAGTCCAAAATCACCATACGAACCTATTGGAACCGTCAAATCCCGATTCCGGGGTCATTTACTAAAAATGTTGACCAAAGTAAAACTTGGCATTTTAAGGCCAACTTAAGGAACCAAGTGTTCCAATTTCAATCTGAACACTTCCAAATCCCGAACCAACCATCCCCAAAGTCATAAATTAATAAAAGCACATACTTGGAGTTTTATTTAAGGGAATGGGGTTCTAAAAGTCAAAATGACCGGTTGGGTCATTACAATAAATAATTTGAAGAAAAACAAAAATTATATTTATAAACCCAATATCTTCAAAACGATATACAAAGATAAAATCAACACCTTATATTATGAAACATCATATTTGTTTGAAAATTTTTAGTTTATTTTCACATTCTATATGAACATCGTCATGTATTTTTGGTTCTATTACACAGCCGATCCAATTATTGTGCTCCATTTACTTTAAATTATATTTAACCAATCATCACGCATAATACATTAATAATATTATTCTAAAGTATTTTTCTTTTTATATAAATAAATTGATGTAAATCTTGAATTTGAGACAATTCATGGCGCGTGAGCATCTAATGAAAATAAACCAATCAAATTTTTTTTATTAAACTTTGATATATAGGAGACTTAGACGAACTTGTTTTAGGAAATCTAATCTAGCATCAAACGTTTCTCTTTGAGAAATTTGTAAAAGAATCAATTACTCATACTGAAGTAAAAATAAATAAATTAAAGAGCACAATCCCATATGTATTTGTACCACCCCGGAAAATTTTCGAAGTACTTAAGTGTAAAGTCCGGCAAAATTTCCAAAAGAAAATAAATGTTTCGCGATGCCGAATTGGGCTTACGAATTGGTGCTCGGACATTTTGGGTTGAACGATGCACCGTAAAGTAAAGGAAACTTTTTTGACGAAAAAGTGCATTTCTGCGGTCCATTATGCGACTGCAGAATCACTCTGCGGACCGCATAATGGCCGCAGAGTGAGGCAGTTAATTAGGCCAGTTGGAAGCAATTATGCGGTCGACTATGCGACCGCAGACACATGCAGAGTTTTGGTCGTTTACATAACCTGTTCTGGAGCTTTATTTTTGGTTTTTTAAAACCCGACCCTATTTCGTTAAATACACTCTTTGGGCCATTTTGAGCTATAACCTGATATTTTAGAGTGAGAGAGAGAGTGTCCTAGAGTGAGAAGGTGTTCTTCAATAATTGTTCTTTAATTCTTGCTCAAGTTTTGGAAGATTAAGAAGGGAAGCTCACTAGGTCTTCATCCTAGAGGTAAGATTCTACACCCTAAACCCTAATTTCGAAATTATCTGAAAATGGGTAATTAGCAAGATAATTTTGGGCATGAGAGTTGTTTATTTTATATGCATGTGATATCAAGGGGTGTAGGAAGATTGTTGAACTAAGCGTGGTAAAGATTGGGTTGTAGGATGATGGAATCCTCCATAAAAAGGACCTTGAAACCTTGTGCACACCTAGTGTTTGATAAAATGCTCAAATGAGCTAGAACTATGATCACCTTTCTAATTTTGGTTCAAATTGTTATATTTCTAAAATAGATTGAAGTTGCTAAGAATTCCGGAATATTTAGAGTGTAAGGAAGCTCAAGTGAGGTATGTTGGCTATATTCTTCTTTAAGAATTGGAATTCCCTTTATCCTTGTAAGTTCCAAGATGTTGATTACAAATCGAGTATTCCGATAAGTTTTGTGATAAAGATATATGTTCTATTCGTGTTTCAAATGCTCTTATCATATTGCATTGTAAATTGAGGATGTGTTCCAAACTATGGATTGTGTATCCACATGTTATAATTTCAAGTTGTGATTTATGTGAAAGTTATTATGCCAAGCTGTGTAGAGATTGTGATTGTGATACACCTCCACCCGCATATATTGGGGTGAGGCGGTATGACCGCTTTGTGTGGGGATTATGGTATAGAGATGGTGATTGTGATACACCTCCACCCGCATACATTGGGGTGAGGCGGCATAGCCGCTTTGTGTTGGTATTGGTATGATTGATGCGTTCCCACCCGCATATATTGGGGTGAGGTGGCATGGACGCTTTGTGTTGGTATTGGAATCGTTGATGCATTCCCACCCGCATACATTGGGGTAAGGTGGCATAGCCGCTTTGTGTTGGTACCGGTATCATTGATGCATTTCCACCCTCATACATTGGGGAGAGGCGGTATAGCCGCTTTGTGTAGGTTCTTGGTATTGTGGTTATACATCCACCCGCATACATTGGGGTGAGGCGGCGGAGCCGCTTGAGTAGAGTTGTGGTATTGTACTTACACTTCCACCTACATACATCGGGTGAGGCGACGGGGCCGCTTTGTGTGAAGATGGTTATAGAGGATCTCATCTTAAATCCTATAAATGATATTCATAGCTCTTAATAAGCTTGCTCTGGTTTAAACGATTAGCTATATCAAGCTATTGTCGCCCTGATTCATCATATTCATATTGTATTTCTAAATTCTTAAATTGGTGTTTGGTTTTCATACTAGTAATATTCGACGGTACTAACGTCCCTTTTTGCCGGGGGCGTTGTATCTTTAAATGGATGCAGGTGGTTCCACAGCAGGAGGTATTGATCAGTGATAGCAGCACACCTTCTTCCCAGCTGACTTGGTGAGCCCCACTTCATTCTAGGGTCATGTACTTTTTGTACTTTGTATATTCTGTTTGAGGTATAGCCGGGGCCTTGTTTCCAGCATTATCATTGTACTCTTCATTATCTACTGAGGCTCCGTAGACATAGTGTGGGTTGTGTATTGGTGCTGGGAAAGACAAAATATGTTATGTTGTGGTTGTATTATTTATCCATTTGAGACTTTAAAAATGATGAAACTATTGGAAATGAATTGGTATTGTAGACGTGAACACCTTTTTGTCTAATTAATGAAAAATTGTATTATCTCCATTCGTGGATGAGTTTGGGTAGAAAAAAATCTAACATGCTTGCTCAGTCGTGTTCACTCGGTTGAGTGCCGGTCGCGCTCCTCGGTTTTGGGGCGTGACAGTATTATTAGAACCACTTTATTATCATGTAAAAGAAAAATATTCATATAAACTTGGCCTTACTTTTTTATCCTTTATCCTTTAAAATTAGATTTTATATTTTAAAAAATTATCATTTAATTATTTTTTACTATTTAATATTTAAAAAATTAACTAAATTTATTTGAATTATGTAGTAACTCATACTAATATTTAGGTAAAATATACTAACTTAATTTAGTTTTAGCTTTATATGAACTAAATACAAATTAAGACTTTAAAGGATAGTAAGAGTTTTCAACTTTGTAAAATGTTATAGATGTTTCTAGAACGTCGTACTAAATTTTTCTTTTAGTATGTGCCTTTCTTTTAGTATGCAACGACCCGACCGATCATTTTGCTTTCTAGAACCTCGTTCCCCTAAATAAGACTCCTCGTATGTGCTTTTACTATTTTATGACTTGTGGGAATGGTTAGTTCGGGATTGGGAAGGGTTCGGGTTGTAATCGGAACACTTGGTTCCATAGTTTGGCTTTAAAAGGCTAAGTTTGACTTTGGTCAACATTTTGAGTAAACGACCTCGGAATCGGGATTTGATGGTTCCAATAGGTTCGTATGATCATTTCGGACTGGGCGTATGTTCGGATCGGGTATTGGACGACCCGGGAGCGTTTCCGCGCCTAATAGTGAAAGTTGACTTTTTGAAGGTTTTAAAGTTCTTTAAATTTGGTTTGAAGTAGGATTTGGCATTATCGAGGTCCAATTGGAATTTCGAGACTGGGAATAGTTCTGTATGGTGATGTAAGACCTGCACGCAAAATTTGATGTTGTTCTGAGTAGTCTAAATATGTTTCGGCGCACTCGGAGTAAGTTGGAAGAACTTGAAGTTCATAAGTTGATTCGAATTGATATAGGGTGTGATTCTTAGTTTTGATGTTGTTTTACGCATTCCGAGGGTTCGAGCGAGTTTGTTTTATGATTTCAAACTTGTTGGTATATTTGGGCAGGGCCCCGGGGGCCTCGGGTGTCAATCGGACTAGGCACGGACCAAGTTTGGACTTGGAAGAAGAGCTGAAGCACCAGGTTTCTAGTGTAATCGCACCTGCGGAGAGCTAGCCGCATGTGAGAGCTCACAGAAGCGAGCGATGAACCACAGAAGTTGTGCAGCCCATGCTGCCCAGTGTTCGCATAAGCGGCAAGGGGACCGCACTTGTGGATGCGCAGGTGTGAAGAGGGGGTCGCAGAAGCGAAAGGTGTAGCAGGTGCGACAAGCTTGCCACAAAAGTGAGACCGCAGAAGCGATCTCCAGCCCGTAGAAGCAAAACCAGCCAGCCTTAGGCACCTCTGCAGAAGCGATGTCCTAGATGTGGCCTTGCGACCGCAGGTGCTAAATCGATGGAGGCAGTGTGGTTCTTTTAAAACGGGACTTAGGCTATTTTGAGTGAATTTATTGCACACTTGGGCGATTTTGGAGCTTCAAAGAGGGGGATTTCAACCTAGCTATTGAAGGTAAGTAATTTCTACCAAATGTGAGTTTAATACATAGATTATAACATGTAAATTTGTGGAAATCATGGGTTTAGATGAAAAACCTAGATTTTTTATAAAAATGGGATTTAACCATGTAAATGGTTATGGAATTTAGTAAAAATTATATATTTGAGTTCATGAGGTTATGGGTAACAACTTTCTTCAAAGATTTCCTGAATCCCGACACGTGGGCCCGGGGTGAATTTTAGGAATTTCTTCAATTAGGGTTGGGAAATCGCTTTAATAGTTAGGATATGAACTTTTGAACATGTATTGATTATTTTATATAATTATTGACTAGTTTCGAGTCGTTTGGCACCGAGTTGAGGGTTTAAAGCACAATTGTGGACCAGAAAGTAAGCTTTGAGAAGAGGTAAGTTTCTTTTCTAACCTTGTAAGAGGGAATTAACCCCATAGGTGAATTGAATTAATATGTGCTTCTAATTGTGGAGGCTACGTACGCACGAGGTGATGAAATTTCGTACGTAGCTACTAATCATGCTTATGTCTGGGTAGTTTAGGACCCCAAATCATGTTATACTTGCGATGTTTGCACCCTACTTGTAATATAAGTGCCTAAACCATATTAGAACTTGATAAAGGAATTGTAAAAGGCCGAAATTCATTTACTTGAGTTTTGGACGGGTTACTTGACCGTTAATGAGAATTTGTGCTTTCTTTGAATAATAGCCTCTTAATAATCTTTGAACTGGTTGTTTATAAAGTATTTTCTCTTCTGTGGAGCGGGCCGAATGCCTCGGTAATAGAATAGATGCATATATGGTTCGTGTCGTTCGACCCTTGGCAGTGCACAGTTTATATATTTGTATGTTGGATCGGGTCGTACGACCTCGGCATAATTCGTGCGTAACAATTTTTGGAGCCCAATTGTAATTGATATTGTTTCATTGGCTTGAGAGATAAATTTGTTAAATGACGGAAATTAATTACACGCTGCACAGCTCTCCAAAAATACAATTTGAAGAGCATTCCTCGATCGAATATAATGTACACCGACACACCATAGAGATGAATAATCTCACGGATATAGATCTGAGCCAGAGGCTCTGAAGAATAGGTAGGCATAACCGGAATGAAGTGTGCAGACTTGGTCAGTCTATCCACAATAACCCATACTGCGTCAAATTTCATCAAAGTCTATGGGAGCCCAAAAACGAAATCCAAGGTAATACGATCCCACTTCCTCTCTGGAATCTCAAGTCTCTGAAGCAAATCGCCCGACCTCTGATGCTCGCACTTCACCTGCTGATAGCTCAAATGCCGAGCCACATACTCTACTATAACTTTCTCCATTCTTCTCCACTAATAGTGCTGACTCAAATCCTGATACATCTTGGTGACACCTGGATGAATGGAATACTGCGAAGTGCGAGCCTCCTCAAGGATAGACTCATGAAACCCATCTACATTGGGCACACATATTCGGCCCTACATCCATAACACCTCCTCATCTCTAATAGAAATCTCCTTGGCATCGCCGTTCTGCATTGTATCCTTAAGGGAAAGAAAATAGGGGTCTTCATATTGACGCGCTCTAATGTGCTCATACAGAGAATACCGAGAAACCACACAAGAAAGTGTCACGCCCCAAACTCAGGGTGCGCGACCGGCGCTCAACCGAGATAACCCGACCGAGAAAGCCTGTACATTACCTTCTACCCAAACTTATTCAAGAATAACAGTAAAATCTAATTCATTAATTAAGCGGTGAGAAGGATCAAGTAAACAACAACTAAAAGTCGCTATCAGTAGTTACATCATTTATAAGTTTCAAAATACATACACTTTCACCGTTTGATGTGGAACGTGTGATACAATTATAATATTACCAATTTGACTTTTCCCATACAAACATACCATCCACGCTATGTCTACGGAGCCTCTATTAGATACAAAAGAGTACAATGATAGTGCCTGCAACAAGGCTCCGTCTATACCTCAAAACATGGTGATAAAATGAACAAAAGATACATGACCCCGAGTGAAGTGGAGCTCACCAAATCAGCTGGGAAAAGAGTGTAGTGCTATCGCTGATCAGTGTCACCTGCTGTGGAACCACTAGCATCCATTAAAGATGCAGCGCCCCCGGCAAAAGGGACATTAGTACTGTTGAATAGTACTAGTATATATGACTAAACACTCTCTCAAAGAAACGAGCAATAATGCAAGTAAGGACAATTATAATATCAGTTAAAGCCTCAAACAATTACCAAATATCAAATTAGAGATAAGATAAGTTTAAAATAAATTTCCAAATTTTAAGTTAGGAAATCTTTGGTACCGGTATACCACTATTCACAATTTCGATTATGATTTCCAACAGAGTTACCACCATGTGTGCGGCATGGCATCCGATCACGACCAGATCAGCTAGGACGTCTCATGCGAGACATCAACCAAATCACAATTTCAATTACCATTCAAACACAATCACCACCATGTGTGCGGCATGGCGTCTGATCACGACCCGATCGGCTAGGCCGTCTTATGCAATACATCAACCAAATCACAATTGCAATTACAATTCTAACACAGTCACCACCATGTGTGCGGCATGGCTTCCCATCCCGATCCGATCGGGTAGGCCGTCTCATGTGAGACATCACCTTTTTCTATCAATTACCCCGTTTCATATTTTTGCACATCTCTTAATTTCATTGGCACTAATGGTCACAATTGTATTATTTCTCTTGGCACATTTATCGTGTATCATATTTAACATTTCATATTTCACATTTCGCAATACGTGATTCGTATTTCATGTTTCGTATTTCATGTACACCTTTTTACTTTCAACCATCATCATGGACTTTCCAATAACAAGGCATTTCTATTCACGACATTTAAGCACACATTTGAGCAAATAGGAGTTTTAGGCACATTACGATTTCTTACACAAGCTTTCATTAGCTTTCCTTTGAAATAACACTTGAGGTGAAGGTATTTAGATATGCAAGCCCTACTTTGAACACATTCTCAAATAGTAGTACAACATAACAATAGCATTTGAATTACATATTGATCACGGATGTCTTTTAGAAATATCCAAATGACAAATGGTTTGATGCGTTGGAAAGTAGACTCAAAGGGTTTTAATTTGGTAGGTATAGCACCACCTAAGTTATTATATTTTCGGAGTGGCATTCGTTTGAAGTCGGGTCTTGTGCTAATTAAGACGTCCTTTCCACTTAATGTATCCAACTTGTTCCACACAAATTCTTGCAATTCATAAAACTCCTTAGTATGATCTAACACACCTTGAACATATACTTTCATTTCAAAATGATGTAGTTCTATCCCATAGGTCTCCTTTAATACTCGAATACGCTATCCTCAAATACCGCTGGCACACATTAAAATCTTAAATCATTAGGAAATTGTAACGGGGCCTTACAATCACCCCGTAATTCCAATTACATTAAGAGAAAATCTAAGTAACATTAGACCTGTAACTTGCGACAACTTTTGTCCATTTTTATTTCCTAACTCATTTGACTTCGAAATTAACACACGACTGTAATATGACTAAAATACCGCATAATACCACCTCCTTATCATATTAATCACCCCAAAAGTATGGATTATAAGATTCTCAACTTGCCGTTTCGACAAAAATTATTTTCTTCGATTTGTTTAGCATCTTGGTTCTTGAAGTTCATGATATTAAATATTTGTAACCTCTAAAGTAACATGATTAACTAACTTTATGTACATTCAACGATGATCTACTTTCCGAGCATACATCACCTGACCTACGATGTACTTTTACACAGGAAAACATGGGATGTAACGTCATTCCCCCTTTTGGAACATTCATCCTCAAATGTTGACTGATGTGGTTATCAGTCTCATAACCTATAAATCTTAAGAATATTGTTATACTGTCCTTTCAATCTAGGCAACTATTCTACGAATAAATCCAAAGGCCAAGACATTCCCCCCTTCAGGCCTCTTTCTCACACCACGACCCATGTTAAGAATTCTTCCAATATCATAACTGTTGCTACCTTCTGTCAAGCAGCCTGTACGACTATGTCCTTATACGCACACCTATGCGACTTTTTTCTCCTTTTTCTTCCAGCTTTTATCCAATCATTCTAAGCGACACTTTGTGAACATATCATAACTATGACAAACTATCCCTCTGAGCATTTTATAGGTGTACTGAAGTTCTTTGCTTGGCACTTTGTCAAACTTACGGTTATTGCTATATTTTGTTTCATATCCTCGATTATCTTATGGTATTTCTGCATCTTGGCAAGTTATATTATATCATAACACTTACTTCAGTTAATTATTACCGAGGTCTATTACCCAACCCCTGGTTACTCTTTCCCTGTTTATCCTGTATGTATAAATCTAAGTCCTTTAATGATTCCCTATTTTGTTCATGTTAAGAATGACAGCCTATTCTCATCCTAATTCACTCAAAATACTAATTTAACATACTTTATATACCTTACTATCATGGTCATGTGTATTATAGCTTTGACCGTATTTTATCCCAAAATGTCAAACATGTTTGCCAAAATACCAACGCTTCTAGTTCAATTTCAAAAATCAAACACCACCCACACTATGTCTATGGAGCCTCTAAGTACAACAGAAGAGTAGAATGGAAATGCCAGCGATAAGGCCCTGGCTAGACCTCAAAGCACAAAATACAACGTCAAATGACATAAAGCCTAGAACAAAGTTTGGCTCACCAAAACCTGCTGAGTATAGAGTAACTGCTAACGAGGATCCAGAGAGCCCGTTGATGAACTACATACATCCATTGAAGATGAAGCGCCCCCGACAAAAGGGACGTTAGTACATACGGAATAGTACTAGTATGTAAAGCTAAATGTCCTCTTACGAAATAGAACGCCAATGAAAGAAGGGAAAACATCATTGAAGCAACAAGTAACAATCAATGGTATCCAAATGCCAAGTTAAAACATAACAATTTTCAAAAAATGAAAATAATATATAATTTTGGTTGGGAGATCATTAGCACCGATATAGCACTGTGTTTTTATCACGGAGTCTGATCATGCCCGATCGACTAGTCCATCTCCCCACGGACAATGTGGTTTGACATGTGATGCAAAACAAAATGTGTTACCAAGAGTAGTACCACCATGTGCGCAGCATGGCATCCGATCTCCACCCGATCGGCTAGGCCGACTTCCCACATCTGCCATGTGGGTTGACTTTCCAATTCACAAGTAATATCAATCTCATCCCAAATAAGGGGAATAATCAGAAACCACCACAATCCACCCCAACACCGGCACATGTAGTTTCGGGCATGGGCCATATGAACCGCCCTTCCTTAGTTTGCTAATGATACTCCCAAAAATATTTGCTTTTGTTTTTGCACACAAGGTAACATAAATACAAATGTAGTCACCTCATCATCTTTCACATCGTATAAAACTTAATTAGTATTTTCTACCAGTCATAACAACAATATTTCCTTGGTTCGTTTGGCCATTCACAAGTTTCTTTATTCATGGCACGACGGTTGTATTTCATGCTCCACACTTCCATTTCTTTACTCTCATGCATCATCATCATTAATATCAACATATATAATATTTTTGAAATCACAACTTTAAGTTCATTAGAAATGAAGACTTTAAACACAATGTGGATCTTGGAACATTGGGACGTTGGATCTTGGAACATTGGGACATTGACGGGGAAGTCTATAGACTTAGTTAAGATTCTTCAGAAGAGGAAGATCAATATAGCGTGTGTTCAGGAGACTACATGGAAGGGTACTAGGGCACGAGATGTAGACGGGTTTAAAATATGGTACTCAGGAAGCGCTGGGGGAAAAAATGGGGTAGGTATTTTAGTTGACAGGGACCTCAGAGAGCTCGTGGTCGAGGTTAGTAGGGTAAATGATAGGTTAATGAGTATTAAGCTTGTAGTTGGTGGGTTTACGGCAAACGTGATTAGTGCATATGCTCCTCAGGTATGTTTGGACTAGGAGGTCAAGAAGCGATTCTGGGAGGATTTGGACGAGATGGTGCATAGTATCCCGCACATAGAGAAGCTGTTCATTGGTGGAGATTTCAATGGCCATATTGGGGCTAGTGCTAGGGGTTATGATGATGTGCACGGCAGGTTCGATTTTAGGGATAGAAATGAGGGAGGTAATTCACTGTTGGATTTTGTTAGAGCCTTTTATTTGGTTATAGCTAACTCGAATTTTCCGAAGAGGGAAGAGCACCTAGTCACTTTCCGGAATTCAATAGGAAAGACTCAGATTGATTATCTTCTCGGCAGGAAATGCGATAAAGGTCTGTGCACTGATTGCAAGGTCATCCCAAGTGAGTACTTCACGACCCTACATAGGCTCCTAGTTATGGATCTGGAGATGAAGAGGAGTAGGAAGAAGAGGACGGTGTACAGGCAACCTAAGATCAAGTGGGGTAACTTGACCAAGAACAAAGCTCAGGAGTTAGGGGAGAAGTTGTTGGCTATGTGGGCCTAGATGTGTAGGGGGGACGTGTCTAGTATGTGGTTCACGACTGCGAATTGCATTAGGGTTGCTGCTAGAGAGGTCTTAGGGGTCACGAAGGGCTCTCGGCAAAGGCAGGGACAAGAAGTTGTACCGGTTGGCCAAGGTGACGGAGAGAAAGGCGCATGACTTAGACAAGTCAAGTGAATCAAGGATGAGGATGGCAAAGTATTGATGGACGAGGCACTTATTAGGAGAAAATGGCAGACATAGTTCCATAAACTGTTGAATGAGAAGGTGGATAGACACATTGTACTGGGTGAGTTGGAGCACTCTGAGAGCTTGCGGGATTTTGGGTACTGTAGGCGGATTACGATAGAGGAGGTGGAAGGGGCGATGCGTAAGATGTGCAGGGGTAGAGCGACGACGCCAGACGAAATCCCGGTGGAATTCCGGTAGAGCGCGGGGCGAGCAAGTTTAGAGTTGCTCACTGGGCTGTTTAATGTTATTTTTAAGACGAAGAAGATGCCCAAAAAATGGAGGTGGAGCACGATGGTTCCGCTTTACAAGAACAAGGGTGATATCCAAAATTATAACAATTATAGGGGTATCAAGTTGTTGAGTCACACTATAAAGGTTTGGGAGAGGGTGGTGGAGGCCAGGGTGAGGAGGTGTGTGTCTATTTCTGAGAATGAGTTTGGATTCATGTCGTGGCGTTCGACTACATAAGCGATTCATCTGGTTGGGAGATTAGTGGAGCAGTAAAGGGAGAGGAAGAAGGACTTGCATATGGTGTTTATTGACCTTGAGAAAGCGTACGATAAAGTCCCGAAGGAGGTCCTGTGGAGGTGTTTGTAAGGAAATCCTATGAATGGTCTATGAAACGCATAGGTGTGTTGTGTATGAAATCCTATGAACGGTCTGTGAAATGCATAGGTGTATTGTGTATGGAATCCCATGAACGGTCTATGTATAATATGATATGTGAACACTAAGGACGGTCTATGTAATGCATAGGGGTAAGATCAAAGAGGGATATGGATGGTCTAGTAAGACGCATTGTTAACGCATACATTATGTGCCATTTTCATTGTCCTTGTTTGCAAATGTTGTTTCAATTACTTTATATTATGTATTCCACGCATAGTTTATATGGCTCAGTTAATCCATGTGCATTTCATAGACCGTTCACAGGATTCACATATACCATACAATACACATGTGCGTTTCATAGACCATTCACAGTGTTTAATATATTATATTATACACCTATGTATTTCATAGCCCGTCCATAGGGTTCACATATTATACATATATGTGTTTCATAGCCCGTCCATTGGGTTCATAACACATCATTAGGCACATAACCATTTATAAACTCAAAGCGACATGATTAACATTATATTAAGGTCGTAAGTTCCCAGATCATTGGAACACTTCATGTTCATGCTCAGCATGGAGAAACATAGCTCATTACATTAGCACGTGCTTAGTGAATCAATAAGTCAATTTCAATGGCACATAAGCCCAATTTCTTTTCTTAAGGTTCATCATCATTTAGCATAGGACATCTGCCTTTCATCTTGTTATACATTCACTTAACATCTTGAGGATATTAGCTAAGTTCATGATTCTTGATGACTTGACATCGAAGTCATTTACATACATTATTTCAGAAGCATACAACTATAGTTGAAACAATTGGGACATACAACACATCATAAATTTCATTCAGGCAAATGACCACATTTCATGTTCATACTATCACTTCATTAGTATTTTCAACTATCTACAACATCATTATTTCTTTGGATCCCTTTTTCCATACATATTATTCTTCATTCATGGCATGATGGTCGAATCTCATATTCCATACTTTAATTTCATTACTTTCAAGGCTCATCATTATAAACATCAATATAGAGAATATTCTTGAAGTACCTTTCCCCAAAAGGGCAATACACAATTTCAACTCATAAAAATGTAAAGGCTTAAAACACATTGGAAATACCTACCAAGCATAGAATTAGTAACAACAACATTTGGAAATGACTTGAATACCTGAGCTTTTGGATAATACTATTTTCGGAGTCAATTTGGAATAGTTGAATCAAGGCTGATTTCATAATATTTCACACATCATTTCATTTTGTTGGCGCTATTGGCCACAAGTATAACTTTCATTCTTGGCACGGTGTTCACACTTTATATCCCCAACTCATTATTTCATACTTTATATCCTCAACTCGGGTGAGGACTGTGGGTGGAGACTCGGAACATTTCCCTGTGGTGATGGGGTTGCACCAAGGATCGGCTCTTAGCCCATTTTTATTTGCCTTAGCGATGGATGTACTGTTGCGACACATCCAAGAGGAGGTGCCTTGGTGCATGCTATTTGCCGATGATATAGTTTTGATTGAGGAGATGTGAAGCGGAGTTAAGTAGAACCAAAACAGAATACTTGGAGTGAAAATTCTGTGACGGGACCCATGAAGCAGACGTAGAGGTAAAGCTTGATACTCAAGTTATCCCCAAGAGAGCGAGTTTTAAGTATCTCGGGTCTATTATCCAAGGTAACGGGGAGATTGACGAAGATGTTGCACATCGCATCGGAGCGAGATAGATGAAGTGGAGGCTCGCTTCTGGTGTTTTATGTGATAAGAACGTGCCGCTAAGACTTAAGGGCAAGTTTTATAGAGTGGTGGTTCGACTGGTTATGCTATATGGAGCTGAGTGTTGGCCAGACAAGAACACCCACGTCCAGAAGATGAAAGTAGCAGAGATGAGAATGTTGAGATGGATGTGTGGACGTACCATGAGAGATAAGATTAAGAATGAAGTTATCCGAGATAGAGTGGGAGTAGCCTCCGTGGAGGACAAGATGCGAGAGTCGAGGCTTAGATGATTCAGACATGTTAAGAGAAGAAGCATTGATGCCCCTGTTAGGAGGTGTGAGAGATTCTCCATAGCGAGTTTGAGAAGAGGTCGAGGTAGGCCTAAGAAGTACTGGGGAGAGGTGATTAGACAGGACATGGCGCTGCTTCAGCTTACTGAGGACATGACCCTTGATAGTAGGGTGTGGAGGTCGAGGATTAAGGTAGAAGGTTAGTGGGTAGTTTTTAGTTGCTAACCAATAGTCTTAGTAGCACGCTTGTCCCTTCATATTCTTAGATTTTTATTACGTTATGTAGTTTTGTTCGCCTCAGGTATTGTATCTCTTGTTGCTAGTATTTGGTACTACTTATCCTTTATATCTTCCTTTTTCTTTTCTCTTCTCCCTTTCTTCCTTTCTTGCTATCCACTTCTTCTTATTACCCTTCCTGATCCGAGGGTCTATTGAAAACAGCCTCTCTACCTTTTAGGTAGGGGTAAGGTCTGCATACAGACTACCCTCCCCAGACCCCACCTGGTGGGAACATACTGGGTTTGTTGTTGTTGTTGTAGATTTATTTCCAAGAAATAGAGTAAAATGATTGGCAATAGAAGCGCAAGTTAAAATCATAGAGGAGTAACACACCATTTATTCTTGAAATACTTTTCCCAAAAAGGGAAATACACAATTACAACTCACTTATATCACTTTCAAGCATCTTTATAGATTATCAAGTATATGAGTATTCGAAATCAAGGTTTTAAGGATATATATGAGCAATAGGAGTTTTGGACGCATAGAGTATTCTTTCATAGTTAAGCATAATGGACTTTCATTTGAAACACGACTAAGAGTCATAACATATTAATACACATATCATACTTTGAACACGTTCCCGAAGGATAACACAATATGATAAGAGCATCTGAAATACAGCATGCAACATGTATATATATATATATATATATATATATATATATATATATATATATATATATATTTCGACACAAGGTTCATTCGAAATAGTTGAATATATTAGGAACTTGAGCCAACCATACTTAAAACTTGCGGAAACATCACAGAATTCAATTCTAAGAGAGTAGTTTAGCCAACATACCTGAAATTCGCCCTTTAATAGTATTACGATGGTCCACCACACTAAACAACTTCAATCTACAACAATGCAACACATTTGTACCAATATTATTATGATTTCTATACTTTAAGTCATTTGGGCATGAGAGTTGTTTATTTTACATGCATGTGTTATCAAATGGGTGTAGGAAGATTGTTGAACTAAAAATGGTAAGAAATGGGTTGTGGGATGATGGAATCCTCCATAAAAGGACCTTGAAACCTTAATGCATACTTAGTGTTTGATAAAATGCTCAAATGAGCTAGAACCATGATCATGTTCCTAATTTTGGTACAACTTGTTATATTTCTAAAATAGATTGAAGTTGCTAAGAATTTCGGAACCTTCTTTAAGAATTGGAACCTCAATATCCTTGTAAGTTCCAAGATATTTATTACAAGGTGAGTATTCCGAATAGGTTTTGTGACAAAGATATATGTTCAATTCGTGTTTCAAATGCTCTTATCATATTGTATTATAAATTAAGGATGTGTTCCAAATTATGGATTGTGTATCTACGTGTTATGATTCCAAGTCGTGATTTATGTGGAAAACTATTATGCCAAATTGTGTAGAGATTGTGATTGGGGTTACACCTCCACCCGCATATATTGGGGTGAGGCGGTAGGGCTGCTTTGTGTATGATTTTGGTATTATTGTTGCACCACCACCCACTTATATATATTGGGGTGAGGCGGCATGGCCGCTTTGTGTAGGTATTGGTATCGTTGATGCATTTTCACCCACTTGAGTAGAGATTTGGTATTGTTCTTACACCTTCACCTGCATACATTGGGGTGAGGTGACGGGGCCGCTTTGTGTGAAAATGGTTACAGAGGATCTCATCTTAAATTCAGTAAATGTTAATGACAGCTCTTGGTGAGCTTGCTTTGGTTTAAATGGCTATCTATGCTATTCTATTGTCGCCTTGATTAATCATATTTATACTATATTTTCGAGTTCTTAAATTGGTGTTTGGTTTTCATACTAGCATTATTTGACATGTACTAACGTCCATTTTGTTGGGGGGTGCTGCATCTTTAATGGATGTAGGTGGTTTCACAGCGGAGGATACTGATCGGTGATTGCAATGCTCATTCTTTCCAGATGACTTGGTGAGCCCCATCTCATTCTGTGGTTGTGCATCTTTAGTTTAATGTGGGTTATCGTATTTTGAGATATAGCCAGAGCCTTATTACCGGCACTATCATTATACACTTTGGTATTTTTATAGGCTTGGTAGACTAAGTGTGGGTTGTATATGGGTGTTTTGAATGATAAACAAGTTGTGTTGTGATTAAAACACTTGTTCCACTTTGAACCATGAAGGGGTGTGTGTGTGTTTTGAGAACTTAAAATGAAGTAATTTATGGTAAGAAATTGGTATTGCAGACATGATCATCTTATTGTCTGATTAATGAAAATATGTATCCTATTTATTCATGGATGAGTCTGGGTAGAAGGAAATATAATAGGCTTGCTCGTCCTGGTTTACTTGGTTGAGCGTCGGTCGCGCTCTCCAGTTTTGGGGCGTGACATCAGGTAACTGTTAAATTAAACTAGCCTCATGTATTGTCTTACAATGAACACTTTAGCTATATACGCATACATAACATGCTTGATTGGTGTTATGGGCTATACCCCCACCCAAGCAAGTAAATATATAATCAACGGGCCTGGCTGGTGTTATGGGCTATATCCCCCGGCATATAATCAATAGGCCTTGCTGGTGTTATGAGATAAATCCCTCAAGCACAATCAATGTAAGCATGTATGAGGCATAAGAAATGTGGCAACATCATATGGACTCAAGAGATCATGAAGGAAACCATGAACAGAATCACAAACGTAATCTGACGCTCGTTGTCCATAAGTTGGACAGAGGAGCCTATCACCATTTTAGGGAGAAACTGAGTATGTACATGAGATACTAAGATAAATTAACTCATTAGGATCCCTCTATAATCAATTTAGAACCAAGGAACTCAATATTTGTCAAACTCTTCAAATTTCAAAAAATTTCGGCAGAGTTTCCCCTAAAACTTGATGATCCCCAAAAACAACAGCAAACATCGCAATATACAAGGGAATGGATACTCGGCCAAGATGATAACTATCACAACCCAAACCGATGGGCCGCGATGGGTGCTTGATTCATACGTGTCGAACACCCCTAAGCATTCGTCTAAGATATAAACCTGAATAACATGTACTGAACTACGAGAATAACATACATGAGGAAAACCTGCCCAAAAGGCATATGTACATATACGTGCAGAATACGTAGGTCGAGCCGACAAGGCTGCTATCGACAACAATATACCCAAAACTGGAAGTCGGCAAGGCCACATAGTATCCAACTATACATACTATCTACAAACCTCTATTAGAATATACAACTGTACAAGGACGGGACTGGGCCACTTCATACCCATATATGTATACAATCATATCATACCAAAATCAAAAGCATCTCCAGATCAAATGGAGCATGCCAACTCGCGTTGATCAAGAATCCTAAGAAAGGGGACCGTCAGCTTGCCTACCTGCACCTGCGGGCATGAAATGCAGCATCCCCAGGCAAAAAGGGACATCTATAAGAATAATGTACTGGGTATGTAAGGCATAAAAATCAGTACACAAAAGACATAGATGAAACATGGAATAAAGAATTCCGCCTGTAAGTCTAAATGACTTATAAATCCTGAAACATTTATATTGTCATGCACATGCGTACAATTGTCGTGTCATGCATGGGTATAGGTGTACATAACTTCATCAAGCCTCTGAGGGCATCCAATCATATCATCTCGGCCACTGTGGGTAAAATCATCAACATGTACCAGCTGATCAGATGGTGGTGCGTATATAACACCATAACCTTTTCCCATATCCCATATACATATAATTTACACATAAATAACGCCATCTGGTCATGTCTTAATGTACATGTATAAATGCATGAAATGCATAAGAAATACGTTAATAAGAATTTCTCAGAATGTCATAAAAATAATATGACTGTCGGATAAATTTTATCAAATACGTATTTTTCTATGACCCATGACCAGAACTTATAATAATAATTCACATGGGGAATCAAGAATATAGACACCCCTAATATTTCTATGAATAGAGTCATTTATGAAAATTGTGCGTTTGCTCGTTTTGTTCGTGTCGTATAGATCATGCCAAAAGAAAGAATGGATAACCTTAACATACCTGAACCGATTCTCGTAGAATTTGCAATTCACGCTTTACAAAATCAATCAACCAACGTTATCAATTCTTGGTACGTATTTGTTTTGCTCTTTAAAGAGCTCACGATCAACCACTCTTCTATAAGAGATTCAATTTGGTTTGTAAGACACATGAATTTACATTGCCAAAAATGTGGAGTAAGTTGATAGTCTTATTAATTACAGAAAGCTTTTGTGTGTGGCCCACTTGTTGGATGACTAAGCCATCCTAATCCCTCCAAGTATGCCATCTATGCAAGACATAATGAGTCACTTAAAATGGGATTGGGGTGCTACCACATAATTCCTTGGTTGGGGGGTTTAATCATTATCCAATAATTACTTAATTATTTAGGTAATATTTCATTACCCAATAATTAACCAATTACCCACAGAATTAAGAACTATCCCTAAATACTTAAAATAATACTCTCTTTTAACATACTTTATGTACCCTACTAATCGTGGTTATGGGGTATATTGTATGGCACTAGTCCATAAATACCGGGTATTATGGCTCAGATCGTATTATATCCCAAATCGATAACCTTCAACGAAACTTGTTTTCATTGATTCGTTTCCCCTTTATCGCTTGTTATAAATAGCATAAATTCTTATAACCTCAAGATAATCTCATCCCCGAGTCTACGTCGACTAACTGAAGATGAAACTTTAACGTACGAAAATGCGAGATGTAACATCCTTCCCCCCTTAGAAACATTCGTCCTCGACTGTTTAACTCCCCGGGATCTATATAAACTTTGGAAGAGTCACCTTTGTAACAATACTACTACCAACTATTCCTGTAGAAACTCAATAATTCAACGTCACATAGGACAACAATCATCGATTACGACAATGGCCTCACATGACCAATGACAATAACTAACACAATAATCCATACACGGGGAAGATATACGGCCACGTAAAATTTCAACTAAAATCAAGGGTTTCGTGGTGCCGAGGTAGGCTAATAAATTTGATGGTTGTAGAAAATCTTCGCGTCGAGCTTGCTGGCTGAGGTACGAACTTTTTGGCTTGAACAACGCATTGGGAAGTTGAAGAAAAATTGTTGCAGAACAAAGCATTTCTACGGTCCATTATGCGACCGCAGAACTGATATGCAGACCGTAGATCTGCCACAGAGCGAAGCAGAGAAATGGACCAATTTTGGAGGTCGTTTTGCGGTCAACTATGCGATCGCATATTCATTTTGCGGGCCGTACATCCGTTGTAGAACCAGCATGAAGATTTTCATAGGGTGATTCTATGGTCCGTTATGCGCCCGCATAATTGATATGTGAGCCGCAGACCTGGCCGTATAGTAGACCAGACCAGCCCAGATTTTGGGATTATTTCTGCGGTCCATTTTGTAGGTCACAGACCTGATCTGCGGTACACTTTGCGACAGCAGAGTTGAGTTCGGAGGGTCCAAATTCTGATTTTTAAAACACAACCATAATTGATTAAAAGCCATTGGGTCTCCTTTAGAAGGCAGAAATATATCATTTTAGAGCGAGGGAATTGTTTTAAAGAGAAAGGATGAAGCCCCAAGTACTTTATTCATCAACCCTTGCTTAAAACTTTGAAATTCAACAAGGAAAACTCATAAGGTCTTCACCCAAGAGGTAAGATTCTACTCCCTAGCCCTCAATTTCGGGATTGGACTGAAAGTAGGTAATTACAAGTGTGATTCTTGAGTGTAATTTATGCATCCATGTACCATCAAGGTTGGTAGGAAGGTTATTGAGCTCAAATGGGTAAATGTTGGGTTGTGGGATGAAGGAATACTCCATAGGAGAACCTTGAAACCTTAATGCACACCTACTTCTTGATAAAATGCTCAAATGAGCTCAAACTCTGAATATCTTCCAAATTATGGTTCAAATTTGTCATGTTTCTAATAGATTGAAGTCGCTAGGATTTTCGAAACATTGTAGTAATTTAAGGAAGCTCAAGCGAGGTATGTTGGCTAAACTCCTCTTGTAGAAATCAATTTCCATGATGTCCTCGTAAGTTGCAATTTTGATTGGCACAACTTCTTATTTCTCATGTTCCGAGTCCTTCCTAGTAGATTTGATAATCCTAAAATAAGTGTTGCGTTGAAAGTTGTATGTACTCAAAATATGTTCAAAATGTTCCTATCATAAAATGTTTCCCTCTGAGAATGTAATCTAGTATGATCAATGTATAAAAGGTGTTATGATTTAAAATCATGTTTCAATTGCAAGTTAGTATACCTCATTGTGGAAGAGAAGCTCAAAGCAACCTAATCCTGAAACTACACGTGCCATTGTAGGAGCGATTGAGGGGTAAATCCCCGTGTTGATGTGATGAGATTGTTTGCCCTTATCTTTCCCCTAACTTGACACCTTTATACTGTTTGAGGCTCTCATTGATTTCATGTTTCCTTCTCCTTTTAAAATTTCAACTAAAATCAAGGGTTTCGTGGTGCCGAGGTAGGCTAATAAATTTGATGGTTGTAGAAAATCTTCGCGTCGAGCTTGCTGGCTGAGGTACGAACTTTTTGGCTTGAACAACGCATTGGGAAGTTGAAGAAAAATTGTTGCAGAACAAAGCATTTCTACGGTCCATTATGCGACCGCAGAACTGATATGCAGACCGTAGATCTGCCACAGAGCGAAGCAGAGAAATGGACCAATTTTGGAGGTCGTTTTGCGGTCAACTATGCGATCGCATATTCATTTCGAGGGCCGTACATCCGTTGTAGAACCAGCATGAAGATTTTCATAGGGTGATTCTATGGTCCATTATGCGCCCGCATAATTGATATGTGAGCCGCAGACCTGGCCATATAGTAGACCAGACCAGCCTAGATTTTGGGATTATTTCTGCGGTCCATTTTGTAGGTCACAGACCTGATCTGCGGTACACTTTGCGACCGCAGAGTTGAGTTCGGAGGGTCCAAATTCTGATTTTTAAAACACAACCATAATTGATTAAAAGCCATTGGGTCTCCTTTAGAAGGCAGAATTATATCATTTTAGAGCGAGGGAATTGTTTTAAAGAGAAAGGATGAAGCCCCAAGTACTTTATTCATCAACCCTTGCTTAAAACTTTGAAATTCAACAAGGAAAACTCATAAGGTCTTCACCCAAGAGGTAAGATTCTACTCCCTAGCCCTCAATTTCGGGATTGGACTGAAAGTAGGTAATTACAAGTGTGATTCTTGAGTGTAATTTATGCATCCATGTACCATCAAGGTTGGTAGGAAGGTTATTGAGCTCAAATGGGTAAATGTTGGGTTGTGGGATGAAGGAATACTCCATAGGAGAACCTTGAAACCTTAATGCACACCTACTTCTTGATAAAATGCTCAAATGAGCTCAAACTCTGAATATCTTCCAAATTATGGTTCAAATTTGTCATGTTTCTAATAGATTGAAGTCGCTAGGATTTTCGAAACATTGTAGTAATTTAAGGAAGCTCAAGCGAGGTATGTTGGCTAAACTCCTCTTGTAGAAATCAATTTCCATGATGTCCTCGTAAGTTGCAATTTTGATTGGCACAACTTCTTATTTCTCATGTTCCGAGTCCTTCCTAGTAGATTTGATAATCCTAAAATAAGTGTTGCGTTGAAAGTTGTATGTACTCAAAATATGTTCAAAATGTTCCTATCATAAAATGTTTCCCTCTGAGAATGTAATCTAGTATGATCAATGTACAAAAGGTGTTATGATTTAAAATCATGTTTCAATTGCAAGTTAGTATACCTCATTGTGGAAGAGAAGCTCAAAGCAACCTAACCCTGAAACTACACGTGCCATTGTAGGAGTGATTGAGGGGTAAATCCCCGTGTTGATGTGATGAGATTGTTTCCCCTTATCTTTCCCCTAACTTGACACATTTATACTGTTTGAGGCTCTCATTGATTTCATGTTTCCTTCTCCTTTTACTCTTACTCGTTCTATTGATACTAATACTATTCTATACATACTAACGTCCCATTTACCTGGGGCGCTGCATCTTTATTGGATGCAGGTGATTTCACAGCAGGCTGTATTGATCAGTGATAGCAGTACACCCTCTCTTAAGCTGAATTTGTGATCCCCACTTCATTTCGGGGTTTTGTATCTCCTGTACGCTATGTATATTGTTTTGAGGTATAGACGGAGCCTGATTGCGGCACCATCATGCTACTCTTTTTTATATATTAGAGGCTCAGTAGACATAGCATCGGTGGTACCTTTTTTTTTTGAAGCCAAATTACAAATGTTGTATTTGTATCATATGTTTCCACTTCTAAACTATGAATGTGTAATGTAATATTTTAAGAAAATATTGAATGAAGTTCTAACGGTAATGAAATTTGTATTGTTCATGTAACCTTATCATTGTCTAATTAATGAAATATATCTTCTCTTTATTCATGGGTGAGTTCGGATAGAAGGCATTTTACAGGCTTTCTTGGTCGGGTTATCTCGGTGAGCGCCGGTCGTGCTCCCCGAGGTCAGGGTGTGATGCATCAATTAACTTATGATGTACTTTTATTTACGAAAATATAGGGTATAACAAACTTGTATGTATACTTGTATGAAATAACAATTAAACATTTTATGTTATTGAATAATTTTGTATTTGTTATAAAAATTCTTATTTTTGTCTTGAATAGTTTCTATTTAAGATAAGCTTGTTTAGATGATTAATCTTGTTAAGTTTACAACATACACAAATTCAAATGATGATTGGAAACTATAATGACCCAGCTGGTTGTTTTGTGTATTTAAGCATTGTTTCCCCCTTTTGAAGCTTCCTCTCTGTGTATTTATGGTTGTGTGACTTTTGGGGTTGGTTGGTTGGGCTTCGGGGAGGTTTTTGTTTGATTTGAAATACATAGTTCCTAGTTTGGAAGTTTAAGCTATAAGTGTTGGCCAAGTTTGAGTTTTGTGGAAACGACCCCGAAACGGCATTTTGATGGTCCCGTTAGGTTTGTATGGTGATTTTGGACTTATACAGTATACCCAAAATTGAATTCAGAGGTTCCTAGGATGAATTGGCTCTTTTTGCTGAAAGTTGACAATTTGAAGATTTCAAAATTCCTAATTTTGACCATGAGTTAACTTTGTGTCTATCGGGATCGAATATTCGTTTCGGGACATGAAATAGATCCATTTTATCATTTGAAACTTGTGTGTAAGGTTTAGTGTCATTCCAAGTTAGATTGGTAGGAATCAGATGCTCAGTTGTGATTTTTGAGGGCTCGAGTGAGTTTCGGATAAGTTTTAGCATGTTTGACACTTTGTGAAGGGGTTTGGGGCCTGGGCATGTCACTTTTGCGACCTTGTGGTCTCTTTTGCAATGTTGACTAGTAGAGTGAAACTTTGCTTTTGCGAAGTTAGTGGTCGCGTTTGCGACATCCTCTAGTTTTAGTTGTCTTCGTATTTGCGGTCAATGGGTTGCACTTCCGGAGTTCGCATTTTCTAACCCCAGATCGCAAATTCGACATCTTTAGCTGGTTTGTAAAAGGGATTTCGGGACTTAGAGTCATTATTTCATATTTTGAGATTGGGAGCTCCGTTTGAGGCGATTTTGAGGCATTTTTCACCAATTTGGGTTGGCTACGTTTTCTTGACTCGTATTTGATTATATTTCATTAATCTCATCTTTTATTTAGCATTTAATTTATGAATCAATGAGTGAAATTGGTGTTTCTGACAAAATATTTCTAAAAATAAAAAATTGAGATTTGAGATTCGATTTTGTAAGGCCCTGTTAAAAAATTCCTAATGATTTAAGATTTTAAAGTGCGCCAACGGTATTTGGGAATAACATATTTGGGTATTAAAAGAGATCCATGGGATAGAACCATATCATTTTGAAATAAAAATATAGGTTTAAGGTGTGTTGGAACATACTAAGGCATTTTGTGAATGGCAAGAACCTGTGTGGAACGAGTTGGATACATTAAGTAGAAAGGATGTCTCAATTCGCACTAGATCGTAATTCAAACGCATGCTTCTTCCAAACTATAAAGACTTAGGATGTTATATACCAAAAATATAAAAGCTCTTTGAGTCTAGTTTCTAACGCATCAAACTGTTTGTCATTTGGATATTTTTACAGAATGTTTTGGCCATTTTACCGGACCTGTGACATATGTTCGTCCAGATGCACAGCTGCGTATCTTAGAGGGTATTCTGCCTCAGGTGCATGACCACGCACGTAGGAGCCCATTAAATACCCCCAAGGCCGGGTAGAGATAGGGGCTAAGTCATTTCTTTGAGCCAGGGCTTGCATATAAAGGGAAATCCGCCCAACACTTCCCTCCCATGAACCAAGGTAATGTTTTTGGAGTATTTTGAGTTGATTGCTACTCCTAAATACCTATATTAACAAGTATTAATCTCTAAGATCCATAGATTTCCATTCAAATCCCCAAATTGGTCAAAAACACTACAAGTTGGGATTTTCAAGAGTCTCACTACAAGAGCTATGTCTGCCATCTTTAACTAATCTATAGTGATTATTTATGTATGAAATGTGTGTTATAACTTATGGTATGGTGATTGGAAGCCATAAGTTCCCAATTTAAATACATACCCATTATAGAGATTGAAAGTGATTATATGATGGAATTTTGTTGGTTGGGTTTGGATGGATGGTCATCTATGTGATGTTGGAAGTTTAGAATTGTTTAAGAGTGATGGTGGGATAAATTGTTGGTAAATGGTAGTAGTTGGATGAACTAATTCTATGGTTAAGAGATGTAGAGATTCATGCCTACTAGGTATTTGATAAAGTGCCTAAATGGCCTAAATTATTTAATTTATTAGTAATATTCATCTCATTGGATGTTGTTATTGTAGATTAAAGTTTCTTAGTGTAGTGGATCGTCGTAGTATTATTAAGGGGCGAATTCCAGGTATGTTGGCTAAATTACTCTCTTAGAATTGAATTTCATGATGTTCCCGTAAGTTTCAAGCACGGTTGACTCAAGTTCCTAATTCCTATGTTCCGAGTTATTCCTTATAAACTTGACTATTCCAAATGAGCCTTATGTCGAAAGATATATGTTCAACGTACGGTTGTGTATTAAATTGTTATGACTTTGAGTCATAACATTGTGTGAGAAAAACTCGATATGCTTAAGACTCTTAATTGCTCATATGTGTATCCAAAGTCTTGATTGAAAATGCCTTGTTGTTGATAATCTATATAGATGCTCGAAAGTGAAAAAAATGAGTTGAAGATATAAAGTGTGGCCACCGTGCCAAGAATGAAAGTTATACTTGTGGCTATAGGTACCAATGAAATGAGATGATGTGAGAAAGATTATGAAATGAGCCTTGATTCAACTATTCCAAAATTACTTCAAAAGTAGATTTGCCTAAAAGCTTATGTCCTCAAGTCATGCTCCTATGTGGCTGTTTTAACTAATGCTATGCTTTATGAGTATTTTCAATGTGTTTTGCATTCTTACATATCGTGAGTGGAAATTGTGTATTTCCCTTTTGGGGGGAGAGTATTTCAAGAATAAATGATGTGTTACTTGATTATGATTTTAACTTGTGCTTCGATTGTAAAATATTTTACTCCATTTCTTGTAAATAAATCCATTGTGTTTAAAATCTTCATTACTAATCAACCTAAAGTTGTGATTTTCTGGATATTCTATTTATTGATATTTATGACGATGATCCATGAAACGAAAGAAATGAAAGTGCGGAATATGAAATACGGCCACCGTGACACGAATGCAGAATCATATGTATGGCCAAGAGCGCCAATGAAACAATCATGTTGTAAGTGGTTGAAAGTACCAATGAGGCTATATACGGTATGAAAAGTTATGAGGTAAATTCATTTGTATTGTTGTTTCATTTGTATACAAATCAAAAATATTTCTGGGAGTATCGATAGTCACCGAGGAAGGGTAGGTTGAAACAACCTAACCCCGAAACTACACGTGCCAGTGTAGGAGTGGATTGTGATTATTGCCCTTATTTGGGATGAGATTGATGTAATAAAAGTATTCCCCATATTTGGGATGAGATTAGTTATGAAATTATTCCTTTAATTGGATTGAGATGAGTGATAGAAAAGGATGATGTCGATCCACACGGTATTGTGGTGAGATGGCCTAGCCGATCGGGTCGTGATCGGACACCATGCCGCACACATGGTGGTGATTGTGCTGGAAATTGTAATTGAAATTGTGATTGTGGTTGATGTCTCGGATGAGATGGCCTAGTCGATCGGGTCATGATTAGACTCCGTGCTAAAAGTACGGTGGTATTGGTATTGTAAACGGTGATATTGTAAACACTCGTATATCAGTACTAAAGATCTCCCAACCAAAAATAATATTATATTCATATTTTGATTATCATCTTCATATTTTGGAAATTAGTATGTTTTAATTTGGCATTTGGATATCATTGATTGTTGATTGTTGTTCTCATGATTTCCGCTTTCTTATATTGGCATTTTATTTTGAAAGAGGACAGTAAGCTTTACATACTAGTACTATCCCATATGTACTAACGTCCCTTTTGACGGGGGCGCTGCATCTTCAATAGGTGCAAGTGGTTCATCAGCGGGCAACTTTGGTCCTCGTTAGCCGTTACTCCCTATTCAGCATATTTTGGTGAGCCCTACTCTATTTCGGGCCCGATGTCATTTGATGTTGTACTTTGTATTTTGAGGTATAGCCGGGGCCTTCTTGTCGACATTTCCATATTACTCTTCTGTTGTACTTAGAGGCTCTATAGACATGTTGTGGGTGGTGTTTGATGTTGGGAATTAAACTGGAAGTGCTGGTATTTGGCAAACATATTTTCATTATATCTATAAACTCGTAGTATTTTGGAAATTATCAATGAAGCTGCTAATAGAAATAAAATGGGAGTTGTTAATGAAATCTTTTTAGTGTTTAATTAATGGAGTGTATCTCCTCTTTATTCATGGTTGAGTTTGGGTAGAAGTAAATCTAACAGATTTGGACTTGGTTTTGAAAACTGAACATATATTTGGGCCCGTGGGGTAATGGGTAGTCGACATCTACCCCTCGAATCAGGCTTTGACCGGCGGGGCCTGGGTGACTTTTGTTGACTTTTTAGGAATTTAGTAAAGATTGCAACTTTATTAATCAAAATTGATTACTTTTGGATTATTTGATATTGTTGAGTCGCTTTTGGCTAGATTTGAGCTGAACGGAGATGCATTTTAAAGGAAAAGCATTTTTGGAGTATTGATTTGGCTAAATTGAGCTAAGTATCTTCCCTAACCTTGTGTGGGGGAATTGCAACTTAGGATTTGGTCATAATTGCATACTGTGTTATGTGAGTTACGTGTACACGAGGTGCCGATTGTGTACACGAGTGTGGGTGATTTATGGCTGGATTAGACCTTAGGTTATTAATATGCCTTGAATTGGGGTTGTTTGCTATATGAAACATGTTTTATTGTTGAATACTCCCCGCACTCTTATGTTATTGTATTGTCCTTGTGCACGTTATTTTTGAGTTGTGAGTCTATATTTTGACATGAGTATTGATTTTGTTGTTTTGTGATATTGTGGAACATGTGGACATGATGTCTGGGTTGATTGATGTTGTGTGGAGTATAAGGGTGGCGAGATGCGCATGTGGTGACATAAGGGAGGGATTTCATTGTGATGCACATGCAGCGAGATAAGGGTGGATCAAGTATATTCAAATCAACCGAGCAGAGACCGACACCGCCTCCCATACAAGGCCTCGTACGGAGCCATCTGAATACTCTATTGGTAGTTGTTATATTAGGAAAACTCCGTAAGCGGCAAGAACTGATCCCAAGAAGCCCCGAACTCCATAACATAGGCACGAAGCATATTCTCCAATATATGAATAGTTGATGACGTCCAAATCCACTACTAAAAAGTAAATGGACTGTCACATGCAATATAATTTACCTAACTATGAGTCAGTGTCGAATCCCACAGAGAGCAATATGTAGGAGATTAGGCGTGTAAGAGAATTATCACTTATTATGCTAAGCCAAACACTTAGAATGGTTTTGGGAATATTTATGTCTAAATGCGAAAATGTAATTTAACCTAGAAAGCAAGTAAAATGATAAATGGCTACAAGCATGGATGCAATGGGAATTACACTCAAGTAACGATCCAATGTATTTCACGATTTTATAAATATGAGCGAGTTTATGTTAATTAGCCTCGGGTAATAATTTTATATAAGCTACTTCCAAACACTTTCAAGACTTCCTAATTGAATTATACCTAAAACAACTAAGAGATTAAGCTCACCTGAATATGGCTACAAGTAGTTCAATCCTATCTCTAGGTAGAATCTATAAAGTGAGGGTTAAAGCCTCAAGTTCTTGTTAATTCTTATTACCAACCCCAAATTATATTTCCCAAAATTAATTCAAAGTTAATGGGCGAGTCATAGGGTTAGCTAATCCCTTTGGAAACATTAAAGAACAAGAATAATTAAAGAAATAATAACTCACTTCATTATAAATAAAAATCGTTCAATACATAAGCACAACAAGGTATTTAATCCACACTTTAAATATGAATATTTTGATAAACAAGATTCAAGTGTTGGAAAAAAAATACTACACACTTAGATATTCGATAAAAAGCAACGAAATGAAGAAATGAACATAAATGGGAAAGGAATTCTCAACCAAAAACTCCAAATCTTCAAGACCAAGTGTGTGTGCAAGAACCCTATCTTTCAAACTTGTCTTCTCTAGTCATGAGACTGAAAATTAAGCCAAAGGTGTGTTTCCAATAAGCTAGGTCGTGTATTAGTGGATTTGGAATGGAGAAGATGTGAAATGCCAAAATTGTCCATAGCTGAAGCCTGTTGACCGCACCTGTGGAGGGATCCTCGCAGATGCAATTCCGCATATGCGGATAGCCTCTCGCAGAAGCGACCTTTGATGGAAAACATTTACTCCACAGAAGCGAACTTACATGTGCAGATGCGCGATCGCAAATGCAGACATCATGCATAGAAGAACGACCGCAGATGCGTTTCTTCACTTGCAGATGCGATCCCAGCGAAATTTGCTTGAATTCCGTAGATGCGTCCTTCTCCAAGCAAATGCGAGGTCGCATAAGCGCACAGTGTTCCGCAAATACAGAATCACTGAAGGAATTTGCACTTGTTTTACACTTTTTTGCTCAATTCCACTTCAATTGAATTCAACTCTTTTCATGTCATCATTTACTTGAAATTCTAGCAATACACACCATAAACAACCTCATATCACAATTAACGAAAACTGAAACTAAAGAAAAGAGACTAAAGTAAATGGTAAAGTCACCACTCATTAATAGTGCACTCAGACCCATTTCCACTTGGGAGTCTCACGCCTCTGAAGCAACCCACCTGGCCGTTGATGCTCAAACTTCACCTGCTGACAATTTAGACACTGAGCTACATACTCCACTATGTCATTCTTCATCCTCCTCCACCAATAGTGTTGCCTCAAGTACTGACACATTTTAGCGGAACCCGGATGAGTGGAGCACCACGAATTGTGGGCCTCCTCCAGAATCAACTCATGAAAGCCATCAACATAGGGCACACATAGCCAACCCTACATCCGTAACACACCGTAATCCCCAATAGTAACCTTCTTGGCATCACCGTGCTGGACCGTGTCCTTAAGGACAAGCAAATGGGAGTCGTCATACTGACGCTCTCTGATACGATCATATAGAGAAGACCAAGAAACCATGAAAGACAGAACTCGACATGTCTTCGAAACATCCAACCTAACAAACTGGTTGGCCAAGGCCTGAACCTCCAATGCTAATGGCCTCTCTGTTGCCGGTAGATATGCTACACTGCCCAATCTCTACGCCTTTCAACTCAATGCATCGGCCACCACATTGGCCTTCCTAGGATGATATAGAATGGTGATATCATAGTCCTTAGGCAACTCTAACCACCTCCGCTGCTGCGAATTAAGATCCTTCTATTTAAACAAATATTGTAGACTCTGGTGATCGATATAGACCTCACAAGGGACCCCGTACAAATAGTGCCGCCAAAGCATCAAGGCATGAACAATTGTTGCTAATTCCAAGTCGTGGAAAGGATAATTCTTCTCATGCACCTTCATCTATCTAGACGTATAGACAATCACCCTACCATCTTGCAGCAACACCGCGCCGAGGTAAACACGTGACGCATTATAATATAGAGTGTAAGACCCTGAACCCGTAGGCAACATCAACACTGGGGCTGTAGTCAGAGCAGTCTTGAGCTTTTGAAAGCTCTCCAACACTCCTCGGTCCATCTGAACTGAGCACCCTTCTAGGTCAATCAGGTCATAGGTGTAGCAATAGATGAGAAACCCTTTACGAAATGACGGTAATACCCTGTTAAACCAAGAAAACTATGGATCTCAGTGGCTGAAGACGGTATGGGCCAACTCTACACTACTTCAATCTTTTTCAAATCTACCTTGATCCCCTCACTTGACACCACATGAACCAAAAATGCCACCATGTCAAGCCAAAATTATCACTTTGAAAATTTTGCATACAACTTCTTTTCTCTCATGGTTTGAAGCACAATCCTCAAATGCTGCTCATGAACCTCCCAGCTCCGGGAGTACACCAGGATGTCGTCAATAAACACAATGATGAATGAGTTAAGATAGGGATAAAATACATTGTTCATCAAGTACATGAATGTTGCTGGTGCATTGGTCAGCCAAAATGACATCACAAGGAACTCGTAATGACCATACCGAGTCTTGAAAGCAGTCTTTGAAATATCCGGATCCCGAATCTTTAATTGATGATAGCATAACCGCAAATCAATCTTTGAGAACACTCTGGCACCCCGCAGCTGATCAAGTAGGTCATCAATGCGTGGCAATAGATACATGTTCTTTACTCTAATCTTGTTCAATTGCCGATAATAAATACACATGTGCATAGAACCATCCTTCTTCTTCACAAACAAGACCGGAGCACCCCAAGGTGACACACTAAGACGAATGAAACCCTTATCAAGCAACTCTTGCAACTACTCTTTTAACTACTTCACCTCTACTGAGGCCATACTATATGATGGAATAGAAATGGGCTTAGTGCCCGACAACAAGTCCATGCCAAAATCGATATCCCTATCAGGCAGCATGCTTGGAAGATCTGATAGAAATACATCTGGATAGTCTTTCACTACCAGAACCGACTCAACGGTAGGAGTATCAACACTGACATCTCTCACAAAGGCTAGATATGCATCACACCCCTTTCCAACCATCTGATGTGCCTTAAGGAAAGACACCCCTCTATTAGGCATATAATCCAAAGTACCCCTACACTTCAACCACAGCAAACATGGCATAACCAATGTCACTGTCTTGGCATGACAATCAAGAATAGCATGATAGGGTGACAACTAATAAATGCCCAAAATAACATTAAAATCTATCATACTGAGCAATAATAGATCTACTATGGTCTCAAACCTGCCAATAACAACTAAAAACAACTGATACACACAGTCAACAATAATGGAATCTCCCAAAGGCGTGGACACATAGATAGGAGAACTCAAAGAATAATTGGATATACACAAATACAGAGCAATGTAAGATTATACATATGAATAAGTGGAGCCTGGATCAAATAAGACTGATGCATCTCTATGACAAACCGGAACAATACCTCTGATAGCTGAGTCTGATGCAACCGCCTCCGTCCTACTCGGGAGAGCATAACATCTATCTTGGCATCCCCCTCTAGGGCGACCCCTACACACCTGACCTCCACCCTTAGCTGGCTGAGCAGGTGGAGTGGCAACTAGTGTGGTAACCACGGGGGCCCTCTCGACTAAGTTGATCTTGAGTAGTATATGGAGGAGTAGCCATCTTGAGTCTGGGGCAGTCCCTTACCAAATGACGAGTATCACCACACTCAAAACAAGCTACAAGAGGACATGGCTGCTGAAACAGGCTCGGGCCTGGTCGGCTGTACTGACCGCTGAAAGCACCCCGTGCATGAGGTGCAATAGACAGTGGCGGTGCATAATGGGCAACCTGAGACCTAGGAGTAGCTGGAATACCACTAGAAGCTGGAAATGCTGAATGAACAGGACGGTTCACATAGCATCCACCATGATGGGCTGCAACTAGGGCATGGGCACCACTATATCCACCAGAATCTCGAGGCCTCTTGGCCTCCCTGTCCTCTCTCTCTCTCGGCCCCGTAAATCCTCCAATCCCCATGTGATCTCTACCACCTGCCTGTATGGAGAATCAGTCTCCAACTCTCGAGCCATGCTGAATCTAATACCATAGTTGAGGCCCTTAATAAATCGATGGACTCGATCTCTAATTGTGGAAACCAAGGCAGGTGCATACCTGGACAACTCATTGAACCTGAGAGCATACACTGATACGATCATAGCACCATGGCGCAACTGCTCAAACTCCACGCGCCATGCATTACAAAGTTTGTTGGGAACAAAGTCTCTCAAGAACATCTCTGAAAACGGAGCCCATATGAGTGAAGTTGTCTCGGCGGGGCTACCCTTCTCCCAAGCCCACCACTACTGGTATGCTGGTCCTAATAGCTGGAAAGTAGTGAAAGCAACCCCGCTCGTCTCCACCATACCCATGGTACGGAGCATTCGGTGGCACTTCTCCAGAAAGCCCTGTGCGTCCTCTGTAACTAGGCCACTAAACCTCTAGTACCTGCTCTACATGGAATCCCTACTTTATGGTATGGGCTGCGGGAGTAAGTGCTCCTCCCCCAGCCTGAGATGTTGCCGGTGCAAGTGGAATGAACCTCGCCTGAGCTAGAGTACCAAATATGCTCAAGAACTGGGCGAGAGTCTCCTGAAGTGTAGGGGTATTAACAGGTGCCGCAAGTGCTTACCTCCCAACTGGATCTACTAGTGGTTCCTCTATTGCAGCTTGGACAGGTGCTCTGGCTGCACTACATGCCCCTCATCGGCCTTTCATCAGCCCCGGCCTCTCGCGACTCTAGCAGGGGCAAGTATCTGATCATTGGATCTAGGGGTGCGTGTTCTCACCATTTATGAGAGAATAGAAAGACATAGATTCATAAATCCGAAGTCAACAAATTCGCACAATAAGGGATCAAAGAAGTGAAATTTCCTTACAGTTCCATAGCCTCTCGAAGATATGTACAAAAATCTTCGTATGGGTCTTTTAGACTCTACTAAACCTGCTTGTGACTCGTAACACCTACCCAATTTCCGGTGATCTGATACCAACTTGTCACTGACCCAATTTCCCTCCGTAGGATGTCGTGATTTTACCTAGTCTCTAAGAGTAGGTAAGCCAAACATTTATGCAGAATTTAAGGCGTTTCGTAGGCGGTTTGAATGTGTAATTGATGGGTTGTAGAAAGGCGAAAGAGGAGAATCGCGATGGATAAGATCAAGAGTGAAGCCATTTCCACTACGATTGCTTATTATTTTGCGACAAGAAACTAAAGAAAGGTGAAAAAAAGCTTAAAAAGTAAATGTAGAAAAGAGAGTACTAGCTTTAGTATTCATCTTCATGACTATAGGATTATGAGAGAGTAGAAACGGTATTAAAAATGATGAAGAAAAAGCTAAATATTAGTACCATTTTATAGATAAAATAGGAGAGTGGGAAAATGCATGTAAGAATATGGAAAGTCGAGGAAAATATGGGATTTTGGGGAATGCATATTAATTTAACAAATTTGGACGAAATGTTAGAAGATATACCAAATGCAGAGTAGGAAATGAAACATTTTTCTGAAAATTGACTACATAAACAGCTTCATTTTCCATATAAGATGCGAATGTAATTAAGGGAATATATTAAAAAAAGATTCATTTAATATAATCATTTTTTTACCATATTTTTCCATTCACACCATGTGTAATACTCCACATTAATTTCAATTGGCATTAATAGTTTAGCTTTAGTTTTGAAATAAAACACGACAATCATTTAAGATAATACATCTAATGTGAGAAATGGTTCTATTTATGAGTGGTTTGAATATTACTTTTGGCCAGACGACGATAAAAAAAGATTTTGTTTTTCCTTTTGAATTAAAATCACCAAGAGATGGCTGATTTTTATTGATAAAACAAAAAGAACAAACAAAAATGTGGAGTGAGACAATAAAATCTTATATATATATGACAATTAAAGTTTGATACTTGTTAATATAAATTTTAAAAATCATATCAATCTGATATCTTGACCATTTATTTATGAATAAGGAAAATATAATCCCATTTAAGATGTGATGTGTATAGAATAATTAAAAGTATCAAAATCTCGTTTGCAACATTCTTGATTGCTACAATCATATCTTTTGGGTACAACTTCATATTTTAACCGTCGACAAGCTGTAAAAAGTCGATCATTACCATAAAAAGAGTATCTTTTTAAGAAATTACCATTAAAATATTTAACTGAAGTAGATTACAAAGTAGTAATGCATAGTTAAGGCAGGTAAATTTTGGACTTTAGGACGTTCCTTTTTTCTTGGAGTGAAATTCCTCAAACATCCCACAATATTTAAAATATGGGGTAAATGCCCTCTTATGTTAAAATGTTATAAGAAAGCCCCTTTGAATTATATTTTCCCCACAAGTTTCCATTCAGTTAAAGAATAAAAACTATCTATATTGTAGCCTCATTATTTCAAATTAATATTCTTGTTAAGCAATTGTTTTATGTAAAACAGTTTTCCTTTATGAGTCGCACCTTATCGTATTACTGTATATTTTATGATTTGCACCTTATAATCTTTATTTACTTGCAAAACTATAAAAAGTTTCTTGTTAATTTAATTATGAGGATAAAATAAGGAAATATACAACTAAAACACATATCGCTATAATTGATTTATGTACAGGAGGTGGATGGGTCGTGAAACTTATAGCTTGTTTGGATGATCGTTACCCTTGTATCGTATTGTATTATTTTTTTCAAAACAATATTTGTTTTTATTGTTTAGTTAAAATTGGTTCTGAAACAATGAAAAATCCCATTTTTTGAAACAATCGATTTGGTGTGGTGTGATTGTTTCCTATTTTTCTTTCTAATTATGCCCTAACTTATTACTTTATAATTCTATTTTACCCGTCACCTTTTTTATTTTATTTTAAATAATAGCAAAGTGTCTTTCTCATATAATTCTATAATAGAATTTTACGTGAAGTCTAATAACCTATATAAATTCTCAAAGACAGCATCCCAAATATAACCTATATACGTGAAGTCTAATAACGTGAAAATCTCGTTCCTTCTGCCGCTTCCAAACTCTTCAGGTATAGGTTTACCCTTACTTTTGTTTTAGTCTTTCTTCTACATTGATTTGTAATTCCAATTCTAATTACTTTATTTTCAATTAGCTTTATGTAAAGACTTGGCCAGTTGTTTTGAGTGTATTAGCCCCAATTCCCTATTTATTATTCTTCCCGTACCCTTTTCTACTTATGTGACTTACCGGGAGGTTGTCGTGGTGGTTTCAGAGTGATTTGGGATACATAGTCCCTAAACAAAAACTTAAGCCTTAGGATTTTGACCGTAGTAAGAACTGTGTGAAGACGACTCCAGAATGGAGTTTCGTCGGTTCTGTTAGCTTTGTTGGGTTATTTTGGACTTAGGAGCGTGTCCAGATTGTGTTTTGGAGGTCTGTAGCTTATTTAGGCTTGAAATGGCGAAAAGTCAAATTTTTGGAGATTTTGATCGGTAGTGGACATTTTGATTAGGGGTCGGATTCCAATTTTGGAAGTTGGAGTAGGTCCGTAATGTCGAATATGGCTTGTGTGCAAAATTTGAGATCAATCAGACGTGATTTGATAGGTTTCGGTATCGGTTGTAGAAGTTTAAAGTTTCAAGTTCATTAAGTTTGAATCGGAGGGTGATTGGTGTTTTTAGCGTCGTTTGATGTGATTTGAGGGCTCGACTAAGTTTGTATGGTATTTTAGGATTTGTTGGTATGTTTGGTTGAGATCCCGAGGGCCTCGGGTGTGTTTCGGATGCTTGACGGATTGAATTTGAACTTAGGCTAGTTGCTGAAGATTTTCTGGTTTCTGGTGTTTTCGCACCTGCGGAGCCGAGACCGTAAGTGCGAAGGAGGAGCCGCAGATGCAGCCAAGAAGGAGCTGGGCAGGAACCGCAGGTGCGAATATTTTCCCATATCTGCGAGAGTCCCAGGTGCGAGGGGAAGTTGCATGTGCAAGGGGAAGCTGCAGGTGCGATGCATTTCCGCACCTGCGATAGTCGCAGATGTGGTCGCAGAGCCGCAGGAGCGGAACCTGGGATTCTAAGTGGAATTCGCACCTGCGATGCCATTTTCGCAGATGCGGTATCGCATATGCGACAGAGAGTCCGCATGTGCGAGATTTCTGGACAGAACACTTAGATGCAAAGGTTCGCGATATTTGCTCATTTTCAACATTTTGAGCTCGGGTTTGGTGATTTCTTGAGAGCATATTTGAGGGGTTTCTTGAGATAAGTCCCTTGTGCTTATTTTTGATCAATAATCTTGCTTCCGTATTTATTTTTTCACCTAGTTAGTGTGTATTTAAGGTGGAATTTGGGAGTTTGAGACTAGGGATTTGGAAAGTTTGATTTGTGGATTTGAAGGACCATTTGGTGTTGGATTTTAGTAAATTTGATATGGTTAGACTCGTGAGTGAACGAGTGTTCATATTCTGTGACTTTTACCCGATTCCGAGACGAGGGCCATGGTCGACCTTTTTGGGCGAATTTCAGAATTTTTATTAAAGTATTGATTTCATTAATTAGATAAGCCTATTATAGTTGTATTTATGATATGCAATTATTTTTGGCTAGATTTGGGCCATTCAGAGTCGGATATTCGTGGAAAAGGCATTGTTACCGATTGATTGAGCTTGATTCGAGGTAAATGGCTTGCCTAACCTTGTGTGTGGGAACTCCCCTTAGGATTTGGAACTACTTTTGATATATGAGCGCCGGGTACGTGAGGTGACGAGTGCGTACACGTGCTATTGTTGCAAAAAAAACTCCGTTTTCATTAAGTAAAATACATGTCTTCCTTTAATTGAACTACACTAGCATATGAATTTATCCTGCTTAGTCTAGAACAACATGTCTACGTGTCTTAATTGCTTATGTGAACTCTGTGCAGCATGCTTGGTGAATATCCTGCTTCTTCCTTGACTGGTACTTAGTCTAAATCGTAAGATTTTGTGACGTAGTTATATTTCTATGGTTTGTGCTGCATATTTACTTTGGGACTACGGAACGGTATTCCGATAGATTCCACTGCTCTGCATATTTACTTGGGGACTACGGAACGGTATTCTGGTATATCCCCCTACTCTGCATATTTACTTTGGGACTACGGAACGGTATTCCGGTAGATCCCTCATGTTTTGCATATTACTTTGGGACTATGAAACGGTATTCTGGTAGATCCCCCCCTGTTTTGCACATTTACGTTTGGGACTACGGGACGGTATCCTGGGAGATCCTCTGTTGTTATTTTCTGTGTACTAACCTGTTGACTTGCTATGATTTTATTCTTGTTAAATTTCAATACTTATTTTTACTACAATATTTCATTCTGTCTTAGTTATTATAAATATACCAGTAGGGACCTGACCTGATCTTGTCACTACTCGACCGAGGATAGGATTGACACTTTCTGGGTACCATTATGGTGTACTCATGCTACTCTTCTGCACATATTTTGTGTGCAGATCCAGGTACTTCTTATCAGCTCTGCTACTAGCTGAGAGTGTTTGCTGTTGTACGGAGACTTCAAGGTATATATCTGTCGCTACCGCAGACCTCAGAGTCCCCCTCTATTCCCTCCTATGTCATTTACCTTCCTTGCTTATGTTATTAGACTCTGGTGTATAGAGATACTAGTTTCCTTCTGTAGCTTGTAACTTATGATGTTCTAGGTTTTGGAAATATTGTGTATTACTCGAGTGATGGCTATTGTACATACCAAGCGGCATTATTACCAGTTATTTAGTTACCTGTTGCAGATATTTGTTAAGTTTTACTTTTATTTTTTTTATTTCCGCATTTCGTGTTACACCCCATATTTTCGTACGTGAAAGTACGCCATAAGTAAATTGATGAAAGTTCGGGAATGAGATTATTTTGAGATTATAAGCATTATGCTATTTAAAATAAGTGATAAGTAAATTCGTAAAGGAGAAAGGGGAAGAAAATCGAAGAAAAGAAATTTCGTCAAAGTTTGACATTTTGGGATAAAATACGGCCCGAGCTAAAATACCCGGTATTTAAGGACTAGTGTCATACAAGGTACCACATGGCCATGATAGTAAGGTGCATAAAGCATATTAAAAGTGAGTAGTATTTTATGTAATTTGAGATAATTCTTAATTATATGGATAATTGGATAACTAGTAATTTTAGTGGGAGTTTAACTTATTAATTAGATTATTTAGATAAATTTGATTAGCCACCTAACGTGGCAGCCCAAGGGGTCTTGATTTAAAGCCCATATAGTGACTCCTAATGCATGTGAAAAGTGGCATCTTTAGGAGATAATTGTAGGCCAAGTCATACCTAAGTGGGGCCCATATTCACTTTGATAAAGACAATTCAAGTAAGATGTATAATCTTGCAAAGGCTACTATTTTTAACAGCACACGGATTGTACCATTTTCATGTATCGTTTACCATTTTACATTCATCATTTATCCAACCCCTATAACAAAGAAAATTCCAACTTCATGTTCATAGAAATTTCAGCAAAACACTACGTAGCATATCAAAAAGGGACTAAATCTTGAGACAACAAATGGAATCTCTTGTGTAAGTAGAGTGGGTTGATCGTGAGTAAATAAGAAAGCAAAACAATTCCATACCAAATTCTAAGAGAATCGGTTCGGGTATGTTAAGGCTATCCCTTCTTTCCTTTTGGCATGATCCATATGATACAAACGAAACGAGCAAATACACAAATTCCCTAAATAACTCTATTCATAGAAATGCTAGAGATGCTTAAGTTCTTGATTCCCCATGTGAATTATTATTATATCTTCTGTTCATGGGTCTCAGAAAAATACGTATTTGATAAAGTTTATCCGACAGACATATTATTTTTATGACATTCCGAGAAATCTTATTAACGTATTTCTTATGCATAACATGCATTTATACATGTACATTGGCCCATGACCAGATGGCGTTATATACGCGTATATTATATGTATATGGGATATGGGAAAAGGTTATGGCGTTATATACGCACCACCACCTGATCAGCTCGTATACGTTGATGATTTACCCACAGTGGCCGAAATGATATGTTGGGATGCCCTTAGAGGCTTGCACACGAAGTGCAGAGTCTAGTATGAGTACAACCAACCCTATGCAATAAGTAACAAAACTAACCTTGGTCTGAAAGTAGTGACGAGCTAAGAATAAACATTCAGATACCAATATTAATAACTAATAACAACTCATGATAAAAAGGAAACATAGTGTATACATGCAGCTCAATAATATCATGTTCAGCTCGTTCACATAACAGGAATTTAAGCATACTTTCCATATATAACCGTTAAAGTCCAACACAGATAATAAATTTAATTTACTAGCTAGCATGAGGAAAGTACATGTCAAATATACATGTCAACTCAACAATATCACTATGGACCCATCAAGAATAATCACATAGCATTGTACGGGTGCTGGCATAACTGCCCATCATCAAGCAGGTATATAAAATAATATGCATGTGCGTCACCTCAAAACCAATCACATAACACATAATCCGGGTTTCATACCCTCATGACCAAATTTAGCGCTTAGTGCACGCGTCACCCCAAAACAATAACACTTAGCCCAATGTGAGCATGGCGTATGCGTCACCTCAAAATCAATACCAAATCGGCTCTATGGACCAAACTCAGTCATTAACTGATCAAGTCTCAGATAATCACATCTCACAAAATACAGTTAAACAGTGTTACACATATGAGGCACCAACAACATGTGAAGAATCAAATAAGAAAGTACTGAAACAAAGATATCATACACAGACATAGCATCGTGACTGAGATTATGAGTGCAATTTAGCCAAATAGATAATAAACAGTAAGAACAAGCCCAATCATGTTTCAAACAAATAGCAGATAGCCTAGACGTGATTTCTAACATTAATTATGGCTCAAATAACCTTACAAGTCGAGAAGACATGGATATAAAAAGGCACGATAGTGAAACAAATCTCATAATAGTCTAAGATTAGATATGACTCATGTAACATAGTTTCCAGGGTTAATTACACTCAAATCCAAGATTAGATATGTTACTTACCTCGAAACGCACGAGTCAATACTCCAAAAATCCCTTCCCATGCGAATCGGCTTTCGAACAATTCAAATCTAGTCACAAACAACTTAATATCATCAAATAATGTTGTAGAAAACAATTTCAAACAATAAAGCTTCGATATTTATTAAAATCAAAAAGTCAACCCGAAAAGTCAACCCCGAGACCCCACCTTGGAATCTAATCAAACTCACAAAATCTAAACACCCATTCACTTGCAAGTTCAACCATACCAATTTCATCCAATTCAGACCTGAAATGACCTTCAAATCCTAAAATTTTAACTTTATGAATTGTTTTACCCAAATCCCCAATTTCTTCACTTTAATTAACCATATAAATTCTAAAAAAACTGATAGAATCATGGAATATAAATAAATTCGAGTCAAAAGTACTTACCCTAACCCAAATCGTGATAAACTCCCCTCCCAAATCGCCCAAAACCGAGCTCTCTAACTCAAAATGTGGTATAGTGACAAAACCCTTGAAATAAAGATGTTAAATAGTCTGCCCAGGCATATCCTTCACGATCGCGAACATATCCTTGCGATCGTGAAGAACAAACTTCCCGGTCCTCCAAAAGCCTCTATGCGAACGCGAGCCCATGATTGCAAACACAAAGCACAACACACTCTTGAACTACACGAACACGGAAACAACATTGCGGTCGCGAAGGCTTAATGTCTGACACCTAAGCTGAACTCACCCATGCGACCATCCACTCGTGATCACGATGACCACTACCATCCAACGCTTTGCAAATGCATCACCACTTCACAAACTCAAAGTACATTTCGCCTGCCATCTAGAACACTCTATGAGGTTGCGACTTACTCCTCGTGATCGCTGTAACGACCTGGCCTGCCGTTTTAAGTATTTTTGCTCTAATCCCCTATTTATTTTCTCCTCTATGTTTTATTATGGTAATGTGACTTTCTGGGGGTGTTTGTTTTATATTCGGGTGAGTTTCAGAGTGAAATGGGATACTTAGTCCCAAAGTTAGAAGTTTAAGTTGAAGGAGTTAACTGTAGTTTTAATTTTGTTTAGATGACTCTGGAATAGTGTTCTAATTGTTCCAATAGCTCCAAATGGTGATTTTGAACTTAGTAGCATGTCCGGATAGTGATTTGGAGGTCCGAATGTCGTTTCATCTTGAATTTGCAAAACTTAGAAAGTTGAAGGTTTGGAATGTTGAGAAGTTTGACCGAGAGTTGACTTTATAGATATTGGGGTCGGATTCCAATTATGGAAATTGTAATAGGTCCGCTATGTCATTTATGAATTGTGTGCAAAATTTGAGGTCAATCGGAGGTGTTTTGGTATGAATCGGCATTACTTTTGGAAGTCGGATGTTCATAGTTTCAATAGGCTTGAATTAGGCTATGATTCGTAGAATTGATGTTGTTTAATGTGATTTTTGGCCTCTGGTAGTGTAAGTTCCCGTTAAAATTTCCTAATGATTTAAGATTTTAAGGTGCGCCAACAGTATTTGGGAATAACGTGTTCGAGTATCAAAGGAGACCCATGGGATAGAACCACATCATTCTGAAATGAAAATAGGTGTTTAAGATGTGTTGGAACATAATAAGGAGTTTTGTGAATTGCAAGAATTTGTGTGAAACAAGTTGGATACATTACGTAGAAAGGATGTCTCAATTTGCACAACATCCTACTTCAAACGCATGCTGCTACCAAACTATAAAGACACAGGGGGTGATCTACCTAACAAATTAAAGCTCTATGAGTCTAGTTGCCAATGCATCAAACCGTTCGTCATTTGGATATGAATACAGAAAGTTATGGCCATTGTACTGGAACTATGTCATATGCGTGGCCAGATGTGCGGCCGCGCATATTTGGGAGTTTCTGCCTTGTGTGCGCGGCCACTTGCCTAGGTGCGCGACCGCACACGTAGTAGCCCATTAAATAATCCCATGGCTGGGTAGAGAGAGGGGTTAAGTCATTTTGAGCTAAAACCCGATATTTTGAGAGTGAGAGAGTGCCCTATAGTGGGAGAGTGATCTTCAACAAATTTTTCTTCAATTCTTGCATAAATCTTTGAAGATTAACAAGGAAAATTCACTAGGTCTTCATCCTAGAGGTAAGAGTCTACACCCTAGCACTAAATTTCGAAATTTATATAAAAACGGGTAATTACGAAGACAATTCTTGGGTATGGGAGTTGTTTATTTTGCATGCATGTGTTATCAAAGGGTTTAGGAAGATCGTGAGCTAAAAATGGTAAAGAATGGGTTGTGGGATGATGGAATCCTCCATAAAAGGACCTAGAAACCTTAATGCACACCTAGTGTTTGATAAAATGCTCAAATGAGCTAGAACCATGATCATCTTGCTAATTTTGGTTCAACTTGTTATATTTCTAAAATAGATTGAAGTAGTTAAGAATTCCGGAACATTTTAGTGTTTAAGGAAGCTCAATTGAGGTATGTTGGCTAAAATCTTCTCTTATAATTGAATCCCATGGTGTTCGTGTAATTTGTGTAAGTCCCGAATTGATCATTATAAAATTGGCCATTCCGAATATGCTTGTGTTGAAAGATATATGTTCAATATGAATTCCAAATGTTTTTATCATGTTATCTTATCATTTGAGGATGTGTTCAAAGTATGGGATGTGTGTTGAAAATGTTAAGACTTCAAGTCAAGTTCGAATGAAGGTTTTTATGCAAAATTGTGTGAAAAGTCTCTATGTGCCTAAGATTCTTAGATGCTCCCATGAGTATTTAAAGTATTTTTTTGAAAAGACTTGTTGTTGTTGATGACGATGATGAAGTTTGAAAGTGGAAAAAGAATTTGAATTATGAAATACTGCCAAGTGCCAAGAATAAGTTTATAATTGTGGCCACTGGTGCCAATGAAATGAAAAGATGTGAAAGAAGTATGAAATGAAATGACTGATATAAAAAGGTTGATGTCTCGAATGAGACGGCCTTGCCGATTGGGTCATGATCGGACTCCATACTGCACACATGGTTGTGATTGTATAGGAAATTTTAATTGAAATTGTGATTTCGGTTGATGTCTCTAGTTAGATGGCCTAGCCGATCGGGTCGTGATCGGACTCTGTACTAAAGGTAGAGTGGTATTGGTATTGAGAGTGATTGTGGTTGATGTCTCTATTGAGATGGCCTAGCCGATCGGTCGTGATCGGACTCCGTGCTAAAAGTACGATGGTATTAGTTTTGTAAATAATGGTATTGTGAATGATGATACATCAGTAGTAAGGATCTCCAACTTCAAAATATGGAAATTTACTTGAAAATTAATGTGGTTCTAACTTGATGTTTTGGTATTGTTCAAGGCTTCCATTGATTTTATGATTGTTCCTCCTCGTAATATTATTCATTTTATTGAGAAGGTGTTTAGTTATACATACTAGTACTATTCGACGGTACTAACGTCTCTTTTGCCGGGGGCACATCATCATTAATGGATGCAGGTGGTTCCATAGCAGTAGACATTGATCAGTAACAACGATACACCATCTTCCCAGTTGACTTGGTGAGCCCCACTTCATTTCGGGGTCATGTATCTTTTGTTCCTTGTATATTGTGTTTGACGTATAGTCGGGGCCTTGTTGCCGGTATTATCATAGTACTCTTCGTTATCTATAGAGGCTCCGTAGACATAGTGTTGGTTGTATATTGGTGCTGGGAAGGTCAAACAATGTTATGTTATGGTTGTATTACTTGTTCCATTTCAGACTATGAAAATGTGTGTGAAATTTGAAATTTTAAAATGATGAAACTATTGGTAATGAATTGGTATTGTAGACATGATCACCTTATTGGCTAATTAATGAAAACATGTATTATCTCCATTTATGTATGAGTTTGGGTAGAAGAAAATCTAACAGGCTTGCTCTGCCGGGTTCACTCGGTTGAGCGCCAGTCGTGCTCCCCGAGTTTGGGGCATGGAAAACTTTGTAACAGAGCCTAAAGTTTTAAAATGTCCTAGGATGTCTCCAAGCCATATCTAGTAGAGTCCTTCTTATCAGTGTGTTGTTGACCACATCTATAATTAGGATGCTATATGGGCAGTTAGGAATAATACCCTTCTTTCATGTTCTCGATCGTGCAATAAAGCTGATTGTAAGATTGTTCCTTATTTAACTCATGCTTTGCTCTAAATTTCAGTATATGGCACGTAAGAAGAAGGCAAGAACTGGCCAAAGAGCCAATGCCACCCAGGAGTGGCAATTGATTCTATATTTAATGATGCGGGAGAGCACCCAAGGAGTCAGGATATTCCTCCAGTTACTACGCTGCTTGACTCTACTACAACTTAACAGACCGCACTTGTCCCTACACCAACTGAGGGTGCAATGGTCCCTCCAACTGATATACCAGTTCCACCTCCAGTTCTAACTTCCGATTCTTATGTTTCTGATGTTGATCTTATGGGAGCCATACAAATGTTGGCTCCGATACTCGCTTTCCAGACCTAGAGATCAAATGTTGCACCCACTTCTTCCAGTCAGCCAGGGGATTCTGCTAGTTCCAGTGTGAACAAGTTTCTCCAGTTGGATCCTCCAGTGTTCACGGGTACTAACCTAGAGGAGGACCCCCAGGACTTCATTGATGAGATGCACAAAACTCTCCGAGTTATGCGTGCTACTGAGACGGAGGCAGTGGAATTGTCTTCCTACTGCCTGAAAGAGGTGGCATATTCATGGTTTGAACTATGGGAGGAGTCCCGTGAAGAAGGGATCCCTTTGGCAAAGTGGAGAGAGTTTGCCGATGCCTTCATTGATCATTTCTTGCCTACTGAGACTAAGGCAGCCCGTGATGCTGAGTTTGAGAACCTGAGGCAAGGTAGACTTAGTGTGTGGGATTACCATATGAGATTCACATACTTGTCCAAATATGTTATTTACATGTTGCCGACTTTGGAGGCTAGAGTGCACCGGTTTGTGCAGGGCCTTATTCCCTTGGTAATTAATGAGGCCGATACAGCTGCCTTAAATTCTGATATGAACTATGGTAAGATGGTGGCATTCACTCAACAGAGACCCGCAAATTGAAGAACATAATGGAGCGAAAGGGTAGCAATAAGGCCCGGTCTACGGGCAACTTTGGTGGTTTTTCAGGTGGTGGCAAGTCAACAATATTCAAGGGAGGGGCGTCGGGGCCATCTTAGTCCTTTGCTCAATCTTCGGCTAGTGCACCACCAACAGGGCCCAATCAGCAGTAGTAGTGGAGCCGTTTCAGCCCCAATCAGGGCAACATGGGCTCCTATCAGCAATGTCGTTATGGTGGTAGATTCCAGCAGCAGCGGAGGCCCCCATGCCCTAGGAGTTGAATGATGCACCTAGGAATATGATACATGGACTTAACCATATACTACAGATACAGATTGAGGGGTCACATTCAGAGGGATTGTCGTTCGTCCCGCCAGGCTGCGGGTAGGGCCCCAGCACAACCAGACATTTCTGCAGCTACTACATCCACAGCACATCCTCTAGCTCGAGGCACTCCAACACCCACAGGGCGTGGTGCAGCTAGGGGTGGAGCATAGAAATGGGAAGGATCCGGCCGTTTCTATGATATGAGGGGGCGTTAGAATTTGGAGGCTTCTCCAGATGTTGTTACAGGTATATTGACTATCCAATCTCATGATGTGTGTGCTCTTATTGATCCGGTTCCACTTTGTCATATGTTACTCCTTATGTTGCTATGGAATTTGGGATAGAACTGGAACAACTTCATGAGCCGTTCTTTATATCTACTCTGGTTGGTGAGTCTATTTTGGCCGCGCGGGTTTATAGGGATTGTGTTGTCATGTTGCGTGGTCGGGACACCATGTCCGATCTCATTGAATTGGGGATGGTTGATTTTGACATAATAATGGGAATGGACTGGCTTTATTCATGTTTTTCCAAGCTTGATTGCCGAACAAGGACCGTTAGGTTCGAATTTCAAAATGAGATAGTCATTGAGTGGAAGGGGGATGATGTGGTGCAGAAGGGTAGGTTTATTTCTTACCTTAAGGCCGCGAAGATGATCAACAAGGGATGTATTTACCATTTGGTCCGGGTTACGGGCACCGATGCTGAGGCACTTACACTTGAGTCCGTGCTTGTTGTGAATGAATTTCTGAGAGTCTTTTCGGATGAGCTCCCTGGGATCCCACTAGACAGGGAGATTGATTTTGTGATTGATGTGATGCCAGACACACAACGTATATCTATTCCGCCCTATAGAATAGCACCAGCAGAATTGAATAAGCCAAAGGAACAATTGAGAGATTTGTTAGAGAAAGGTTTCATTCGGCCGAGTGTGTTACCTTGGGGCACACCGGTCATTTTTGAAAGGAAAAAAGATGGATCACTGAGAATGTGTATTGACTATCGGCAGCTCAACAAGGTCACAATCAAAAATAAATACCCACTACCAAGGATAGATAACGTGTCTGATCAATTGGAAGGTACCACGTACTTCTCCAAAATTGATTTACGATACGGGTATCACCAATTGAAAATCAGAGAGCAGGATGTTCTGAAAACAGCTTTTAGAATCCGATATGGGAACTTTGAATTTTTGGTGGTGTCTTTTAGGCTAACAAATACTCCGGCAGCCGTCATTGATCTTATGAACCAAGTTTTCAAGTCGTTCCTCCATTCTTTTGTGATAGTGTTCGTTGACAATATTCTTGTATTTTCACGAAGTCGAGAGGACCATGCTGATCATCTTAGGGTAGTTCTGCAAACCCTGTACCAGCACAAGTTATATGCAAAATTTTCAAAGTGTGAATTTTTGTTTTGAATCTGTCACATTCTTGGGTCATGTCATCTCTAGTAAAGAAATTAAGATTGATCCTCAGAATATTGCAGCAGTGAAGAATTGGCCGAGGCCTACAACTCCAATGGAAATTCGCATTTTCTTAGGCTTAGCTGGATATTATAGAAAGTTTGTGGAGGGGTTTTCTACTCTTGCCTCTCGATTGACTAAATTGACGAAGAAGGCAATTAAGTTCCAAAGGTCAGATGCTTGTGAAAAGAGTTTCTAGGAGTTGAAAGCAAGATTAACTACGACACCGGTGTTGACCCTACCAGAGGGTATAGATGAATTTGTGGTATATTGTGATGCTTCAAGGATTGGTCTTGGGTGTGTATTAATGCAACATGGGAAGGTGATAGCTTATGCTTCTAGGCAACTAAAGAATCATGAAAAGAATTGTCCAACACATGACTTACAACTCGCAGCGGTGGTAATTGCATTGAAAATTTGGCATCATGTGGGGTACATGTGGATATATTCACGGACCATACGAGCCTTCAATATATTTTCAAACAGAAAGAGCTGAATCTGAGCCTAAGAAGATGGCTTGAATTACTGAAGGATTACGACATTGATATTTTATATCATTCGGGGAAGGCTAATGTTGTGGCGGATGCTCTTAGCCGGAAATCTATGGGTAGTTTAGCACACTTGGAGGCATATCAAAGGCCATTGGCCAAGGAAGTTCACTGATTGACTAGTTTGGGAGTTCGTCTTGTGGACTCTAGTGAAGGAGGGGTGATTGTGCATAAAAGGGTTGAATCATCACTTGTTGCGGAAGTGAAGAAGAAGCACTACAACGATCCATTGTTGGCACAACTGAAAGAGGGAATTCATAAACATAAGCCCATGGCCTTTTCTCTTGGCATGGATGATGGTACACAAAGGTACCAAGGGCGACTATGTGTTCCAAACATGAATGGTCTTCGAGAAATAATTATGACCGAAGCTCACACTTCTAGGTATTCCGTGCACCCACGTTCTACAAAAATATATCATGATCTTAAGGAAATCTATTGGTGGAATGATATGAAGAGGAATGTAGCGGACTTTGTGGCAAAGTGTCCAAATTGTTAGCAAGGGAAGGCCAAACACCAAAGTCCCGGTGGGTTGGCACAGAACATAGAAAGTCCAATGTGGAAGTGGGAAATGATTAATATGGACTTTGTGGTAGGATTACCTCGTACTCCTCGTAAGTTTGACTCAATTTGGGTGATTGTGGATTGACTCACGAAATCAGCACACTTCTTGGAGGTTAAGGCTACCAATACGACGGAACAGTATGCTCAGTTGTATATCAAAGAAATAGTCAAGTTGCATGGCACTCTAGTTTCTATCATTTCTGATCGAGGGGCATAATTCACGGCTAATTTTTGGAAGAACTTTCAGCAAGGTCGGGGTACTCAGGTGAATCTTATTACAGCCTTTCACCCGCAGACTGACGGGCAGGCAGAGCGGACTATTCAGACGCTTGAGGATATCTTGTGCGCTTATGTTCTAGACTTCAAAAGTAGCTGGGATGATTATTTCCCACTCATAGAATTTGCCTACAACAATAGTTATCATCCCTGCATTCAGATGGCACTGTTCGAGGCTTTATATGGAAGGAGATGTAGATCTCCCATTGGGTGGTTCGAGATTGGAGAAGCATAGTTGATAGGGCCAGACCTCGTGCATCAGGCCATGGAAAAAGTTAAGATCATTAAGGAGTGGTTGAATACTGCTCAGAGTATCAGAAGTCCTATTCGGATGTTCGTCGTAGGGATTTGGAGTTCAAAGAAGATGATTGGGTATTCTTGAAAGTTTCCCCTATGAAATGTGTAATGCGATTTGGTAAGAAAGGGAAATTGAGCCCGAGTATGTCGGACCATACAGAATCATTCAGAGGATCGGTGAGGTGTCGTACAAGCTTGAGCTACCACCTGAGATGTCATTAGTGCACCCGGTATTTCATGTGTCTATGTTGAAGAAATTAGTTGGAGACCCGACACTCATTGTTCCGGTTGAGACTATTGAGGTTAATGAGGAATTGAATTATGCAGAGATTCCAATTTCTATTATTGATCGGCAAGTCCGAAAGTTGAGAAATAAAGAAATTGTCTCTGCGAAAGTGTTATGGCAAAACTAGCAGTTTGAAGAGGCCACCTGGGAGGCCGAGGAAGAAATGAAGAAGAAGTACCCTCATTTATTTGAATAGCTATGTTATTGTTCTATGAAATTGTTCCCTATGAATTATGATGTTTGGCATATTTCGATATGTGTTAATGTTACTTTACCCATGCTTTAACCACTTTTTGATGTTATTTAATCTTTAAAACACCCAACATGGTGTAATTATTGGTTTGATGACTAATTAAGTTATGTGTGACGATTTAAGGTGTTCGGAGTGCAAAATATGAAGAAAAGGTGGTTTAGCTAGAGGAAGAAGGGTTGGATGCGTCGCATCCAACCTAGGAAAACATCATCCTGCATGCAACCTTAGCAGTGAAGTTGTGCCATCGCGTCCGCCATCGCGTGCGAAACTGGGAAGTAGAAGTGAAGTTGGATGCGTCGCATCCACCTTCGCAGGCAAAAATTGAAATGGAGGACAAGGTGGATGCGTCGCATCCACCTTAGCATCAATCCCTGAAGCCGAATTGGACTAGGAATAGGAGAGCTTTGGCCCACGACTTTTGTACGCAATATATAAGCTAAAAATGCCTCTTTTAGGTTATCTAACATATTGGGAAGAGAAAAAAAAGCCAGGAAAAAGCTGTGAAGGCCGGAATTCATCAAGTTTCATCTTTCTCCCACCAAACTTAGTAATTTTTATGTTTCTTTGTATGATTTGTTGTTTGGCTACCATGTCTATGTGGAGCTAAACTTCACGTTCTAGGGTTGTGGTTCTTTCATGACTATTGTTATTCGGATATTGATTTTGACTTCTTGATTTATCATATTAGTTTATTTATTCAATCTTGCACTTAATTATTTAATTGCTTGATCACCAATTGAATATTATCTACGAATCTAGAATTGAACTCGAAAGTGGGAATTCTATATTGCATATAGGATTGAGTAGGGCAAGTTCTTGAACTCGGGCATCGGGGAACGGATTCGTGGTTAGGATAGACATATACCTAATTACCTTGCTTGGTTGATCTACAGGAATTATAAATGCGTTCTTGTTGATTCTAACTCCATAGACATATAGGCGTTAGGTTAGCTTGAATAGGCGAGTAAGAACTCGACAGATTCTTATGAGCAATATTAACCCTGTCAACCAATAAGCTAGATAAATCAGTCGGTCAATTCAATTGAAGAATACAATAGGATTGTTAGATAGACCATAACCCTAGATCGTTTTCATTACATTGATATCATTAAAATCTGCTCTTTCTCTGTTCAAAGTTTATTATTTATATTTTTCTTATTTAATTAGTTAGAATAAAATATTTTTAGATTTAATTCTTATTTAGATAATTAAGATAGGCTAATTTAGTTAATAGCTAATCATAAGTCCTCGTGGGTTCGACATCCGACTTTGAGTCACTTTATTACTTGACGACCGCGTATACTTGCGTGAGTGTGTTTGGTCGCAACAAGTTTTTGGCGCCGTTGCCGGGGACTTAGAAATTAGCTACGTGACTAAGTTAAGCTTTTATTAGATATTTGTTTTCAAGTTTTAATTTTCAGTTTGCCTGGTTTGTGTCAACGCAGGGTTTACTCTCGAATGCAGAGGAGTAGAAGTGCAAACAACCTCATTCCTCTTGATCCAGAAATCGAACAAACATTACATAGAGTGAGAAGGGAACACGAAGCTAGAACGAGAATAGAAAGAGATTTGGACATCGCAATCCAACCACAGCCAATAGATATGGTAGGCAATGAAGAGCGTCCGGTAATCGAAGCCGCAAGGCCCAATCTTGCGAATATGACTCAGGCTATTGTGAAGCCTGATATCACTGGGCATTTTGAACTCAAACAGTACATGGTACAGCTGATTCAGTCCACAGGACAATATGTGGGTCTATCTCATGAGGACCCGCAGAGGCATATTCAGAACTTCTTGGAAATCACGGACACTTACAATTATCCGAACGTCTCCAAGGACTATGTCAGGCTGACACTATTCCCTTTTTCACTGTTGGGGGAAGCTAAAGAATGGTTGCAAAAGGAGCCCGCGAACTCTATCCACACTTGGGATGATCTAGCAAGGAAATTCCTGATCAAGTTTTTCCCAACTAAGAAGACAAAGTCGTTGAGGAGCCAAATTCTTGGGTTCCAACAACGGGATGGCGAGACACTTCGTCAAGCTTGGGAAAGATACAAGAAACTACTCAGAGACTGCCCGCATCATTGTCAAACTGATGAGGTATTGGGTCACACTTTTGTTGATGGGTTAGATGAAGCATCAAAGATGAATCTTGACTCAGCTTGTGGGGGTAGTTGCATGGCAAGACCGTATAGTGAAATACAACTCCTGCTAAATAATTTCACTGCTAATGACCATAATTGGCAAGGAGAGGGGGATTCACGAAGGGTAATTAAACAGAAGGCCGCCGGTTTGATTGAGCTTGATGATTTTTCCGCCATGAGAGCCGATATAGCAAAATTGGCAAATCAGATGAATAGAATGACAACACAACAAATGCAACATGTACAGCAGATGTCTATTTGTTGCGAACTATGCGGAGACAGTCATATGATTGACATGTGCCCCACGAATCCTGAATCTATATACTATGTGGGACAACAAAACAGAGGTCCTATGAATCAACATGCGCAATATGGGAACACTTACAACCCAAACTGGAGGAATCATCCTAACTTCTCATGGGGCGGGAGTCAACAGAATCAGTATAGGCCTCAAGGGAATTTTACTCAACCTCAGAAGCCACCCCAACAAATGGAAGAAAGTACGAATGACTTGCTGAAAAAGTTGTTACTAGACAATCAACAGCTCAGGACCGATTTCAGAAATCTTGAGAGGCAAATGGGGCAGTTAGCAGCAAACCAAAATACTAGACCTACAGGCTCACTTCCCAGTGATACAGAGAAGAACCCTCAAATTAATGCAGTTACACTTAGAAACGGGAGGGAACTAGAGGAAGTGCCAAGGAAGATAAAAGAAAAACCTATACCTGTGGGGGAGTTGACACCTAAGGCAACACAAGAGTCAAAGGAAGATGATGCAAGTTCAGAGCGAATGGAGGTTACAAGGCCACCACCACCTTTCCCCCAAAGATTGCAGAAAAGGAATGACGATCGCATGTTCAACAAATTTCTCTCCATGTTGAGTCAGGTTCAATTAAATATTCCATTAGTGGATGTACTTCGTGAAATTCCAAAGTACGCTAAGTACATAAAAGACATAGTGGCTCATAAGAGGAAAATGACTGAGTTCGAGACGGTTGCACTTACTGAGGAGTGCACATCAAGGGTCCAAAACAAGCTTCCCCAAAAGCTTAAGGACCCTGGCAGCTTCACTATTCCAGTACAAATCGGTAATATTAACGTGGGACGTGCTCTGTGTGATTTGGGTGCAAGCATAAATCTGATGCCGTTATCCTTGTTTAAGCAATTAGGTCTGGGAGCTCCGAGACCAACCACCGTGATGTTGCAATTAGCTGATAGGTCCATAGCCTACCCCGAAGGAGTGATTGAAGATGTGCTGCTGCAAATTGGAAAATTCATCTTCCCAGCTGACTTCATTATTCTAGACTTCGAGGCTGATGAACAAGTTCCAATCATATTGGGACGACCTCTCTTGGCTACTGGCAATGCAATAATTAAAGTGAGAGAAGGGAAAATGATTATGAGAGTGGACAACGAGGAGGCAGTCTTCAATGTCTACAAAGCAATCCAACTCCCCCGCCACTATGAGGAGCTCTCTATGATATCTGTGGTGGAGGTGGATGAGAAACTTCTTAACACGAGTGTATATCTAGGCGACTGTTTAGAAAAAGCAATCATGCTGTTTGATAGCTTGGAGATGGATGATGAGGTTGAGGAGATGAAGGGAATCCTAGATACATCATGTGGTTACATGCAAGGAATAATCCCGTTTGAGTCCCTGAATAGGCCAAGTGGCCCCCCACCAAAGCCGTCAATTGAAAAAGCTCCAAATTTGGAACTTAAACCCCTACCCCCTCACCTTCAATATGCTTATTTGGGAAGTTCTGACACTTTACCTGTTATTATTTCTGCTCACTTGTCTAAATTACAGGAAGAAAAGCTATTAAGGGTGCTACGTGAGCACAAGCGAGCAATTGGGTGGACAATGTCTGACATTAAAGGCATTAGTCCAGCTTTCTGCATGCACAAAATCCTCATGGAGGACGGACACAAGCCGAGTGTAGAACACCAACGCCGACTAAATCCAATCATGAAAGAAGTGGTAAGGAAAGAAGTGATTAAGTGGCTTGATGCAGGTATTGTATTTCCAATCTCTGATAGTAAATGGGTAAGCCCCGTTCAATGTGTGCCGAAGAAAGGGGGGATAACCGTAGTAGTTAATGAAAATAATGACTTAATTCCTACAAGAACTGTAACTGGATGGAGAATTTGCATAGATTACAGAAAACTAAACAATGCCACCCGGAAAGACCACTTTCCCCTGCCTTTTATTGACCAAATGCTTGATAGATTAGCTGGCCAGGAATACTACTGTTTCCTGGACGGTTATTCGGGGTATAATCAGATTGCTATAGCCCCAGAAGACCAAGAGAAAACTACATTTACATGTCCTTATGGCACGTATGCGTTCAAGAGAATGCCCTTCGGTCTTTGTAATGCACCTGCGACTTTTCAAAGGTGTATGATGGCTATTTTCACTGACATGGTTGAAAGATATGTAGAAGTATTCATGGACGATTTTTCTGTGTTTGGATGTTCTTTTGATAGTTGTTTGATGAACCTTGATAAAGTGCTAGCTAGGTGTGAAGAGACGAACTTGGTGCTAAACTGGGAAAAGTGCCATTTCATGGTACGTGAAGGTATAGTTTTGGGGCACAAGGTTTCAAAAGATGGTCTACAGGTGGATAAAGCAAAGGTGGAGACGATCGAAAAATTGCCCCCGCCGACATCCATAAAAGGCATTCGCAGTTTCTTGGGTCATGCAGGTTTTTATCGTCGTTTCATTAAAGATTTTTCGAAAATTTCTTCCCCTTTGTGCAGGCTTCTAGAGAAAGACGTTACCTTCAAGTTTGATAATGCATGTCTGAAAGCATTTGAGGAGCTGAAGGGAAGATTGGTGACTGCACCAATTATCATTGGCCCCGATTGGGCACAACCATTTGAGTTGATGTGCGATGCAAGTGACATAGCAATTGGAGCGGTGTTGGGGCAAAGGAGGGATAAAATCTTTCACTCCATTTATTATGCAAGCAAAACTATGAATCCAGCTCAGATGAATTATACAGTGACTGAAAAGGAGTTGCTTGCAGTGGTGTGGGCGTTTGACAAGTTCAGATCCTATCTAGTGGGAACCAAAGTCATCGTCTACACAGATCATTCAGCTATCAGATACCTATTTGAAAAGAAAGACGCCAAGCCGAGGCTGATTCGTTGGGTCCTCCTCTTGCAAGAATTTGACTTAGAGATCCGAGATCGAAAAGGGACAGAAAATCAAGTGGCCGATCATTTGTCCAGATTAGAGAGCCGGAACCATGTAGCTGAAGGAGGGTCAATTAAAGAAACATTTCCGGATGAGCAAATATTGGCAATCACCTCAGGTGAAGCCCCATGGTATGCAGATTATGTGAATTTTATCGCAAGTGGGGTAACGCCACTAGAATGGACAGCTGACAATAGAAGAAGATTCCTACATGATGTAAGGTTCTACGTGTGGGATGAGCCATTCCTATATAGGCAGTGTGCAGATCAGTTGGTGAGAAGGTGTATTCCTGAGGAAGAGATGAAGGCTATACTACATGACTGCCATGCGTCACCATATGGAGGTCATCACAGCGGGGATAGAACCGCCCAAAAAGTGCTACAATCAGGTTTTTATTGGCCAAAATTGTTTAAGGATGCACATGCCTTCGTTAAAAATTGTGATAGATGCCAAAGAACTGGAACTATCACGAGGAAGCACGAGATGCCCTTGCAAAATATACTGGCGGTAGAACTTTTTGATGTTTGGGGGATTGATTTTATGGGACCATTCCCATATTCTAACGGACACAGATACATCTTGGTGGCGGTCGACTATGTTTCTAAGTGGGTAGAGGCCATAGCTCTTCCTACTAACGACGCAAAAGTTGTGGTAGGCTTTGTAAAGAAGCACATCTTCACACGTTTTGGGACCCCAAGAGTGTTGATAAGCGACGGGGGAACTCACTTTTGTAACAAACTGCTGAATAATATTCTTGCAAAATACGGAGTCAAGCACAAAGTTTCCACTGCCTATCATCCCCAAACGAGTGGTCAAGTAGAAGTTTCCAACAGAGAGGTCAAGCAGATTTTGGAAAAGACAGTAAGTATGAATAGAAAGGACTGGGCCGGGAAGCTGGATGACGCATTATGGGCATATCGCACTGCGTACAAGACCCCAATAGGCACTTCTCCGTACAGGTTGGTTTATGGGAAGGCCTGCCATCTGCCCGTCGAGCTTGAACACAAAGCTTATTGGGCGATTAAAAAGCTAAATATGGAGATGGACTTGGCCGGTGAAAAGAGATTGCTACAACTCGACGAGCTTGATGAGTTTCGATTGCATGCGTATGAAAATGCCAAATTGTATAAAGAGAAGACCAAAAGATGGCATGATAAGCATATCCAACATCGTGAGTTTGAACCAGGTCAACAAATTCTACTGTTTAATTCAAGGCTAAAGCTTTTTCCAGGAAAGCTTAAATCTCGATGGTCGGGTCCGTTTGAAGTGGTTAGTGTGAAACCTCATGGTGCGATAGAATTGTGTGAAAAGGGGTCCAATACGACATTCTTGGTAAATGGCCAAAGAGTAAAACACTATTGGGGTGGTGACATTGCACGTCACAAGACCACAATGGACTTAGTGGAGGCATGAAGAACATGTTGCGTCGTGCCGCGACGTTAAATCAGGCGCTTCTTGGGAGGCCACCCAAGTTAGTTAGTTTTTTTATTTTTATTTTAATTTTTTTTTCTCCCTTCTTTTCGTAGGACATAGATTTTATTCAAGAAAACGAGGCGGATGCGTCGCGTCCCCCTCAGCAAAAAAAATTGACGGGCCAATTGCTCAAGGCAGTGAAGTCTGCCTATCGCGCCCGTATCGCGTCCGAAAATTTTTGAAGGAAGACAAGGGGATGCGTCGCGTCAAAGCTCGCACGCACAGGTAAGTAATATATATTTTAACACATCTTAAGATAACCTATTCGAACAAAAACGTTTCTTGCGACGCATCCACTCGTCTCGTTTTGGCGACGCCTACGAACGCAGAACAGAATTCTCTCATCGAAATTGTATCGCAATAAGATCAAACGCGACAGGTACGCATCATCCTCTTCGTTCTTCCGTTGGCTTCTCTCCAAATTCGTCTCTCCTCCCTCCTTCAATGGTAGCAACAAGTAGGTTTTGCAATTTCAAGATTTTTAGGGCTGTCGTTCTTGGTAGTTGTAATGGTTGAGAGATGATAAACTATAATTCCCTTCATCTCGTCCAACTTTGGGAGGGTAGTTGCACTGCTCAACTGATAGAATGAACTAGGCACACTTGTTGCATACCACATGTTCGACGAATTGTCCCTGAGAAAAATTTAGGCGTCGGTGAAGTCTGAGTAACCGAGCAACATTGGTGTATGCTTGAGAATGAGTGTGGGGTCGAGTGAGGGGCTATGTGAAATTGAGTTTTTGAAGAAAGTTATCACATACTTGCCGAAAGTCATGAGCTACAATTCCATGGAGAGTGAATGGCATGACTTTACAAATAAATTGAAGTCTGCAAGCTGTCGCAATTGCTTTCAAGCTGAACTTCGCTGTTTCATCTGCTAATTGTTGAATTCTTTGCATTGCAGGTACTTAGATTCGTAAAATGACAGCAGCGAGTAAACCATCCAAGCAACAAGACAAAGATGGTAACAAACAACCGCCCAAAAAGCCTACCGGAAGGGCAGCGGGCGGTCCAAATCCACAGAAAAAGAGGAAGCGGACGGAGAAGGAAATGGAACTGCTGCCTAGGCAGTTAAGTGATGATTCAGAGCAAGAGGAGGAGGAAACATTGGTCCGGAGGACAGTGAAGAAGGGTATTACACCAAGCAAAGGAATAGAGATACGAGAGCCTGTGACATACCAAAGAAAAGCTTCGAGAATGAGTGCTCCAACTGATAAAGGGAAGGAGAAGATTACTATAGAATCTGAATCCGATTCCGATTCGGACAATGACCACCTACAGATCAACATGAGTGATGAAGACGAAGGTGAACCCATAGACCGAGTTGATTGGGAGAAATACTTTGTTAATGAGAAGGCATTCCGAGCCTATAAGAAGATATTGGTTTCAAAGAAGTACATTCCGGAAAAGCCGATAAACATCGGACCACTTAAGACAAAGTACTCAGAGTTTCTCCAGTCAATTCGAGAGGTGCAAAAATGGGGACCCATTCCGAAAGGTCATGGCAAAGCCAACCTCACCATTGTTAGAGAGCTCTACGCCAATTGGCGTCACGCACGGGGAAACATTGTGCGAGTAAGAGGGGTAGATATTAATGTGTCAGCTGAAGCTCTGAATAACTTCTTAAGGGTGCCACACACACTCACTGACAGGTTTGACGCCATATGCAAAACACCAGATTATGCACACATTAAGTCTGTCCTATGCCCTACCAGGAAGGATGCAGAATGGAAGCATGGGAGTATGGAGTACCACTCTATAGCAAAGGAATTTATGAGTGCGTTAGCACGTGTGGCTCTAAATTTCATTTGTAACCGACTGCTGCCATGCCAACATAAAACTGATGTCCCTCGTTACCGCGCACTCGTATTATATGCTTTATTAGAGGGGATACCACTCAACTTCGGAGCCATCATGCATGATCAAATGCAGCGAACCAGGATGAATTACAAGTGGAGGCTGTTCTTTGCTAATACCCTAACGGCTTTTTTAACAGAGAGGGGAGTACTATGGGACAAGGAGAATGATGACATTGAGGCTAAAGCTCCAGGACCATATGATGTCACTCATGTTCTAGAGCCGAACAAGGGAAGGTCTTCTAAGCTCACCGTCCAACAATTATTTGAGCATATGCAAGCAGATATGCAAGAGAACAGGGCTGAGCTGATAGCGACTCGTGTCGAGTTGAGTGCCACCAGGGATGAGTTGAGACAGACTCGTGCGGATCTAAGCCGAGTTCAGACCGAGCAGGCCACGATGATGAAGGAGATATCATTACTCCTCAGAGCTCTGGTTCAATGTGCAGGTACAGACATCTCCCAGCTGATTGCATCATCCACTGCCGGACCATCCACTCCTGTTCCTCCCATAGTCACCGAGGCTCCACTCAACAGGCCTATTGAGGTTGCTGTAACACCTGATACAGAATCAGCACCAGTTGTTGATGATAGGAATGCTATGGATGCAGATGCTCCTCCACCTTGACTTCAGGGAGTCCTTCTCACCCTACTTTACCTTGTTTGTGTGCGTTGGGGACAACGCACAATCCTAAGTGTGGGGTGGGGGTGATTTATGTTTGATGTATGGATGAATGTACTAATATATTCACTGGATTAATGGCATAAAATAGCAGTAAATTCATCTATATGGAGTAACTATCAGTTTATCTATTAGTTTATTTATTCAAAAAAAAAAAGTATCTTTGTAGATAGTAATAATCCCCTGTGGTTTTTCTTTGTGCCTCGGTTCTTTTCCATGGGATGTAGTTTGAACCGGGTAATTTTGTTTTCTTTTTAGAGTAGAGTAGGAATGTAGGGAATAAAAGGAGGAAGAATGATGAACCTAGGTGACCTTGACTTGGTTGATACTGGCATATTTAAGCTTTTACATATGTAATATCTTCCCTTCTCACTCTGAAATTATTGATGATGCCTTGTTAAAACGGATAGCATGTTTTGTTGCAGCCTATTTCTCATTTTTCTTGACTTGTGTTCACTTTGCGTTTAATGCTTAATATCTCGTTGCTCCGTGAATACTTGCATTGTTTGAGAGTCGGAATGTGACCGTCCTTAGCGAGTCATGTGCCATGTGTAGTGAGGTTTTTGTGTAGTCCATGTAATGTACTTGTGTCTAGAACTTGCCCGGTATGTGAGTTGAAGCGAAATTTTAGGTGATGCTTGGTTTGAAAAATGATTTTAGGCTTTCTTTGATCTTTTTGAGCTTATTGCTTATCACAAATAAAATCTATCCCTAGTTAACCCTTTTGAGCCTGTAGACCTTTTATTTGGTACCCACATTACAAGCCTATACCCTTTTTATTCTTAATTGACATTGTTTTGATCCTTTTACCTCTTAAAGCACTTTAATTGTTAGATGAGCGCTAAAAGAAGTAAGAAGGGACTAAGTGTGGGGTGACTTTTGAGTGGAACCAATGAAAGAAAGAAGGGTGCACTTATTTTGTAAAATAATACGCCACTAGCGAAAAAAAAAAGAAAAAAAAAAGAAAGAAAAATATAGAGGAATAAATTGTTGTCTTATTCTTGCTAGTGGGTATGAATTAAAGTAGTGCTTAAAGAAAGAGGAAATATTGTTGGGGTGATATTATTTGTGAAATTGAAGTGGTGTTGAAGAATTTGCGCTTAAGTTATTTGATGATGTGTTAAAGTGCTTAGGAGGTTGAGTCACTATTCCTAAAATATATCCTACCCGTCCCTTAGCCCACATTACAACCATGAAAAAAGTCCTAATTGATTTTAGATCGAGCGAGCTTACATTAGTAGAGATTTACATTAAGGGCAAGCCTATGGTACCAACTGCATGCATGCGACTTCTTTTTGTGAGAGTGAGCGATTTTCTTTGTGAGCATGAGATTCGAATGTGTGGATTGATTCTACTCTCTTTGCTTTTGTTGTGAGGGCACATGGTTTCACGAGGGATAGGTAACGTTATTAGACTTCTCTATGATGTTGGTTGTTCAAGCCATGAGTGCATTGTGACATTGAGTCGGTTTTTGAGGTTAGGATTGTTGTGAGCATGTTGTCTTTGTTCGAATATGTTTAAAGAAGGGCATAAGAAAAGGGAAGTGTGTTGATGCATAGCCTAGAGCCTAATTGTAGCAAATAACCACGGTCATAGGTGCAGTGTGCTTTGAACGATAAGAGTTTAATTTTGTTTCGTCTACTATATGATGGTTTGTTCGAGGACGAACAAAGGTTTAAGTGTGGGGTAGTGATGTTTGGCATATTTCGATATGTTTTAATGTTACTTTACCCATGCTTTAACCACTTTTTGATGTTATTTAATCTTTAAAACACCCAACATGGTGTAATTATTGGTTTGATGACTAATTAAGTTATGTGTGACGATTTAAGGTGTTCGGAGTGCAAAATATGAAGAAAAGGTGGTTTAGCTAGAGGAAGAAGGGTTGGATGCGTCGCATCCAACCTAGGAAAACATCATCCTGCATGCAACCTTAGCAGTGAAGTTGTGCCATCGCGTCCGCCATCGCGTGCGAAACTGGGAAGTAGAAGTGAAGCTGGATGCGTCGCATCCACCTTCGCAGGCAAAAATTGAAATGGAGGACAAGGTGGATGCGTCGCATCCACCTTAGCATCAATCCTTGAAGCCGAATTGGACTAGGAATAGGAGAGCTTTGGCCCACGACTTTTGTACGCAATATATAAGCTAAAAACGCCTCTTTTAGGTTATCTAACATATTGGGAAGAGAAAAAAAAGCCAGGAAAAAGCTGTGAAGGCCGGAATTCATCAAGTTTCATCTTTCTCCCACCAAACTTAGTAATTTTTATGTTTCTTTGTATGATTTGTTGTTTGGCTACCATGTCTATGTGGAGCTAAACTTCACGTTCTAGGGTTGTGGTTCTTTCATGACTATTGTTATTCGGATATTGATTTTGACTTCTTGATTTATCATATTAGTTTATTTATTCAATCTTGCACTTAATTATTTAATTGCTTGATCACCAATTGAATATTATCTACGAATCTAGAATTGAACTCGAAAGTGGGAATTCTATATTGCATATAGGATTGAGTAGGGCAAGTTCTTGAACTCGGGCATCGGGGAACGGATTCGTGGTTAGGATAGACATATACCTAATTACCTTGCTTGGTTGATCTACAGGAATTATAAATGCGTTCTTGTTGATTCTAACTCCATAGACATATAGGCGTTAGGTTAGCTTGAATAGGCGAGTAAGAACTCGACAGATTCTTATGAGCAATATTAACCCTGTCAACCAATAAGCTAGATAAATCAGTCGGTCAATTCAATTGAAGAATACAATAGGATTGTTAGATAGACCATAACCCTAGATCGTTTTCATTACATTGATATCATTAAAATCTGCTCTTTCTCTGTTCAAAGTTTATTATTTATATTTTTCTTATTTAATTAGTTAGAATAAAATATTTTTAGATTTAATTCTTATTTAGATAATTAAGATAGGCTAATTTAGTTAATAGCTAATCATAAGTCCTCGTGGGTTCGACATCCGACTTTGAGTCACTTTATTACTTGACGACCGCGTATACTTGCGTGAGTGTGTTTGGTCGCAACAAATTACATATCATTTGTACAGCTTAATCTAATGGTGTTCCTTTCTAGTAATATACTGCTTATGAGGCCACGATTGGTGTTGTTTTTATGTTATATTGTGTCATCGGATTATGTATATGTTTTTAGGAATGGTTTATGGGATTCTCTGACATGTGGATAGGCCCAGTTACAGGGGAGACTCTGTCAAAATTTCTGGAAATTTGTGGAGTTAGCCAAATTTTGGAGCTTTTGGTGTGTAGATAAAGATTTAAGTCACATTAGGTTTTTATGGCGGACTCTTCGAGGACGAATAATCCTGAGCGGGGGAGAATGTAAGGCCTCGTTAACATTTCCTAATGATTCAAGATTTTAAGGTGCGCCAACAGTATTTGGGAATAACGTGTTCGAGTATTAAAGGAGACCCATGGGATAGAACCACATCATTTTGAAATGAAAATATATGTTTAAGATGTGTTGGAACATACTAAGGAGTTTTGTGAATGGCAAGAATTTGTGTGGAACAAGTTGGATACATTAAGTGGAAAGGATGTCTCAATTTGCACAACATCCTACTTCAAACACATGCTGCTACCAAACTATAAAGACTTAGGAGGTGATCTACCTATCAAATTAAAGCTCTTTGAGTCTAGTTTCCAACGCATCAAACCAAGAATAATTTTATAATTGTGGCCACTAGTGCCAATGAAATGTAAAGATGTGAAAGAATTATGAAATGAAATTACTGATATAAAAAAGTTGATGTCTCGAATGATACAGCCTAGCCTATCGGGTCATGATCAGACGCCATACTGCACACATGGTTGTGATTGTATAGGAAATTGTAATTGAAATTGTGATTGTGGTTGATGTCTCTAATGAGATAGCCTAGCCGATCGGGTCGTGATCGGACTCCGTGCTAAAGGTACAGTGGTATTGGTATTGAGAGTGATTGTGGTTGATGTCTCTAATGAGATAGACTAGTCGATCGAGTTGTGATCGGACTCCGTGCTAAAAGTACGGTGGTATTGGAATAGTGAATAATGGTATTGTGAACGTTGATACATCGGTACTAAGGATCTCCAACTTAAAAATATGAAAATTTACTTGAACGTTTATGTGGTTCTAACTTGATGTTTTGGTATTGTTTGAGGGTTCCATTGATTTTATGATTGTTCCTCCCGGTAATATTATTCATTCTATTTAGAAGGTGTTTAGTTATACATACTAGCGCTATTCAACGGTACTAACGTCCCTTTTGCCATGGGCGCTGCATCTTTAATGGATACAGGTGGTTCCACAACAAGAGACATTGGTCAGTGACAACGGTACAACCTCTTCCCAGCTGATTTGGTGAGCCCCACTTCATTTCGGGGCCATGTATCTTTTGTTCATTATGTAATGTGTTTGAGGTATAGCCGAGACCTTGTTGCTGGCATTATCATAGTACTCTTCGTTATCTATAGAGGCTCCGTAGACATAGTGTGGGTTGTATATTGGTGTTGGGAAGGTCAAACAATGTTATGTTGTGGTTGTATTACTTGTTATGATGAAACTATTGGTAATGAATTGGTATTGTATACATGATCACCTTATTGGCTAATTAATGAAAATATGTATTTTCTCCATTTATGGATGAGTTTGGGTAGAAGGAAATCTAACATGATTGCTCGGCCGGGTTCACTCGGTTGAGCGCTGGCCAAGCTCCCTGATTTTGGGGTGTGACAGGTAGGTCCGTTATATGTTTTGGAACATTTTGAAATATTAGCAAGGGGTCGCGAGGGCCCCGGGTGTGATTCAGATTGAATTCGGAATAATTTTGGACTTGGTTGAATTGATAAAGTATGTTCCTCTGGTGTCATCGCACCGGCGGAGGCTTTGGTCGCGGGTACAGACTTGCAGATGTATGAGGGTGCATCCCAGAAACGGAGAAGGCTAGCCCAGGCCTGGATTCACTGGTGCAGACACCTAGGCGCAGATGCGCATCCGCATGCACGAGTGCTATTTCACAGAAGTAGAACTGTAAGGAGCTTGTGAAGGACCGCATGTGCGGTCGAGGCTCTGCAGAAGCGGGCTCATAGGTGCGAGCATTTTGTCCGTAGAAGCAGAATTTCATGGCATTAGTTGGAATCGCATATGCGATGGAGTTTTCCGTAGGTGAGACAGTGTGCCAGTAAAAGCTAAAATCACTGGGCAGAAAAGGGGGTGTTCGAGGGTTTTATCTCATTTTCATCTTTTGGACCTAGAGAGGTAAGTTTATGGCGATGTTTTGAGGTATTTTCTAGGAAATCATCGGGGTAAGTGATTCTAACATGGATTTTGCTATATTACATGATTCCATTGTTATTTTTGTAATCTAATTAGTGATTTGACTTGCACAATTTTGGGAAAATTTTTGAAACTTCTTAAACTAAAATTTGGGGATTTGAAAGGTGATTTGAAGTCAGATTTGATTAATTCTTGCATGGTTGGACTTGTTATCGAATGGGTGTTCGGATTGTGTAAGTTTGGTCGGGTTTCGAGAGGCGGGCGCGGGGTTGACGTTTGAAGTTGACTTTGTGTTTCTTTTTAAAGATTGCAACTTTATTATTCGGAATAGCTTCCAATGGTTTGTATTTATGGTATGAAGTTGTTTTGGCTAGATTCAAGCCGTCCAGAGTTGGATAATCGCAGGAAAGGCTTACTAGTGTGTTGAGTTAGCATGTTGTGAGGTAAGTGTCTTGCCTAACTTTGTGTGGGGGAATTACCCCATAGAATTGGTATTTTTTTGTGTTCATTGTGATATGTGGAAGCCGTTTACGTAAGGTGACGAGTGTGTACACGGGCTAAATGTGGTAATTGACCAGTTTTAGCTATGTAGTTTCCTTTCATGCCTTTAATTGAGTTGCCATAATATGTTATATTCATCATATTTAGTCTATCTCCACATGCTTTACTTGTCATCATTAATACCTGTCTTAACATTTGCTAATTGTCTTCATATGTTTGGTTGAAGTTGTCCTCTTTATTCCTTGTTCATTATTTAACCGATGAGTCCCTTACTTGAAGTTGCTATTTCTTGGAATATCTTATTGTTGAATTTGATATTGATTTATAAAAGTCATAGTTCACATTGAGGTAATTTTGTAAATTATTGAAATACCATTCTTGTGGAGTTATTCACTTTCGGTCGCTATTGTTGAGACTCATGTGCATATAGTAGTTTAGCCATGGGCTATCTATTGTGGAAACACTATTATTGTTGACTTCTTTGGCAATTTGTGATATTGGGAACTTGCGGTGCAATTTGTGATATGTTGTGATATTAATACGCGTGCGGTGGTATTAGGATTAGGGTCGAAACGCATGCAGTGAGATAAGGTGTGCTTGATACATGTGTTGCTAGCAAGGGAACAACTTGAAGCTACGCGGTGTGATAAGTTGGGCTAAAACGTGGGAAGCTATTTCGGGAAAAATGATTTTCAAAACTAAATGGAATACTCCCGCGGTGATTTAAGGAAAGATTATGATTTTTTGGTGATATGAGACTATGAGGAGGTACCTCGGTAGTGATTCTTGTTTATACCTTTCTATTACATCACTTGTGTTTTAGTTGCTTTGTGTCCTTGGCATATTATTCCTTATTTTCTTTCATGTTGCCTTAATTGCCTTAGTTTGGTGTAGCTATTCTTGGTATATTTTCTTCATTGTTTCATTTCCATTGTTTATCATTATCACACTATCATATACCTGTTCAGTTTTCTTATTTATTCCAGTAGGGTCTTGACTAGACCTCGTCACTACTCTACCGAGGTTAGGCTTGGAACTTACTGGGTACTGTTGTGGTGTACTCATGCTATGCTTCTGCACATCTTTTTACGTAGATCCATGTACCTCTTACCAGCCCAGGCACTAGTGAGTAGAGTTCAGATTTGGAGACTTCAAGGTATACCTGCCAGAGTCCTCGTTCCTCGGAGTCACCCTCTATCTAGTTCTATTTTATTTTTCCTTTTTATAGATATTGTTGTATAGGGATGTTAAGTATACTCTTGTAGAGCTTGTGACTTGGCATCACCGGATTTTGGGAGTATTGTTCTATTAATTTGCGGAGTACTTTTATGCTAGTTGGTGAGTTATTTGAATGTTTTTTTCATTTTCTCTGATTCCTTCGATCATTTTCACGGGAATCTTTCTTCAAGAAAAGTTCCTTTGCTAGTGCTAATGACACAATCCAATCTGATATTATTCCAATCCCAGGAGAATATCTTATGAAAATTTCTATTGGAACCCCACCAGTTGAAATTGTAGCCATAGCTGATACTGGTAGTGATTTAACATGGACACAATGTAAGCCTTGCACTAGTTGTTTCAAACAAACAGCCCCTATTTTTGATTCCAAAACAAGCTCTACTTATAAAACCATAGGGTGTAACGCTGAGGAATGTGCATCACTAGGGACTTCTTCTTGTGTTAGAGGAAATATTTGTGAATATCAAATGAGTTATGGTGACCAATCACAAACTATTGGTGATCTTGCTTTTGAAAAATTCACATTTCCTTCTACTTCTGGAAATAATGTTTCTATTCCTAATGTTGTGTTTGGTTGTGGTCATGACAATAGTGGCACATTCAATAACTATACTTCTGGTATTATTGGCTTAGGTGGTGGTGAAGTCTCAATTGTCAACCAATTGGATAAACAAATCAAAGGGAAATTCTCTTATTGTTTAATCCCAATTCCATTACAATCATCTATTTCCAATGCTACAAGTCATATCAACTTTGGCAATAGTGTCACTGTGTCTGGTCCTAATGTCGTTTCAACTCCCTTGATAAAAAAGGAACCGTCCACGTTCTACTATCTAAATTTGGAAGGAATTAGCGTTGGGAATAAGAGGGTAGAATTCAAATCTTTTAAAATTGCTTCTTCTAATGCTTTTGGTGGTGATGAAGGTAACATTATAATTGATTCTGGTACGACGTTGACTTTTTTGCCTAATGATTTTTACTTGAATTTGGAGTCGATATTGTTGGAATCGATCAATGCAACTAGAATTGATGATCCTTCGGGCACTTTTGGTATCTGTTACGAGTCTAAGGATGGTACTATTGATGCTCCCAAAATTGTCACGCATTTTACTGATGCTGATTTAGTGTTGGCGCCTTCGAGCACGTTTGCAGAAGTGGAGGAAGGTTTGGTTTGTCTTACATTAGTGCCAGCAGAACAAATTGCTATTTTTGGAAACTTGGCACAGGCGAATTTCCTAATTGGATATGATCTTGTTGCTAACAAAGTTTCTTTCAAGCCTACTGATTGCACTAAGTACTAAAGATTTAGTTAAGGACAAAAATTATTGTAATGAATTTGGCTTGGCTAGCTAGTGTTATTTTATACCTTCTACGTTGGTTGGTCTTTTAATGTGATTTTCAGTTTCAAATGTTGTTGATCAATTCTTAATGACTTATATTTACTTCAATTTGATGCTTACTAATGGAGATCTTTTTATTTTGTTCAACGAGCAGTTGTGTTGGACCTGCCTTTTTCCCGTGACACCACTTCCTCAAAATAATTAATTAGATATGTGTATAAATTTTATAAGTATTATATATATATATATATATATATTTGTTTATTTTTTTCGAATCCGTTTATAAAAAAATTTATCTGTACACCACTGTTAGGATAACAGCATTGAAATTAGTATATGGAGATTTTTCAGTAAGAATTAGTGAAGACTTAAACGCTATAGTTGAGAAGGAAAAGTAGAGAAGAAATTACTGAGACTTGAAAACTGCTGAAGAAGACCCAAGAAATTGTCATTCAAAAAAGGGTTAGACTTCTTGTACAAACTTGAACTTATTTTCTTGGAAATAGGAGAAAGAAAGGGAAAATTTGTTAAATTGTAATTGTTTTTCATTAATGGTTAATAAGTTTAAAGAATTGTTACTAAAAAATCAAAATAATATAAGAGTAATATAGAAAATCATAAAAGAAGTTATTGATACAGAATCAAATCAGAGAAAGTTTTCCAAGATCATACATTTTTTGAGTATCTAGTTGTATTTCTATTTTTTGAGTTGGAGATATACATGTTAGAGCATGAATATGAGAACAATAACAATGATGTTAATAGGCAAAGCTTGTACAAGGTCCAAGCTGAATATACCAGATGGCTGAAGATGCAAGAGTCTATCCTCAGGCAAAAATCCAGAATCAAATGGGCCGAAAAAGGTGACTCTAACTCCAAATATTTTCATAGTGTGATCAAGGAGAAAAGGAGAAGAGCACACATCTATAGAATCAAAAATAATCAAGGAGTATGGATTGAGGGCAATGTAGCTATCGCAAATGCTGCAATTGATCACTTCAGCAACTTGTTTACCCACGCTCACAGTGACAACAACCTGTCCATTCTTGATTGTATTGAGCCAATGGTTACAGATGAAAGCAACCATCTCCTGAACTAGATCCCTGATGAAGAGGAGATAAAAAAAATACAGTATTCTCTATTGATCCCAACAGCTCTGCAGGCCTAGATGGTTTCAATGGTCACTTTTACCAAGCATCCTGAGACATTATAAAAAGGGAGGTTTGCAAGTTTGTTCAAAATTTCTTTAATGGTTATAATCTTACCAGATACTATACCCATACTAATCTGGTGCTCATCCCTTAAGTCCCCTCCCCCTCATCTTTGTCACAATTAAGACCCATTAGTCTCTATAATGTGTCAAACAAGATTATCTCAAAAATTATCAGTGCTAGGATAGCTAATATTTTTTCTAAATTAATCTCTGATAATCAATCTGGCTTTGTTAAAGGTAAACTAATCACTGAAAACATCCTTCTTACCCAGGAACTTGTTCATGGCATCAAGAAGAATAATCAGGGAGGCAACATTGTCATTAAGCTTGACATGTCAAAAGCTTACGACAAGCTCTCTTGGAGTTTCCTTACGGCTGTGCTAAGGAAAATGAATTTCTCTGAAGCTATCATTGATACTATATACACAGATTGATTTCTAAGAATTGGTATTCCATATTAATTAATGGAACAAGACGTGGCTTCTTCAAGTCAACAAGAGGATTGAAGCAGGGAGACCCTCTTTCTCCATCTCTTTTTATTCTAACCGCTGAGGCTTTATCCAGGGCCCTTAGCAGACTCAATGAGAACAACCAATTTATTAGTTTCTCTATGAATCCTAAAGGACCAAAGATAAACCACCTAAGTTATGCTGATGATCTAATTATTTTCTCTTCTGGTGACAGGAAATCAGTGAAGTTGCTAATGGAAATTCTAGATGACTACCAGGATGCATCTAGCCAAGAGATCAACAAGGAAAAAAGTTTCTTTCTGAAGTATACCTATGGAGTTAACAGAGATAATAAAAGAGCCATTAGAAGAATCCGAAAATGGACATGATTTAAGCATATGCAATTCCCATTCACATATCTTGGATGCCCTATCTATATAGGTAGAAAGAAGATTTGCTACTTCTCTGATCTAGACACAAAAGTGCTAAACAAAGCTAGCGGCTGGCAAGGGAAGATCCTATCATTTGGTGGTAAAGCAATTATTATCAAACACATACTTCAGTCTCAAACTCTATATCTGCTTGCAGTTATGGTTCCTCCCAAGACCATTATCAGGCAGATTGAAATGTACTTGTCAAATTTCTTTTGGGGTGAAAAAGCAGGCAAGAAGAGCTATCACTGGTGCTCCTGGGATAATATGAGCTATCCTACCGATAAGGGAGGAATTGGCTTTAAAAAGCTACAAGATATATGCAACTCGTTTGCAGCAAAAAGATAATGGAGACTCAGGGTGGAAGATAACTTGTGGACAAAATTTCTCCGAGCTAAGTACTGCCAAATATCTAACCCCATCACAAAAAGATTGGACCCCAAAGACTCTAACCCTTGGAGGAGCCTAACGGAGACCAGAGACAGGGTGGAGCCTAAATTTCTCTGGAAGATCAACAAGGGCAATATCTAATTTTGGTGAGATAGGTGGATTCCCTCGGGTAACATCAAAACATACGCCATCTTCCTTTGAAACCAGGAAACATCAATGTTAGGGAGTTCTTCACCAACCATGGCTGGAACATTGAGCTTCTCCAGGACACTTTGCCACAAAGAGTTTTTGATGAGATTATGCAAATCAAGATTGGCCGTAATCAAATTCAAGACCAAGCCATCTGGACCCCCAACCCTCAAGGATCCTTTACTGCTCATCTGCCTATCAACTTCTAAGGAAAAGAAGAGAGAGCTCACCTCAACTAGCCAAAATCTGGAATAAGCATCTACCTTTTAAAATCTCCTTTGCAACATGGAAACTCTTAAAAGGCAGGTTACCATTGGATGACGTTGTTCTAAAATTTTGTACTAACATTATCTCTAGATGTTGTTGTTACAGGGTGCCAGAAGAAGAAACTATGGACTATGTTTTTGCAAATAGCAATATAGAAAAGAAGGTATGGAACACTATGTCCACTCCACTAGGATTCCAGACCACGGGAAGAAACACTCTATGCATCCTAAATCAATGGTGGAGCAGACAACAAAAAAATAATGTCCATAAGTTTCTACTGCATATTACCCCAACTATAATATGCTGGGAGATATGGAAGGGCATATGTGGTAAGAAATATGATAAGAAGACTATTTTTGTTTTTAAAATATGTCAACAGGTTCTTTTTCAGGTTAAAGTTTCCATGGGCCATAAATACAGTCAAATGAATTGGGACTGGACATGGAATACAGTGTGCAACGTAGTGGAAGACTACAAAACAAGATTGAAGAGTGTTATGGTTCTATGGGAACCTCTAGATAGCAATCAGTGGAAAATTAACACAGACAGCCGCTTCATCGCAAACTTAGGCAAAGCAGGCGTTGGTGTTGTTGTTAGGAAAAGAAATGGTCACTTGGTGATGGCCTTCGCCGCACCAGTACATTTCTTAACTAACAACTACTCTGAAGTGCAAGAGGCTCTGTTTGGTATTTTTTTGTGTTGCGACCGTAACTGTCAAGATCTAAGCTTGGAACTAGATTCTCTTCTGGTTGTCAACATGATTTTAGGGACATACAATACCCCATGGAGACTTAAAGAAGACGTTACTCTAATACAATAAAAGGTGCAACAACATGGTATCAAGATCATGCATTGCTACAGAGAAGGGAATGAAGTGGTCGACGCTTTGTCCAAACACGCTACTACACTCAGTGAGCAGGTCATTTTCCTTAACGAAAATGACCTACCTACTTTGTCGGGTCCAAACACACTCACGCAAGTATACGTGGTCGTCAAGTAATAAAGTAGTGAATAAAGTATCGTTCCCACGGAGACTTATGATTAACTTTTGACTATTTTAAACTCGAATAGCTTATTGATTCAAGATATTTCTAACAAAACATATAATTTTCTAAATTACTACCTAAAGACTATCAAATAATGAATTGCTAAGAAAGAAACACAACACTTAAATAGTTTTGAATAACAATCAATAGGATATAATATTCCAGGGTCACGGGTCATCTAACATTCATGTTGCATTCTTGGTTTAAAATAACTAAATGATTTATCGGAATTGTTGATTCACAGAGTTAATTTCACTTGTAAGAATCTGTCGAGTTCTTACAAACCTATTCAAGTTAACTTAATACCTATATGTCTATGGAATTAAGTTTAACAAGAACGCATTTACAATTTCTGTATTGCAACCGAGTAAGGCAATTAGGTATATCTCTATCCTAATCGCGAATCCGTTCCCCGATGCCCGGGTATGAGAACTTACTCTATTTACTTCTATATGAAATCTAGGGTTCCCACTTTCGAGTTCAACTCTAGATTCGTAGATAGTATTTCACTGTTAACTACTCAGTAAAATAATTAAAAATAGAATTAAATAAACAACCCAATATGATAAACTCAACGTAGTCAAATTAAACTTCAAAAATCAACATTCATGTATACCCATGACCCTAGAACAATAGGATTCTTAGCCACTCATATTCAGGCAATCATCCAAAATTTCATAAGAGTGCATAAGAATCAATAAAAGAAAGAGAGAAATAAGAACTCAAGACGAATTCCGTGGTTTTTGAACTTGGTTGTAGCTTCCTTCTTGTTCAATCCCGTCCTCCCTTTTAAAAAGCGTTTTTAAGCTTTATATATATCGTCCAAAAAGTTGTGGGCTAAAGTTATCCTAACCCTAGCCCAAATCGGCTTCAGGGGTTGATGCTAAGGTGGATGCGACGCATCCACCTCGTCCTCCATTTCTTAACTTTGCATGTGAGGGTGGACGCGACGCATCCACCTTCTCTTCTACTTCCCAATTTTGCATGCGAGGGTGGATGCGACGCATCCACCTTTCTCTTCTACTTCCCAGTTTCGGATGCTATGGCGGACGCTATGGGCCGACTTCACTGCTAAGGGTGCACGAAAGATGATGTTTTTTCTAGGTTGGATGCGACGCATCCAACCCTTCTTCCTCTGGCTAGACCACCGTTTCTTCATATTTTGCACTCCAAACACCTTAAATCATCACACATAACTTAATTAGTCATAAAACCAATAATTAAACCATGTTGGGAATTTTAAAGATCAAATAACATCAAGAAGTGGTTAAAACATGGGTAAAGTAACATCAACACATATCGAAATATGCCAAACATCACTACCCCACACTTAAACCTTTGTTCGTCCTCGAACAAACCATCCTCTAGTAGACGAAACAAATCATTCAAAGCACACTGCACCTATGACCGTGGTTATTTGCAACAATTCAGCTCTAGGCTATGCATCACATACCTTTCCCTTTACTTATGCCCTTCTTCAAAAATATTCAAACAAGTCAACATGCTCATAACAATCCTAGCCTCAATGTATGACTCATTGTCACAATATATTCGTGGCTTGAACACCCAACATCCTAGAGAAGTCTAATAATGTTACCTATCCCTCTTGAAACCATGTGCCCTCACAAAAACAAAGAATGTCAACTCAATCCACACATTCGAATCTCATGCTCATATATCAACGAAAATCGCTCACTCTCACAAAAGAAGTCACATGCATGTAATTGGTACCATAAGCTTGCCCTTAATGTAAATCTCTACTAATGTAAGCTCGCTCGATCTAAAATCAATTAGGACTTTTTCATGGTTGTAATGTGGGCTAAGGGACGGGTAGTATATATTTTAGGAATAGTGACTCAACCTCCAAAGCACTTTAACACATCACCAAATAACTTAAGCGCAAATTCTTTAACCCCACTTCAATTTCACAAATAATATCACCCAACAATATTTCCTCTTTCTTTAAGTACTACTTTAATTCATACCCACTAGCAAGAACAAGACAACAATTTATTCAACAAAGCTTTCTTTTTTCTTTTTTTTTTGTTTTTTTTTTGTTTTTTTTTTTCCAATTTCCGCTAGTGGTGTATTATTTTCCAAAATAAGTGCACCCTTCTTTCTTTCATTGGTTCCCCTCAAAAGTCACCCCACACTTAGTCCCTTCTTACTTCTTTTAGCGCTCATCTAACAATTAAAGTGCTTTAAAAGGTAAAAGGATCAAAACAATATCAATTAAGAATAAAAAGTGTATAGGCTTGTAATGTGGGTACCAAATAACAGGTCTACAGGCTCAAAAGGGTTAACTAGGGATTGATTTTATTTGTGATAAGCAATAAGCTCAAAAAGATCAAAGAAAGCCTAAAATTATTTTTTTAAACCGAGCATCACCTAAAATTTCGCTTCAACTCACATACCGGGCAAGTTCTAGACACAAGTACAATACATGGACTACACAAAAATTCTCACCACACATGGCACATGACTCATTAAGGACAGTCACATTCCGACTCTCAAACAATGCAAGTATTCACGAAGCCACGAGATATTAAACATTAAGCGCAAAGTAAACATAAGTCATGTAAACGAGACATAGGTATCACAAACATGCTATCCAATACATGAAAGCTTCATGATCAATTTCAAAACATAGGAGAGGCCCTACATATGCCAAAGCCTGACTATGCTACTATCAAACAAGTCAGTAGCCCCCTCGGAATCTCATATTTCTTCCTCCATTTATTTTCTAACTCTAATCTATTCTAAAAGAAAAATTTTTCTACCCGGTTCAAAATACATCCCATGGAAAAGAACCGATGCACAAAGAAAAACCACAGGGGATTATTACTACCTACAAAGAATTTTTTTTTTATTTTTTTATTTTATTTTATTTTTTTTTTATTTTTTTTTAATACCTTCAAGAATAAACAGAGAGTTACTCCATATAGATGAATTTACTGCTATTATATGCCATTAATCCAGTGAATATTTTAGTACATTCATCCATACAACAAAATATGAATAGCCCCCACCCCACACTTAGGACTGTGCGTTGTCCCCAATGCACACAAACAAGGTAAAGTAGGGTGAGAAGAACTCCCTCAAGTCAAGGTGGAGGGCTCTTCCGCAGTCTGTGGAAGAGCATCTGCATCCATAGCATTCATCAGGACCCCCTCCGGCCTTTCAACATCATCCTCACGCATAGGGAGAGCTGTCATTGTCCTATCATCAACAACTGGAGCTGATTCTGTAGCAGGTGTTACAGCGACCTCAGTAGGCCTGTTGTGTGGAGCCTCAGTGACTATAGGAGGAACAGGAGTGGATGGTCCGGCAGTGGATGATGCAATCAGCTGTGAGATGTCTGTACCTGCACATTGAACCAGAGCTCTGAGGAGTAATGATATCTCCTTCATCATCGTGGCCTGCTCGGTCTGAACTCGGCTTAGATCCGCACGAGTCTGTCTCAACTCATCCCTGGTGGCACTCAACTCGACACGAGTCGCTATCAGCTCAGCCCTGTTCTCTTGCATATCTGCTTGCATCTGCTCAAATAATTGTTGAATGGTGAGCTTAGAAGACCTTCCCTTGTTCGGCTCTAGAACATGAGTGACATCGTATGGTCCTGGAGCTTTAGCCTCAATGTCGTCATTCTCCTTGTCCCATAGTACTCCCATCTCTGTCAAGAAAGCTGATAGGGTATTAGCAAAGAACAGCCTCCACTTCCAATTATTCGTAATTATAGCGTCCGCCATTCAATACTTCATGGAATTATAGCTCATGGCTTTCAGCAAGTATGTGATAACTCTCTTCAATTTTACACAAAAGCCTTGCGCTATATAGATATCGTTATGCTCAACATGAGGTCTATCCTAGCGACGCTCACTAACCACGGTCAATTTCACATAGCACCTCACTCGACCCCACACCTATTCTCAAGCATATACCAATGTTGCTCGGTTACTCAGACTTCACTGACGCCTAAATTCTCCTCATGGACAATTCGTCAAACATGTGATATGCAACAAGTGTGCCTAGTTCATTCTATCAGTTGGGTAATGCGACTACCCTCCCAAAATTTGACGAGATGAAGGGAATTATAGTTTATCATCTCGCAACTAGTACAGCTACCAAGAACGACAGCCCTAAACCCTAGGCTTTTACATGTGTGATATTTGAAATTGCAAAACCTACTTGTTGCTACCATTGAGAGAGAGAAGAGAGACGAATTAGGAGAGAAACCAAAGAAAAAAATGAAGAAGATGATGCGTACCTGTTGCGTTTGTATGCTTGCCAGTTGAATTAGAGAGATGTGTATGCGTTTGTATGCGTCGCAAGTTCGATTAACGAATTTGTATGCGTTTGTATGCCTCAGTTTATTCTTAAAATGTGTTAAAATATATAGTACTTACCTGTGCGTGCGAGCTTAGATGCGACGCATCCCCTCTTTTTCCTTCAAAATTTGTTGGACGCGACACGGACGCGATAGGCAGACTTCACTGCCTTGAGCAATTGGCCCGTCAATCAAAAAAAAAAATTTCATGCTGAGGGGGATGCGACGCATCCCCCTCTTTTCTCCTTCAAAATTTGTTGGACGCGACACGGACGCGATAGGCAGACTTCACTGCCTTGAGCAATTAGTTCATTAATTAGACAAAAATGTGTTCATGTTCACAATACCAATTCATTACCAACAGTTCAATCGTTTTTAGTCATCTTAACTAGAACAAGTAATACAACCATAACATAACGTAGTTTGTCTTTCCCAGCACCAATACACAACCCACACTATGTCTACGGAGCCTCTATAGATAAAGAAGAGTACAATGATAATGCTGGCAACAATGCCCCGACTATATCTCAACCAAAATACATAAAGAACAAAAGATACATGACCCCGGGATGAAGTGAGGCTACCAAGTCAACTGGGAAGAAGGTGTACTTCTATCACTGATCAATGTCTCCTGCTGTGGAACCACCTGCATCCATTTAAAGATGCAGCGCCCCCGGCAAAAGGGACGTTAGTACCGTCGAATAGTACTAGTATGAAAACTAAACACCAATTTAAGAATTTAGAAATACAAGATAATTATGATGAACCAGTACGGCAATAGAATAATATAGATAATCGTCTCAACCATAGAAAGCTTATTAAAAGCTATCAACAACCTTTATAGGATTTAAGATGAGATCCTCTATAACCATCTTTACACAAAGTGGCCCTGCCGCCTCACCCGATGTATGCAGGTGGAGGTGTACGTACAATACCACAACTCAAATCAAGTGACCATGCCGCCTCACCCCAATGTATGCGGGTGGAAATACATCAACGATACCAATACAAACACAAAGCGGCTATGCCGCCTCACCCCAATGTATGTGGGTGGTGGTGCCACAACAATACCAAAACCATACACAAAGCGGTCGTACCGCCTCACCCCAATGTAAGCGGGTGGAGGTGCAGTTCCACAATATCATAATCCCTACACAAAGCGGTCATGCTGCCTCACCCCAATATATATATGCGGGTGGAGATGTATCACCATCACAATCTCTATACCATAATACCCACACAAATCGGTCATGCCGCCTCACCCCAATGTATGTGGGTGGAGGTGTATCACAATCACAATCTCTATACAACTTGGCATAATAACTTTCACATAAATTACGACTAGAAATTATAACATGTGGCTACGGAATCCATAGTTTGGGACACATCCTCAATTTATAATGCAATATGATAAGAGCATTTGAAATACGAATTGAACATATATCTTCATCACAAAACTTATCGGAATACTCGATTTATAATCAACATCTCGGAACTTACAAGGATAATGAGAATTCCAATTCTTAAAGAAGAGTTTAGCCAACATACCTCAATTGAGCTTCCTTAAACTCTAAAATATTCCGAAATTCTTAGCAACTTCAATCTATTTTAGAAATTTAACAAACTGAATCACAATTAGGAAGATGATTATGGTTCTAGCTCATTTGAGCATTTTATCAAACACTAGGTGTGCTTTAAGGTTTCAAGGCCCTTTTTATGGAGGATTCCATCATCCCACAACCCAATATTTATCATTCTTAGCTCAACAATCTTCCTACACCCTTTGATAACACATGCATGTAAGATGAACAACTCTCATGCCTAAAAATTATCTTGTTAATTACCCATTTTCAGATGATTTTGAAACTAGGGTTTAGAGTGTAGAATCTTACCTCTAGAATGAAGACCTAGTGAGCTTCCCTTCTTAATCTTCCAAATCTTGAGCAAGAATTGAAGAACAATTATTAAAGAATCACCTTCTCACTCTAGGGCACTCTCTCTCACTCTAAAATGTCAGATAATAGCTCAAAAATGACCCAAAGAGTGTATTTAACGAAATAGGGTCGGGTTTTAAAAACACAAAATGAAGCTCCGGAACAGGTTCTGCGATCGCATATATGACCGCATAATGGTTATGCGGACCGCATATCGGTCGCATAATTGGTTACAAAATAGCCAAAAGAACTGCCTGTGTATGTGGTCATTATGCGGTCCGCATAACCGTTATATGATCGCATAATGCACCGCATAATAGTTATGCGGTCGCATAATCGACCGCATAATTGCTTCCAATTGGTCCAATTAACTGCCTCACTCTGTGGCCATTATGCGGTCCGCAGAGTGATTCTGCGGTCGCATAATGGACCACAGAAATGCACTTTTCGGCCAAATATTTTTCTTTACTTTCCGGTGCATTGTTCAACCCAAAAAGTTCGACACCATGAAACATTAATTTCTTTGCAAAATTTACCGGGCTTACCACTTAAATACTTCGAAATTTTCTGGGGTGTTACATAGAGATTGGATTTAAACAATGTTCAAATAACTTATGATTTTTTGCTATTCAGGATGATCAATACTTGATTTAAGGTAATTACTTACTAAAATTAACTACTAAATTAAGATTATGACTAATTAAAATTGATCACAGAGAGTGAGAGTTGAACTAAATCTGTCACGATCCGATCAGTCGTTTTGAGCTCTAGCGCATCATTCAGCGGTTTGAGACCCCGAGCAGCTTCACTTCAGGTATTATGACTTGTGTGTATGATCGGAATTGAATTTCGAGAAGTTCAGAGTTGATTTGGAAAGAAAATTCTAATTTCGAAAACTTTAAGTTGGAGGAATTGACTAAAGGGTGATTTTGAGTAAACGACTTCGGAATAGGGATTTGAAGGTTCCAACAGGTACATATGATGATTTTGGACTTGGACGTATGTCCAGATCGGGTTTTAGATGACCCGAAAACGTTCCGGCGCCTATTGTGGAAGTTGGCACTTTGGAAGGATTTCATAAATTTGGGTTGGAGTGCATTTCAATGATATCGACGTCCGTTTGGGATTCCGAGTCTGGGTTTAAGAACGTAGAAAATATCAAAAACAACTTTACGATACAAACTCTAGTTTTGCGCTGATTGTTAGCAAGATAGTTGATGAAATCTTGTATCTTCAAGTCGTGGTAGCTCTCCAATTCTTCTTACAGTGTATTTATACCAAATATATGTGGACATGGACTAAAATACCCTTTCTAAACTAGAATAGGATTAACTAAGCGAAAAATTACACAAGTGCGTCGCACTAGGTGACGCGATGCGCGCCGCGTTAATGGCGGAATTCATAAGCCTGTTTTCTTGGTGGCTGCCTAACATTTGGCCAATCATATCAATGGTGCACGACATCAATGTATTAAGCCACTAATTCACAAAGTTGGTATAGTGCAATTCTATCATGCCCCAAACCTGAGCCTCCACGTAACACGACACCCGATGCCTAATTACATGTGATCGAGCGAACCAACTGGCTGGATGAATTAACATGTAATATCATAACATACTGAATGCAAAAAATAAACTAGCACATGCTGATATACTGAAAGTCTGAAATGATATAAATTAATGCGCCAAAACACTAATACAAGTCTGAATCATATTTGTAGCTTAACATGAAAAGCATGTGACTCTGTCTAACTGGTACTTTAGTCTATGAAGCCTCTAATGAAGTACTGAAAACACTGATTGTCTGCAAATACTGAAAGGTTGTATAGTAATGATAAGGCCCCGAAAGAATTGGGGGCCACCAAATAACTGGTACGAGAATCTTAGCACTCTGAATCGTCAACCTGTAAATCATTACCTTCATCGTGAGAATCCTAGCGCCCTGAATCAGTATTCATGGATATATGAATACTGAACTGGCACAAATATTTGAGTATTGAACTGACATCAATATACGAGTACTTATGTGGCATGAATATCTAAGTACTTGACTGACATGAGTATCTGAGTACTGAACTGACATGAATGTTATAACACGATATCTGAATATTGGAAACATAAATGTCATGACATGAGATCTGAATACTGGAGACTTGAATGTTATAACATGACACGTGAAATACTGGTGTACAACTGCCAATTCTAGTGGTAACTCTGACTCATAAGCTACTTGTCGATCCTTCGTAGGATCCAATACAGCCTGATGCATATGGGACTGAGCTTTCCTTTCTTTCCAAATCTTATAATACTTTTCATAGGCGAAACTTTTAGAAACACCCAATCATCAACTTGAAACTCTAGGTCTCTATGTCGCACGTCCGAATAGGACTTTTGGTGACTCTAAGCCGTCTTCAAATGCTCTTGAATAAACTTGACTTTCTCCATAGCATGATAGACCAAATATGTTCCCAACAACTCTGCTTCGCCAACTTTGAACCAACCAATTGGCGATCTACACCTTCGCCCATAAAGAACTCCGTATGGTGCCATCTTGATACTAGAATGGTAGCTGTTATTATTAGCAAACTCAATGAGAGGTATGTGATCATCTCAATTATCTTTAAAATCAAGGACATATCCTCAAGTGTCTGAATAGTGCGCTCTGCCTAACCATCTTTCTGAGGATGAAAACTGTGATGAGGTTTACTCTTATGCCTAATCCTTTCTGAAAGGACTTCTAAAAGTTCATTGTAAATATGCATAATCTTTTGCTAAATCTGTAGTCTTTACTGGCAAGAAGTGCGCTTACTTGGTAAGTCGATCTACAATCACCCAATCAAATCATGCTTTCAAAATGGGTGAGATAATCCTGTTATAAAATCCACATTTACCATCTCCACTCAAGAATATGTTTATTCTATGGTAAAACACTAGGTTTTCTGCTGCTTGACTTTCACTTGCTGAAAATTTAGACATTTGGCCACAAAGTCCGCGACATTCTTTTTCATATCGTTCCACCAATAAATCTCCTTGGGATCATGATACATCTAGGGAACCAGGGTTGATAGAATACCGGAATTATGGGCTTCTAACACGATTCTCCTCTCTAAGTCCATCTATGTCTGGAACTCACCGTCCGTCTTGGCACGTCAAAGTACCATCATCTCCCCCTTAAACAAAAGCCATCGTCTTATGCTTGTGAATCCCCTTTTTCAGCTGCAACAAATAGGGATTATCAAACTGTTTCTCCTTCACCTCGGCGACTAAGGAAGAACAAGTCCTGTTCTGAACAACAACTCCACCATCTTCGGTGTCAGAAAGTTGAACTCCTAGCTTGGCTAAGTGGTGAACTTCTTTCACCATATTTCTCTTTTCTGCCTCAATCATGAGCTATACTCCCCATACTTGATTATCTTTTTAAGGTACTTCCTGAAAACACTTATAGTATTGTTGTGAGCTAAGTCTATGACCAGTACTCCGAAGATTAGAGTCTCGTGCAATGGCACTACTCTCTTGATACATAACTGGGCATGATTTTATAGTTGTTATATCCCATACGAACTTTGCGTGTTTCAAATCTTCATCTAGACTTATTGAGGATTTTCACATCTCCCCCTTAGACTAAAGGTTAAGGTCTTGTACTTGCAGATCCTTCTCTTTTGTCGGGATCCGAACAACTTTTCTTATCTTCTGCAATTCTTTGCACTTTTTGTCAATGACGACTTATATTCCGACTTACTTCTGCGCAATCTTTCTTACTAGGAAAAACTAAATTACTTACATAAATGGAAAGCTAATGTATTCACAACTATCATACCCAATCTTAATGATTTAACTCTGCTCACGCTATCAATCTTGGGAAACCTCATTTTTCGATAACTCTTAAAGGCTATTCTTCTGTAGCTTGCTCTCTTACTGCCTAGATGATTTTTTTCCATTATCACTATACTTCGGATTTAATTTAAACTCTTTTGGTTCTAACATGCATTCGGTATTTCAAACTATTACCCACTGACTAGTGTTAACTTGGCTAAGTAAATCAAATCGTATCTCTACTAGCTCCACTGAAATTTCTAATTCACTGTATCTACTCAAAACTTACTTACTATTCTTTTACTAACCACCTGCTAGCATTATGTTTTCTTGTTTAGCTTTGAATAACTAAAGTGAAGCATAAGGTTATTCCTAACTTCCCTCACCATACGACCCTATTCTACGGTCGCATACTATTTTATTCTTTTTAAACTATGTACATGGGTCACACTTAGGGAAATTTCATCTGTCTTAAACGAAATTATATCTGACTCCAAACTTTCTATACACTTCAAAATCATATCAGACTATAAACATACAGGATAAATACTTAGTCACATAACCTAAGGGAAAACTGTCATATCTTTTATATCACAATAATACCTGCTTTTTATAGTAATTTACTAACTTGGTACTTTCTAGTTTTGATTTGAATAAACCTAAACAACTTAAAATCATTCCCTAAAATTCAATATCCGCTACTCTTAGTTCTCATTTTGTACATCATATCTTCTTAGTTATTTTGCCCTTAGGCTCCTTTCTGTCCAAAACTATAGTGATCAATTCTATGCCTGTTGTGCTTAAATTCTTAACCTGTTACAGCATGGGGTCTAACATCTGAACTATCATCATACAACATGTGGCTGTATTTCCAAAAATTAAAGAAATTGTTTTGTGAGTTAAAACACATACGGATACACTATCATATACAAATTTGTCCTTTAGAGTATACCATCATCTGATAAATTACTTCATTTTCTTTTATCACCCATAAGCATCACTGTATACTCACAAGTCACCAGAATTTAGATACACTGAAAATTGGAGATCTGTTAACTAAATAACTGAATACTAGCATACTGAATAACCATAAACCTGCTAACTGAAAGACTGTATAATTGGTAACTGAGGTAAACTAATAAACATAAAACATGATAAATGTTTTTTTTACTTTCTGATAAGGTTATGCTCTAATTTGTACTACTATACATTACATCCTTTCAAGTCTCATTTTATTACCAACATGTACTCCATAATTGTACCCCAATGGGCAATCATCCTCTTTAGGACCTTGGGTTTCCCCTACTTGTCGCTTGGGCATTCGATACGTCTGGAATTTGTAGCCAACATCGCTTAAAATGAAAACATGCGACTCTGTCTGACTGTTACTCTAGTCAAGGTTACTCTAGTCTACAAATACGAAAAGACTGTATAGTAATGATAATGCCCCGAAAGAACTAGGGCTCACCAAATAGGTAGTACGAGAATCCTAGCGCTCTGAATCGTCAACCTGTAAATCATTACATGCATCATGAGATGTATGCCCCGGGCAAAAGGGACATCAATACATTTGAATTGCACTGGTATGTAAAATAATTGAAAGAAAGAACTGTAAATACTAAAACTGAACTGATAACTAAACAAGGAAGTACGGATATAAATACTCCCTCTTCTGAATGATGAACCACTTATTTATCTGAATAAATAAACTATTGCCTCAGGCCCAATATATATGTGCACAAGCTGCGGCCTCGGGCCCAAGTATATGTATACATAACTGCGGCCTCAAGCCCAAAGATATATAAAGCATAAACTGTAGCCTCGGGCCCAAATACAAGTGTTCAATATTCAGGGATTTAAATTCAGGAACTAAGAATCATACTGTAATACATGATGCTGGAATACTGAATCATACTGGGTTACGTGATACTGGATTGCTGAATAAGACCAGACTGAGACATGTATTCATGAACTGATTATGAGAACTAAAGCTTCAACTGTTTATGACATGCTGAGTAATCTAGACTAAGACTCATGGGCATCAAACACAAGTCTATATTGATTACGCACTGAGCTCACAACATTCAAAATGAAAGTCATGAATGAATTACGAAGCTAGAGAATAGAAATTCTGCAACTATTCAAGGAACTAAGCTTAACTATATTTTTGAGGCAATTAGTAACGTTGTAAAAGAAACGTAGTGTAGGAAGAATCATTAACATTCCCAAACATAGATATTTAACCTCACATACCTTGACTTTGGCCTTTTTAAACTTATCACAATGTTCGTCGCCTCTTTCTACGATAATCAATGGCAATACATATCAAGAGGAACCAATATTAGCATTAATGCTCATGTTTTGGTCACTTAGGACATTTTATCAAACACTTGGTGGGCATAAAACTTCATAGTCCTTAGTAATAGTGTTTCTATACCCAACAACCCATTCTCTTGCTCCTAGATAATTCTAAAATCTCAAATTGTTATAATCACTATCATTCTTTATCACCCATAAGATAAACAACACCTCTTAATCAATAATCAACAATTAACAACCCAAACCTATAACCGTTCATACTTTTCTATCAAAACCATAAATTCATATCTCATGAACTTAGAGTCTACTGTCATTATTCCAATTCTATAATCAATTAGAGTGTCACGCCCCAACTTCGGGGAGCACGACCGGCGCTCAACCGAGTGAACCCGGTCGAGCAAGCCTAGTAAATATTTCCTGCCCGACTCATTCATGATCCAAAAAGGGAATGCGTCACCATTTGCAAAATAGGGGAAAGATCAGTTATATAAATATATAAACATTGCTAGTTCATTTTTTCCCCATTATATGCATTATGCCATAGTTAAGTTTCCAAAATACAACTCGATCTAACGACCGCCCCAACATACATACATGACCCACAAAAACGTCTACGGAGCCTCTAAGGATACAAAAGAGCAACATGACAATGCCGGCAACAAGGCCCCGGCTATACCTCAAAATGTGAAAACTTATACAAAAGAAGGACTACATGACCCCTAGGAGAAATGGGGCTCACCAAAACTGCTGTGAGGAGAGAAAAAGAGCACCACTATCTGCGATCGGCACTATCTGTGATGGAACCACCTACATCCATTCAAAGATGTAGCGCCCCCGACAAAAGGGACGTTAGTACTGTCGAATAGTACTAGTATGTAAGGCAAACACCAATCTCAGTAGAATGAACAGTGAAACAAAGAGAAGACAGTCACAATAATCAATAAGTACTTCATGAAAATACAAGAAAACACCAAATAAGGATTACACAATTCCCAATTCAATCTTTTCATCTTTTTAGGTTAATAATCTTTAGTGCCAAGCCATAACTCACAATGCCACCATGTTTTTACACGGAGTCTGGTCTCGGCCCGACCGGCTAAGCCATCCCAAGTGAGACATATCCTTATCCACAATGTGAATCAATAATTCCAACATAAATGCCACCATGTGTACAGCATGGCATCCGATCTCGGTCCGATCGGCTAAGCCATCTCACTTGAGACATAACCTCTTTTAATTGTCCACTCAATTCACATTTCTTTCCCATCTCCATTACATGGCACAAACAGCCTCATTTATTAAGTAGTTCTTGGCACTTGGGCACATTTTACAATTCAAATCTTTCCCCTTTTTATTTGTTCGAATAACATCATCATTCATGTCGATAAGTACCATCATATAAGGCATTTCACACATAAGGGAAGGAGCTTGAAAAATTATAATTACATTCTCAAATAGCATGATGACATGGTAACCATCTAAAACAATGAGGGAACATGAATCTTTCAATCAAACGCACTAAGGCAAACAATTCTAGTATATTCAGGTTGGAACTTACACCAATTATTCGGACACCAGGAGTTCGACTCTAAGAAGAAGAGAGTTAGCCATACATACCTCAATTACGCTTCTTTAGACTCTACAATTATCCGGAACCCTTAGCAACCTCAATCTATTTTTGTAATATACAAATTGAACCCAAATTTAGGAAAACATTCATGGTTCTAGTTCCCTTTTCCACACTCTTTTTACCACACATGCATGCAAGATAAACAACCCTCATACCCATGGACCATCTTATTAATACCCCATTATAGCTATGTTTAAAATTAAGAGCTGGGGTGATGAGGTCTTACCTTTTTGGATGAAGAAATTGAGTGCTCTACTTGAGTATTTCCAAGCTTTGAGTGATGGATGAAGATTGATTGATGAAAATTAGTTCCTCCCTCTAGAATCCTCTCTCTCTCTCTCACTAGAAATATCAGAAATGAGCTCAAAATAGACTAAATGGGGTGTTTTAACGGAATGAGGGTCGGGTTTAAAATTAAGAAAAATGGTGCCCCGACACAGGTCTGCGGTCGCATATGCGACCGCATAATGGTTATGCGATCCGCAAAGTGACCGCATAAATGGCCCTCATGGGCCTAAACTTACGGCCTAGGTATGCGACCAGTATGCGGTCCGCATACTCGTTCTGCGGTCGCATAATACACCGCAGAACTCCCTCCGCAAAAACTCAAGAGGGATTATGCGATCGATATGCGGTCCGCATATCAATTATGCGGTCGCATAATCGACTGCAAAAATGACCTCAAGTTGGCCAAACTTACTGCTTCACTCTGCGGTCATTATGCGGTCCACAGAGTGATTATGCGGTAGCATAATGGTCCGCAAAAATGCGTTCTTCTGTGAAATATTTTCCTCTCAGTCCGTAGGGTACTGTTCAATCCAAAATGTCTGAACCTCAACGAACAAGTTCGCCGCGAAGAATTTTCTACTATAATAACTCAGGAATCTAACTTGGCACCACTAAACCCCAAGTTTTTTTTTTTTTTTGGTTTAAATTTTTACGGGTCCTTACATAGAGGGTGAAGATATTACCTTTTTGGCGTTCAATCCTCTTGAATTCGAGTTTTAGGATTTTTTTCTCAACAATGATGTCTCAACCGAATATATAATGATTTAAAGGGTTTACCCATGTTAATAAAGTATTAGAGAATTGAAATTAACTTAGACTCATCATTAGAACTTACCTTGGATGATGGAGGGACCTTGGAGGAAGTTGGGTTCTTGAGAACTTCCCTTTCTAGAGCAAATTTTTGTATTTTTTGGTGTGGGAAACGATGTAGGACTTTTAAAACGCCCCTCTAGGTGCGCGTCCATGCAGCTGAAGGCCCAACTGTGCACCTGAACGTGCAGCAAGGCAGTGGCAATGCCATAAGTGCGCTGCCGCGCACGTTACAGCTGAGCGCGCATCTGGGCGCACAGACTGCACATTGTTCAGTAAAATGTGCATAACCTTTTTCACAGAGATTCGTTTGGGCTCCATAATATATTATTGGAAAGGTATTTCAAAGATCTACAACTTAGTCGATGTTATCGAATCTTATGCACCTCACTCTCCGTCTTGATTTCAAAATAACTATTTCCACCCATAATCATCCCAATAGGACTTCACATGTTTAAAATATCACATTAATACTCATTTAACACATCCATACCTAATCGGAATTTACAAAGTGTTACAAATTCAAATGCATTTAATCACAGCCACGCTCACATCATTAGCGATTTTCTTTTATTTTTCATATGTACACTCGATTCTCGACCCCGAACTCGATCCAGATTTTAATTCTCAAACTTTTAATCAGACTTCAAAGTTCTCTTTTAAACTTTTAGCTCCAAAAATATGTTTTAGCTCGAAATCACAACCTACACAACATACCATATATAATGAGTATAGATTACTCACAATTTAGCTCAAACACAATTAAAGAGTAGCAAATAATAGGCGCAATGTAGCAAAAAATTGATACTTCTAGCCTACCATCAGAACAATAGTAGCATTCTCTCGAAGTACTACTCGCCTAATCAAGCTAATCTAATGCCTGTATTCCCATGGAATTAGAACTGACAAGAACATATTAATAATTCCTGTATAGTAACCAAACAAGGCAATTAGGTATATTCCTATCCTAACCGCGAATTTGTTCCCCGATGCCCATGTTCAAGAACTTGTTCTACTTAATCATATGTGCAATCTAGAATTCTCACTTGCGAGTTCAATCCTAGATTCGTAGATATTATTCAACTGGAGATCAAGCAATCAAATAATTAAGCGCATGAATGAATAAAAAACTATTTCATCCGTTTCAATTTATGTGAACCCATTTGACTGGGCACGTGGTTTAAGAAAAGAGAAAAGACTTTTGAAGTTGTGGTGTAAAATGAGACACATATATTTTGTGTGGCTATAAATCATTACATAAATGTAAATTATTTCAAAATAAGGAAATTGGTCATTCTTTTTGGCACGGACTAAAAATAAAATAGGTTCACATAAATTGAAACGAAAGGAGTAATACGATAAAATTATAAGAAAAATTCAAGCTGATCTATTCATCCTGAATAACGTAAAGCCAGAAATTACTAGAACAATGTTTAAATTTAATTCACGTGGAGACGATACATAAAGTATGCTATATTTGGCTAGTGAGCTTTAGGTTTTATACACCGATTTTGCCCTCATCAAAACCGAATCCGTATGGGATAACTATCATCTAATTGTTGACTAACACGAGCTCTTGTTTTATACACTGTTATAATACTCGTCAATTATTAGTGTCGCTGCTGCAATGAGGCAAAACCTATATGCTATTTGTAGTTTTGTTTTTCTCACGGTTACTACTAACTTGATCTATCTTCTCCTTTTTTCTTTTGTTGTGAGCTAAAACTTTTGGTTAGTGATGGCCCAAATTTATTTTTATCGAAAGAACATTACACCAGTTAAGGAGAGAAGTCGAGACACGAGTTAGAAGGTAAATGTTCAACCATCAACACTTTGGACCAATTATGATGCTATGTCATTAATTAAAAGTTCCAATATTATTTTGTAAGGTCGGTTAGTTTAGGAACAGCCTCAAGAAAAGATGGGAAAGATGCTCATTTGACTAAAAAGTTGACTCAACCCTTTGCTGTCCGGAGAAACTCCTTACTTTAATTGGCATATTTTTACGAAAAAGAGGATAAAAAAGAGAATGGTATTAATTTATAAAATCATAAAATAAATTCAAATGGGTTAAAGGTTGATTTGGCTTGGTTAAACAATTGAAAACTACTTATAATTTCTTAAGGGAAAAGGTCCAAACTTACATCTGAACTATGCAAAATTATTTAACTTTGCCCTCCATTAATAGTTGATATCAACTATTATAAAACTAGCATATATATATATATATATATATATATATATATATATATATATATATATATATATATATATATATATATACACCTTATGGCCCACGTGGGAAAAATTTAACCCATCTCCCCTTTTTATTAGGCTCCCCTCCCTCCTCTTATAGACGACGACAACAACAAAAAAACCCACTAGAAAATTTCTTCCATGGTAGTAAAGAAATTTCATTCTTTTTATTTCTATTTTCTTATTCTCTTTGTATTTGATTCTAATCTAATTATTAACAGAGGACAAAGTTAAACCATTTCGGCAAAGGTAAATTTGGACCTTTTACCTTTCTTGAAAGAGAAAATTGCTTTATCCCATTTCTTGGATTCTCTTAAACACATCGCAAATGAAAGAAAGAAAAACAGAGAATTGGGGCGAGGAGCTGCTTTACAAACGAGAGTTTTACTCCTGGAGGGTCGAGACAATGATAAGACGAGTGCAAGGAGGAATTTTGTCGGAAGGGTTTACAAATTAGGATGCGAGTTGCGCCTGTCTTCCACTAAAAATGCCTTCAAATTGCCTTGGAAATTATTTGGCGTTCGCCGTTCCCAACTCAAATTCTCACCCTTTCCCTTGCCATTGCAATACCTATTTCTTCTATTCTAAATTTATTATACGCCCAGAGCAAGTCTGTCATCTCCACTGCCGCAAGTTGAGTTTTGCGCCAGCACTTGTACCGCTGGCAGCTGCTAGGTCTTCCTCTTCTAACGGTAACGGAACAGAAGACGGGGAAGAATGTGAAGGAGGAGGAGTCGCTGAAGCTAGGGAGGCAGTCAGCTATTATCTTGAAGAACTTGGCGTTTCTAAGGAGGAGTCCGTGGAAATAGCCCTCAACTCACCTAAGTACGTTAGCATGTTGGTAGATAGCGTGCGTGACCTTGATGAGTTTTCCTTATGGAATTCCTGGAGCACTGCTAACGTTGATGAAGAAAAACCATATTTTACACGCCCACTGTCATCTTTCAAGAGGAAGGTCTACATGATGGCAAAGCAAAAAGGTGATAAGGGCATGCTTCCCTTCTTGGAGAGCATTGGCCTCACTCTCTCTTCGGCGACCCACTTAGCTCGCTATCTTTCCTCTAATTCTCTACCTATCCTTATCAATAAGGTTAGTAATACAACTACTGTAGAGTGCATATATGTGGAATTATTGGTTTATTTCTATGATGGAGGTGCTTTGTTTTTCTTTCTTCATTTAAAAAAAAGAATTCAAAATCTTGGTTGACAGTTGCTTGGTGCGAATTTCCATTTTAGCTCACTTTATTTTGTTTTCCTTACTATCCTGCACTGCTCTTTCCTGTTTTTCTTTTGTTTAATCGGAATAGTACATGTAATATTAATTAGCAGAAGCCTTTTTAATAATGTCAAAAGTTGATATGCTATTCATCTTTCCTAGTGTTGTGTCATTCTATGACAATCTCTTGAGCTCAGTGGGAAAATCATGGATCATGGTCATCTCTGTACATTGACCATATCACAGGAGAATGAAAACTCTTGATTTTGTTTGGATAGATAAGAAAGTGATATACTCGATGGAATGCTTTCAAAAATTGCTAAGGCATGTAGTTATTGATGAAAATATTTAAATTGCCTTTATAAGTTCCATTCAAGCCATGGTTAAGTCAGTTAAAAAGGCTCGCGAGTGGGCATAAATTCGTCTCTTTCTTCAGATAAGACGTTTGGACCCTTTTTTAGTTCTTTCTTACCTGTCCTGATCCCTCTTCCGCTTGCTCACAGGTTAAGTATGTGAAGGAAATATTCTTCGCAAACAGTGATGATGGAGGACTTATTGCTAGAAATGCCCGGCAAATGATGCTGCACCTGTCCATCAGTATTGATGAGGATGTCCAGCAGACCTTGTCATTTTTTGAGAAGGTCAGTTGCCTCTTTAAATCAGGATGATTGATGAAGCTTATTTTACTGTGCCTGTCCTGACATTTGTGGTACTGATTTCTGTTCACTTTATTGAGCTGCACCTACCGTAAAGTTTGTGGCGCTAAAATCTATTACATCTATATCATCCCTCATATTCTCCCTTTTAATGACTATTTTTCCTAAATCGCAAAGTTTCTCATCTGCAGGTCCTTGAAGTTACTTATGGTCAACCACTACTTTATATAATCGTAGCCTTTATATGACTGCTTCTCTACAATTCACCAAGTTCCAACTAATCTTAACATATTACTCTTACATTTAATCATTCTCTCACTCTCCACCATAGTCATTTAAGTCAACTAAAACGAGTCAGAATAATACTTCCTGCTAGAAACTGCATAATGGTATTGTACTTGTTTTTTAGATTCAAGCAAGGCGCGGAGGTTTGCATTTGTTAGGTTCTCAAGATGCATCTTTCCGACATCTTATTGAATCATTTCCACGACTTCTATTGCTACCTAAGGAGAGTCATATGAAGCGTCTGATGGAATTTCTTGATGATATTGGAGTGGCGGAAGGATGTAAGAGACAAATTTTCCTTTTGTTTCCGCCTATTATTTTCTATGACATTGAAAAGGATGTTAGACCAAGATTGCAGGCAATCCTTAAGGTATCAGCTTATTCATTAATATTTGATCTTAATAGTTTTCCTTCTGTACATTGCTCCAACACGTGCAAGTTTGATGACTCAGTTATCACATAAATGTGATTGTAATATGTTCGATGGACTGCTCTTAATATTACTAGTATGACAGACAAAGGTCATTTAGATCTCTCTCTCTCTCTCTCTCGCTCTCTGTGGAAGTTCTGCACCGAAGCGTGTTGGTAAGGATGTACTTGTAGATGATTTTGAAAGAATATTATCAATTTGCCCAGTTATTTTGGGACAGTTTTCAGCCTGAACTGATATGGGCAAACATGAACATAACTCTGCTGAGGAGAACTGAATCATAGTCTTAGAGTTTAGTAGAAATGTTACTGTAGGACTGAAATAATTTGCATACTCTCTCTCTCTCTCTCTCTCTCTCTCTCTCTCTCTCTCTCTCTCTCTCTCTCTCTCTCTCTCCTTTTTTTGATAAGTAATTTACATACTTTCTAAGTCCATTTGTTTACATGTGAATAAGTTGGACAATCTAGGAGCATTCATTTCTAGGCTGGTATGGTAAAACACTAGGTTTTCTGCTGCTTGACTTTCACTTGCTGAAAATTTAGACATTTGGCCACAAAGTCCGCGACATTCTTTTTCATATCGTTCCACCAATAAATCTCCTTGGGATCATGATACATCTAGGGAACCAGGGTTGATAGAATACCTGGAATTATGGGCTTCTAACACGATTCTCCTCTCTAAGTCCATCTATGTCTGGAACTCACCGTCCGTCTTGGCACGTCAAAGTACCATCATCTCCCCCTTAAACAAAAGCCATCGTCTTATGCTTGTGAATCCCCTTTTTCAGCTGCAACAAATAGGGATCATCAAACTGTTTCTCCTTCACCTCGGCGACTAAGGAAGAACAAGTCCTGTTCTGAACAACAACTCCACCATCTTCGGTGTCAGAAAGTTGAACTCCTAGCTTGGCTAAGTGGTGAACTTCTTTCACCATATTTCTCTTTTCTGCCTCAATCATGAGCTATACTCCCCATACTTGATTATCTTTTTAAGGTACTTCCTGAAAACACTTATAGTATTGTTGTGAGCTAAGTCTATGACCAGTACTCCGAAGATTAGAGTCTCGTGCAATGGCACTACTCTCTTGATACATAACTGGGCATGATTTTATAGTTGTTATATCCCATACGAACTTTGCGTGTTTCAAATCTTCATCTAGACTTATTGAGGATTTTCACATCTCCCCCTTAGACTAAAGGTTAAGGTCTTGTACTTGCAGATCCTTCTCTTTTGTCGGGATCCGAACAACTTTTCTTATCTTCTGCAATTCTTTGCACTTTTTGTCAATGACGACTTATATTCCGACTTACTTCTGCGCAATCTTTCTTACTAGGAAAAACTAAATTACTTACATAAATGGAAAGCTAATGTATTCACAACTATCATACCCAATCTTAATGATTTAACTCTGCTCATGCTATCAATCTTGGGAAACCTCATTTTTCGATAACTCTTAAAGGCTATTCTTCTGTAGCTTGCTCTCTTACTGCCTAGATGATTTTTTTCCATTATCACTATACTTCGGATTTAATTTAAACTCTTTTGGTTCTAACATGCATTCGGTATTTCAAACTATTACCCACTGACTAGTGTTAACTTGGCTAAGTAAATCAAATCGTACCTCTACTAGCTCCACTGAAATTTCTAATTCACTGTATCTACTCAAAACTTACTTACTATTCTTTTACTAACCACCTGCTAGCATTATGTTTTCTTGTTCTGCTTTGAATAACTAAAGTGAAGCATAAGGTTATTCCTAACTTCCCTCACCATACGACCCTATTCTACGGTCGCATACTATTTTATTCTTTTTAAACTATGTACATGGGTCACACTTAGGGAAATTTCATCTGTCTTAAACGAAATTATATCTGACTCCAAACTTTCTATACACTTCAAAATCATATCAGACTATAAACATACAGGATAAATACTTAGTCACATAACCTAAGGGAAAACTGTCATATCTTTTATATCACAATAATACCTGCTTTTTATAGTAATTTACTAACTTGGTACTTTCTAGTTTTGATTTGAATAAACCTAAACAACTTAAAATCATTCCCTAAAATTCAATATCCGCTACTCTTAGTTCTCATTTTGTACATCATATCTTCTTAGTTATTTTGCCCTTAGGCTCCTTTCTGTCCAAAACTATAGTGATCAATTCTATGCCTGTTGTGCTTAAATTCTTAACATGTTACAGCATGGGGTCTAACATCTGAACTATCATCATACAACATGTGGCTGTATTTTCAAAAATTTAAAAATTGTTTTGTGAGTTAAAACACATACGGATACACTATCATATACAAATTTGTCCTTTAGAGTATACCATCATCTGATAAATTACTTCATTTTCTTTTATCACCCATAAGCATCACTGTATACTCACAAGTCACCAGAATTTAGATACACTGAAAATTGGAGATCTGTTAACTAAATAACTGAATACTAGCATACTGAATAACCATAAACCTGCTAACTGAAAGACTGTATAATTGGTAACTGAGGTAAACTAATAAACATAAAACATGATAAATGTTTTTTTTTACTTTCTGATAAGGTTATGCTCTAATTTGTACTACTATACATTACATCCTTTCAAGTCTCATTTTATTACCAACATGTACTCCATAATTGTACCCCAATGGGCAATCATCCTCTTTAGGACCTTGGGTTTCCCCTACTTGTCGCTTGGGCATTCGATACGTCTGGAATTTGTAGCCAACATCGCTTAAAATGAAAACATGCGACTCTGTCTGACTGTTACTCTAGTCAAGGTTACTCTAGTCTACAAATACGAAAAGACTGTATAGTAATGATAATGCCCCGAAAGAACTAGGGCTCACCAAATAGGTAGTACGAGAATCCTATCACTCTGAATCGTCAACCTGTAAATCATTACATGCATCATGAGATGTATGCCCCGGGCAAAAGGGACATCAATACATTTGAATTGCACTGGTATGTAAAATAATTGAAAGAAAGAACTGTAAATACTGAAACTGAACTGATAACTAAACAAGGAAGTACGGATATAAATACTCCCTCTTCTGAATGATGAACCACCTATTTATCTGAATAAATAAACTATTGCCTCAGGCCCAATATATATGTGCACAAGCTGCGGCCTCGGGCCCAAGTATATGTATACATAACTGCGGCCTCAAGCCCAAAGATATATAAAGCATAAACTGTAGCCTCGGGCCCAAATACAAGTGTTCAATATTCAGGGATTTAAATTCAGGAACTAAGAATCATACCGTAATACATGATGCTGGAATACTGAATCATACTGGGTTACGTGATACTGGATTGCTGAATAAGACCAGACTGAGACATGTATTCATGAACTGATTATGAGAACTAAAGCTTCAACTGTTTATGACATGCTGAGTAATCTAGACTAAGACTCATGGGCATCAAACACAAGTCTATATTGATTACGCACTGAGCTCACAACATTCAAAATGAAAGTCATGAATGAATTACGAAGCTAGAGAATAGAAATTCTGCAACTATTCAAGGAACTAAGCTTAACTATATTTTTGAGGCAATTAGTAACGTTGTAAAAGAAACGTAGTGTAGGAAGAATCATTAACATTCCCAAACATAGATATTTAACCTCACATACCTTGACTTTGGCCTTTTTAAACTTATCACAATGTTCGTCGCCTCTTTCTACGATAATCAATGGCAATACATATCAAGAGGAACCAATATTAGCATTAATGCTCATGTTTTGGTCACTTAGGACATTTTATCAAACACTTGGTGGGCATAAAACTTCATAGTCCTTAGTAATAGTGTTTCTATACCCAACAACCCATTCTCTTGCTCCTAGATAATTCTAAAATCTCAAATTGTTATAATCACTATCATTCTTTATCACCCATAAGATAAACAACACTCTTAATCAATAATCAACAATTAACAACCCAAACCTATAACCGTTCATACTTTTCTATCAAAACCATAAATTCATATCTCATGAACTTAGAGTCTACTGTCATTATTCCAATTCTATAATCAATTAGAGTGTCACGCCCCAACTTCGGGGAGCACGACCGGCGCTCAACCGAGTGAACCCGGTCGAGCAAGCCTAGTAAATATTTCCTGCCCGACTCATTCATGATCCAAAAAGGGAATGCGTCACCATTTGCAAAATAGGGGAAAGATCAGTTATATAAATATATAAACATTGCTAGTTCATTTTTTCCCCATTATATGCATTATGCCATAGTTAAGTTTCCAAAATACAACTCGATCTAACGACCGCCCCAACATACATACATGACCCACAAAAACGTCTACGGAGCCTCTAAGGATACAAAAGAGCAACATGACAATGCCGGCAACAAGGCCCCGGCTATACCTCAAAATGTGAAAACTTATACAAAAGAAGGACTACATGACCCCTAGGAGAAATGGGGCTCACCAAAACTGCTGTGAGGAGAGAAAAAGAGCACCACTATCTGCGATCGGCACTATCTGTGATGGAACCACCTACATCCATTCAAAGATGTAGCGCCCCCGACAAAAGGGACGTTAGTAATGTCGAATAGTACTAGTATGTAAGGCAAACACCAATCTCAGTAGAATGAACAGTGAAACAAAGAGAAGACAGTCACAATAATCAATAAGTACTTCATGAAAATACAAGAAAACACCAAATAAGGATTACACAATTCCCAATTCAATCTTTTCATCTTTTTAGGTTAATAATCTTTAGTGCCAAGCCATAACTCACAATGCCACCATGTTTTTACACGGAGTCTGGTCTCGGCCTGACCGGCTAAGCCATCCCAAGTGAGACATATCCTTATCCACAATGTGAATCAATAATTCCAACATAAATGCCACCATGTGTACAGCATGGCATCCGATCTCGGCCCGATCGGCTAAGCCATCTCACTTGAGACATAACCTCTTTTAATTGTCCACTCAATTCACATTTCTTTCCCATCTCCATTACATGGCACAAACAGCCTCATTTATTAAGTAGTTCTTGGCACTTGGGCACATTTTACAATTCAAATCTTTCCCCTTTTTATTTGTTCGAATAACATCATCATTCATGTCGATAAGTACCATCATATAAGGCATTTCACACATAAGGGAAGGAGCTTGGAAAATCATAATTACATTCTCAAATAGCATGATGACATGGTAACCATCTAAAACAATGAGGGAACATGAATCTTTCAATCAAACGCACTAAGGCAAACAATTCTAGTATATTCAGGTTGGAACTTACACCAATTATTCGGACACCAGGAGTTCGATTCTAAGAAGAAGAGAGTTAGCCATACATACCTCAATTACGCTTCTTTAGACTCTACAATTATCCGGAACCCTTAGCAACCTCAATCTATTTTTGTAATATACAAATTGAACCCAAATTTAGGAAAATATTCATGGTTCTAGTTCCCTTTTCCACACTCTTTTTACCACACATGCATGCAAGATAAACAACCCTCATACCCATGGACCATCTTATTAATACCCCATTATAGCTATGTTTAAAATTAAGAGTTGGGGTGATGAGGTCTTACCTTTTTGGATGAAGAAATTGAGTGCTCTACTTGAGTATTTCCAAGCTTTGAGTGATGGATGAAGATTGATTGATGAAAATTAGTTCCTCCCTCTAGAATACTCTCTCTCTCTCACTAGAAATATCAGAAATGAGCTCAAAATAGACTAAATGGGGTGTTTTAACGGAATGAGGGTCGGGTTTAAAATTAAGAAAAATGGTGCCCCGACACAGGTCTGCGGTCGCATATGCGACCGCATAATGGTTATGCGATCCGCAAAGTGACCGCATAAATGGCCCTCATGGGCCTAAACTTACGGCCTAGGTATGCGACCAGTATGCGGTCCGCATACTCGTTCTGCGGTCGCATAATACACCGCAGAACTCCCTCCGCAAAAACTCAAGAGGGATTATGCGATCGATATGCGGTCCGCATATCAATTATGCGGTCGCATAATCGACTGCAAAAATGACCTCAAGTTGGCCAAACTTACTGCTTCACTCTGCGGTCATTATGCGGTCCACAGAGTGATTATGCGGTAGCATAATAGTCCGCAAAAATGCGTTCTTCTGTGAAATATTTTCCTCTCAGTCCGTAGGGTACTGTTCAATCCAAAATGTCTGAACCTCAACGAGCAAGTTCGCCGCGAAGAATTTTCTACTATAATAACTCAGGAATCTAACTTGGCACCACTAAACCCCAAGTTTTTTTTTTTTTTTGGTTTAAATTTTTACGGGTCCTTACATAGAGGGTGAAGATATTACCTTTTTGGCGTTCAATCCTCTTGAATTCGAGTTTTAGGATTTTTTTCTCAACAATGATGTCTCAACCGAATATCTAATGATTTAAAGGGTTTACCCATGTTAATAAAGTATTAGAGAATTGAAATTAACTTAGACTCATCATTAGAACTTACCTTGGATGATGGAGGGACCTTGGAGGAAGTTGGGTTCTTGAGAACTTCCCTTTCTAGAGCAAATTTTTGTATTTTTGGGTGTGGGAAACGATGTAGGACTTTTAAAACGCCCCTCTAGGTGCGCGTCCATGCAGCTGAAGGCCCAACTGTACACCTGAACATGCAGCAAGGCAGTGGCAATGCCATAAGTGCGCTGCCGCGCACGTTACAGCTGAGCGCGCATCTGGGCGCACAGACTGCACATTGTTCAGTAAAATGTGCATAACCTTTTTCACAGAGATTCGTTTGGGCTCCATAATATATTATTGGAAAGGTATTTCAAAGATCTACAACTTAGTCGATGTTATCGAATCTTATGCACCTCACTCTCTGTCTTGATTTCAAAATAACTATTTCCACCCATAATCATCCCAATAGGACTTCACATGTTTAAAATATCACATTAATACTCATTTAACACATCCATACCTAATCGGAATTTACAAAGTGTTACAAATTCAAATGCATTTAATCACAGCCACGCTCACATCATTAGCGATTTTCTTTTATTTTTCATATGTACACTCGATTCTCGACCCCGAACTCGATCCAGATTTTAATTCTCAAACTTTTAATCAGACTTCAAAGTTCTCTTTTAAACTTTTAGCTCCAAAAATATGTTTTAGCTCGAAATCACAACCTACACAACATACCATATATAATGAGTATAGATTACTCACAATTTAGCTCAAACACAATTAAAGAGTAGCAAATAATAGGCGCAATGTAGCAAAAAATTGATACTTCTAGCCTACCATCAGAACAATAGTAGCATTCTCTCGAAGTACTACTCGCCTATTCAAGCTAATCTAATGCCTGTATTCCCATGGAATTAGAACTGACAAGAACATATTAATAATTCCTGTATAGTAACCAAACAAGGCGATTAGGTATATTCCTATCCTAACCGCGAATTTGTTCCCCGATGCCCATGTTCAAGAACTTGTTCTACTTAATCATATGTGCAATCTAGAATTCTCACTTGCGAGTTCAATCCTAGATTCGTAGATATTATTCAACTGGAGATCAAGCAATCAAATAATTAAGCGCATGAATGAATAAAAAAACTATTTCATCCGTTTCAATTTATGTGAACCCATTTGACTGGGCACGTGGTTTAAGAAAAGAGAAAAGACTTTTGAAGTTGTGGTGTAAAATGAGACACATATATTTTGTGTGGCTATAAATCATTACATAAATGTAAATTATTTCAAAATAAGGAAATTGGTCATTCTTTTTGGCACGGACTAAAAATAAAATAGGTTCACATAAATTGAAACGAAAGGAGTAATACGATAAAATTATAAGAAAAATTCAAGCTGATCTATTTATCCTGAATAACGTAAAACCAGAAATTACTAGAACAATGTTTAAATTTAATTCACGTGGAGACGATACATAAAGTATGCTATATTTGGCTAGTGAGCTTTAGGTTTTATACACCGATTTTGCCCTCATCAAAACCGAATCCGTATGGGATAACTATCATCTAATTGTTGACTAACACGAGCTCTTGTTTTATACACTGTTATAATACTCGTCAATTATTAGTGTCGCTGCTGCAATGAGGCAAAACCTATATGCTATTTGTAGTTTTGTTTTTCTCACGGTTACTACTAACTTGATCTATCTTCTCCTTTTTTCTTTTGTTGTGAGCTAAAACTTTTGGTTAGTGATGGCCCAAATTTATTTTTATCGAAAGAACATTACACCAGTTAAGGAGAGAAGTCTAGACACGAGTTAGAAGGTAAATGTTCAACCATCAACACTTTGGACCAATTATGATGCTATGTCATTAATTAAAAGTTCCAATATTATTTTGTAAGGTCGGTTAGTTTAGGAACAGCCTCAAGAAAAGATGGGAAAGATGCTCATTTGACTAAAAAGTTGACTCAACCCTTTGCTGTCCGGAGAAACTCCTTACTTTAATTGGCATATTTTTACGAAAAAGAGGATAAAAAAGAGAATGGTATTAATTTATAAAATCATAAAATAAATTCAAATGGGTTAAAGGTTGATTTGGCTTGGTTAAACAATTGAAAACTACTTATAATTTCTTAAGGGAAAAGGTCCAAACTTACATCTGAACTATGCAAAATTATTTAACTTTGCCCTCCATTAATAGTTGATATCAACTATTATAAAACTAGCATATATATATATATATATATATATATATATATATATACCCTTATGGCCCACGTGGGAAAAATTTAACCCATCTCCCCTTTTTATTAGGCTCCCCTCCCTCCTCTTATAGACGACGACAACAACAAAAAAACCCACTAGAAAATTTCTTCCATGGTAGTAAAGAAATTTCATTCTTTTTATTTCTATTTTCTTATTCTCTTTGTATTTGATTCTAATCTAATTATTAACAGAGGACAAAGTTAAACCATTTCGGCAAAGGTAAATTTGGACCTTTTACCTTTCTTGAAAGAGAAAATTGCTTTATCCCATTTCTTGGATTCTCTTAAACACATCGCAAATGAAAGAAAGAAAAACAGAGAATTGGGGCGAGGAGCTGCTTTACAAACGAGAGTTTTACTCCTGGAGGGTCGAGACAATGATAAGACGAGTGCAAGGAGGAATTTTGTCGGAAGGGTTTACAAATTAGGATGCGAGTTGCGCCTGTCTTCCACTAAAAATGCCTTCAAATTGCCTTGGAAATTATTTGGCGTTCGCCGTTCCCAACTCAAATTCTCACCCTTTCCCTTGCCATTGCAATACCTATTTCTTCTATTCTAAATTTATTATACGCCCAGAGCAAGTCTGTCATCTCCACTGCCGCAAGTTGAGTTTTGCGCCAGCACTTGTACCGCTGGCAGCTGCTAGGTCTTCCTCTTCTAACGGTAACGGAACAGAAGACGGGGAAGAATGTGAAGGAGGAGGAGTCGCTGAAGCTAGGGAGGCAGTCAGCTATTATCTTGAAGAACTTGGCGTTTCTAAGGAGGAGTCCGTGGAAATAGCCCTCAACTCACCTAAGTACGTTAGCATGTTGGTAGATAGCGTGCGTGACCTTGATGAGTTTTCCTTATGGAATTCCTGGAGCACTGCTAACGTTGATGAAGAAAAACCATATTTTACACGCCCACTGTCATCTTTCAAGAGGAAGGTCTACATGATGGCAAAGCAAAAAGGTGATAAGGGCATGCTTCCCTTCTTGGAGAGCATTGGCCTCACTCTCTCTTCGGCGACCCACTTAGCTCGCTATCTTTCCTCTAATTCTCTACCTATCCTTATCAATAAGGTTAGTAATACAACTACTGTAGAGTGCATATATGTGGAATTATTGGTTTATTTCTATGATGGAGGTGCTTTGTTTTTCTTTCTTCATTTAAAAAAAAGAATTCAAAATCTTGGTTGACAGTTGCTTGGTGCGAATTTCCATTTTAGCTCACTTTATTTTGTTTTCCTTACTATCCTGCACTGCTCTTTCCTGTTTTTCTTTTGTTTAATCGGAATAGTACATGTAATATTAATTAGCAGAAGCCTTTTTAATAATGTCAAAAGTTGATATGCTATTCATCTTTCCTAGTGTTGTGTCATTCTATGACAATCTCTTGAGCTCAGTGGGAAAATCATGGATCATGGTCATCTCTGTACATTGACCATATCACAGGAGAATGAAAACTCTTGATTTTGTTTGGATAGATAAGAAAGTGATATACTCGATGGAATGCTTTCAAAAATTGCTAAGGCATGTAGTTATTGATGAAAATATTTAAATTGCCTTTATAAGTTCCATTCAAGCCATGGTTAAGTCAGTTAAAAAGGCTCGCGAGTGGGCATAAATTCGTCTCTTTCTTCAGATAAGACGTTTGGACCCTTTTTTAGTTCTTTCTTACCTGTCCTGATCCCTCTTCCGCTTGCTCACAGGTTAAGTATGTGAAGGAAATATTCTTCGCAAACAGTGATGATGGAGGACTTATTGCTAGAAATGCCCGGCAAATGATGCTGCACCTGTCCATCAGTATTGATGAGGATGTCCAGCAGACCTTGTCATTTTTTGAGAAGGTCAGTTGCCTCTTTGAATCAGGATGATTGATGAAGCTTATTTTACTGTGCCTGTCCTGACATTTGTGGTACTGATTTCTGTTCACTTTATTGAGCTGCACCTACCGTAAAGTTTGTGGCGCTAAAATCTATTACATCTATATCATCCCTCATATTCTCCCTTTTAATGACTATTTTTCCTAAATCGCAAAGTTTCTCATCTGCAGGTCCTTGAAGTTACTTATGGTCAACCACTACTTTATATAATCGTAGCCTTTATATGACTGCTTCTCTACAATTCACCAAGTTCCAACTAATCTTAACATATTACTCTTACATTTAATCATTCTCTCACTCTCCACCATAGTCATTTAAGTCAACTAAAACGAGTCAGAATAATACTTCCTGCTAGAAACTGCATAATGGTATTGTACTTGTTTTTTAGATTCAAGCAAGGCGCGGAGGTTTGCATTTGTTAGGTTCTCAAGATGCATCTTTCCGACATCTTATTGAATCATTTCCACGACTTCTATTGCTACCTAAGGAGAGTCATATGAAGCGTCTGATGGAATTTCTTGATGATATTGGAGTGGCGGAAGGATGTAAGAGACAAATTTTCCTTTTGTTTCCGCCTATTATTTTCTATGACATTGAAAAGGATGTTAGACCAAGATTGCAGGCAATCCTTAAGGTATCAGCTTATTCATTAATATTTGATCTTAATAGTTTTCCTTCTGTACATTGCTCCAACACGTGCAAGTTTGATGACTCAGTTATCACATAAATGTGATTGTAATATGTTCGATGGACTGCTCTTAATATTACTAGTATGACAGACAAAGGTCATTTAGATCTCTCTCTCTCTCTCTCTCGCTCTCTGTGGAAGTTCTGCACCGAAGCGTGTTGGTAAGGATGTACTTGTAGATGATTTTGAAAGAATATTATCAATTTGCCCAGTTATTTTGGGACAGTTTTCAGCCTGAACTGATATGGGCAAACATGAACATAACTCTGCTGAGGAGAACTGAATCATAGTCTTAGAGTTTAGTAGAAATGTTACTGTAGGACTGAAATAATTTGCATACTCTCTCTCTCTCTCTCTCTCTCTCTCTCTCTCTCTCTCTCTCTCTCTCTCTCTCTCTCCTTTTTTTGATAAGTAATTTACATACTTTCTAAGTCCATTTGTTTACATGTGAATAAGTTGGACAATCTAGGAGCATTCATTTCTAGGCTGGTGTGATTGTTGTCTATTCATTTCTAGGATGGTACGGAGGGCAAAGATTTTGGGCAGATGTTGCTGAAATATCCGTGGATTCTTTCAAAGAGCATTCTGCAAAACTACGAGGACATCCTGATTTTCTTTGATGATGAAAAGGTATTAATCCTGATTATACTATTTTGCACATGATGCCAAGTTTCTCATTTGAGCACTTAGTTTTTGCTATGAATTGTCTCTGGTTGATTCTAGTGGGTTTTATGTGTAAAGTCATTGCAATATTCTAGGAGTCCCTTGTATCTCTGCATTTAATTGCCTAGAGCTGTGGTCTCTAATTCAGTGGCGGATCATGGTACGAGCAGTGGGTTTGATAGAACCCACAATTTCCAGATCGGACCCTGTGTTTATAAGTGAAAGACCACTATATATAGACTGCATATCAGTTTTGCGACCCACATTTTCAGCCAAGTAGCAGGTTTGACCCTATTTTGGGCTGCTCCTGCTGCATCACTATATGCCAGTAAGTTAAAGCGTAATATAGTTGTCACTTTGCTATTTTTTGTTTTGGGCAGGTGCCAAAAACTAGTGTAGCTCAGGCAATCAAAAGCTGCCCGCTCCTTTTGGGATTGTCAGTTAACAAGCTGAAATTGGTGGTGGAACAGTTCCGTAACTTTGGCATTAGAAACCAGAAGTTGGGTAAAGTGATTGCTACAAGTCCACAGCTACTACTGCAGAAGCCTCAGGAATTCCATCAGGTGAGAGTCAAGATGATGGTGTTTGCCTAACAAATTACTAATAGTACAAATGTATGCAAGATTGTGCTGATTGACATGGGAGCTTTAACATGATATTTTCGAATTATTTGGCGACGGTAGTTGTACAACCTCATCAGCATCTTCATTTTAGTAAATCTTCACAATACAAGATTTGTGAAGACTTCTTTTCCCTTTCAAAAATAATCTTCACAAATCTTGTATTGAATAATAGATGATTAAACAGTTTGGCCCACATAGCTTAGTTCAAGTGGTAAAGGTTGAGGGACCTCTGACTTAGGTCACAGGTTAGCCCTGCCCCATGCGAACTAAGCCTAGTATTTAAGTGGAGAAGGGTAGAGGGCCAGGTCCATTGTCCCCAAGTTTCGAAGGCTATGGTTGATCTTAAGGGTTGGCCCCAGACAGATTTCTCGGTGATCCAAAAAAAAAAAGATGATAGCACAATTATTTGGTTTTAAAAGCATCACATTCCTGATTGAAGCTCCATCATAAGTGATATTGATCTTGGAGTTGACTTCATATTTGTTAGGTTCTGCAGTAGTAGACTGTAAGTTAGTCTTTACTTTAAACATGCGGAGATGAGAAAGTTTCCCATATATGGAAAAAGGCCACATTAATTTGCTCCTTGTTGTTTCTCATCAATTTTTTTGGGCTCCTTTTTTGTTATTTCTGAAGTGAAAAGATATCCCTACTTATATAGATGATTAAAGGCTCTCTATACAGGGGAACTTTAGATTCTTGGGGTATTGCTTGTCTTTAAGGTATCCCACTTTATGTCAGCAAAATATATTTCTTTTGAAACAAAAGCAGCAGCAACAACAACAAACCAGTGTAATCCCACAAGTGGGGTCTGGGGAGGTTAGAGTGTACGCAGACCTTACCCCTACCTTGTGAGGGTAGAAAGACTGTTTCCGATAGACCCTCGGCTCAAGGAAAATGAGACAGAACTAATAGCAATAACAACAAGCTAATAGATAGTAACACGATCATAGACCAACCGAAGCGAAAGGAACAAGAGTAGGAATAAGAATGAGAAACCGAAATACCAGGTAATAAAAGAGAACGAAGCACAAGAAAATACAAGAGCAATATTAATACTACAGGTATGGGAAAGAAATAAGCTCCACTACCAACTATACTTCTACCTTAATCCTCGACCTCCACACCCTCCTATTAAAGGTTATGTCCTCGGTAAGCTGAAGCTGCGCCATATCCTGCCTAATCACCTCCGCCCAATACCTCTTCGGTCTACCTCTTCCTCGCCTCCTATCCTCCAGGGCTAACCTCTCACATCTTTTCACTAGGGCAGTTGTATCCTTGCGCTTCACATGCCCGAACCATCTTAACCTCACTTCCCGCATCTTATCCTCCACGAGGGGCACTCTCACTTGTCCCGAATAACTTAATTCCTGATCTTATCTCTTCTGGTATGCCTATACATCCATCTCAGCATTCTTATTTTTGCCACTTTCATTTTCTGGACATGGGATTTCTTGATTGCCCAACACTCTGCCCCATATAACATAGTCGGTCTAACCATCACTCTATAATACTTACCTTTAAGTCTTGGTTGTACATTTTTGTCGCACAAAACACCGGATGCGAGCCTCCATTTCATCCATCCTGCTACGATGTATGACATCATCATCAATTTCCCCTTGGATTACTGACCCAAGGTACTTGAAACTCGCTCTCGTCGAGATGACTTGTGAATCAAGCCTCACATCCACATCCGCTTCTTGAGACACGCCGTTGAACTTGCACTCCAAGTACTCCATTTTGGTTCTGCTTAACGTGAAACCTTTTGACTCCAAGGTGTCTCCAAACCTCCAGTCTCGCATTAACATTACCTCGCGTCTCCTCAATCAGTACTATGTCATCAACAAATGACATGCACCACGACACCTTCCCCTTGAATGTGACGTGTCCAAACGTCCATCGCCAGGGCAGATAAAAAAGGGCTAAGCGCTGATCCTTGGTGTAACCCCATCACAACTGGGAAGCGTTCTGAGTCCTCGCTTACCGTCCTAACCCTGGTCTTAGCTCCATCATATATGTCTTTAATCACTCTAGTGTATGCTATCGAAACACCTTTAGCCTCCAAACACCTCCATAGGACCTCCCTCGGGACTCTATCATATGCTTTTTCTAGGTCAATGAACATCGTATGTAGGTCCCGCTTCATCTATCTCCTAATGAGGTGAATGGCTTCCGTAGTCGAACGCCCCGGCATAAATCGAAACTGGTTCTCGAAAATAGACACTCTTCCTCACCCTTGCTTCCACCATATTTCCCCAAACTTTCATGGTATGGCTTAACAGCTTAATACCCCTATAGTTGTTACAGTTTCGGATGTCACCCTTGTTCTTGTACAACGGAATCATCGTACTCCACCTACACTCCCCGGGCATCTTCTTTGTCCCAAAAATGACATTAAACAACCTAGTGAGCCACTCCAAGCCTTCCCTATCCGCGTATTTCCAAACTTCACGGGGATTTCGTCTGGCCCGGTCGCTCTACCCCTGCTCATATTGCGCATAGCCCCCTCAACCTCCTCAACCTTAATACGCCTACAATACCCAAAATCACGGCGACTCTCGGAGTGCTCCAACTCGCCTAGCACAATGTTCCTATCCCTCTTCGTTCAAGAGTTTATGAAATAAGTCTGCCATCTTCTTCTAATAAGTGCCTCTGCCACCAATACTTTGTCGTCCTCATCTTTGATGCACTTCACTTGGTCCAAGTTGCTGGTCTTCCTCTCTCTCACCTTGGCAAGCCTTTACAGCTTTCTATCCCTGCCTTTGATCCCCAGTTCTTCATACAAAAGTTCGAACGCTGCAGTCTTTGCCGCTATAACCGCTAACTTCGCCTCCTTCTTCGCCTTCTTATACCCCTCCCTATTAGTCCTCTTCTCCTCCTCGTCGTTGCTCTCCATCAGTTTCACGTACACTGCTTTCTTGACTTTCACCTTACCTTGGACCTCTCCATTTCACCACCAGTCCCCTTTATGACTTCCTAAGTAGCCCTTTGAGACCCCTGACACCTCTTTAGCATCTTCCCGAATGCAGCTCGCCGTCGTGGACCACATACCACTCGTATCCCCACTACTCATCCGGGCCCCCATTGCCAGCAACTTCCCCCAATTCCTGAGCTTTGACCTTAGTCAAGGTTGACCATACGCCGCGCTCTTCTTCCCTCTTGCTTTTGATCTCTAAGTCCATAACTAAGAGCCTATGTTATTCTCGCTCGGGATAACCTTGCAATCTGTGCATAAACCTTCACACTTCCTGAAGAGTAGGTAATTAATTTGGGTCTTGGCCACTGTACTCTGGACGGTGACCACTTCCTTCTTCTTCTGAAAACTCGAGTTTGCTATCCCCAAATCAAACGCTTTAGTGAAATCCAACATCGAAGTTCCTCCTTCGTTTTTATCCCCGAAATCGAAGTCGCCATGCACGTCGTCATATCCCTTAGCTGCCATCTCGATGTGGCAATTGAAATCTTCTCATATGAGCAGCTTCTCAGTGTGCGGGATGCCACACACAACCTCGTCAAGGTCCTCCCAAAAGTGACTCTTGGTCTCCTCGTCCAAGCCTGCTTGAGGTTCGTAGGCACTAACAACGTTAACAGTAAGCCCTCTAACAACAAGCTTAATAGTCATCATCATGTCATTCACTCTCTTAACCTCTACCACTTGCTCTCTGAGATCTTTATCAACCAAAATACCTACCATGTACTTGCCCCTCACGCTTCTTGAATACCATAATATAAACCCATCAACATCTCGTGCCTTAGATCCCACCCACCTAGTCTCCCGAACACAAGCTACATTGATCTTCCTCTTCTGGCGAATCTTCACTAACTCTATAGATTTCCCCGTTAATGTCCCTATGTTCCAGAACCCTACCCTCAGCCTAGAGGCTCCCTTACCACCCTTGCCCCCCGGCCTGCCCAAGGACAAGACCTTACTCTACCATTACTTCCCACAACCACTATAATCCAAGAACTGCTAAGCTAGCACTACCACAATACAAGCAGATGGTGGAAATAATCTAAAATAGACTAAAACACAAGGATATCTAAAACTCAAAGGCACTACTACAAGTACAAGTAAGAAAGTGTTTCGCTATAACTTGAGGTCAAGCAAGTAAATCGGTCCGACAAAGCAAAGGCAAGGCAAAGAGTAGACAACAACAACCCTAATGAAATCCCACAAGTAGGGTCTGAGATGGGTAGTGTGTGCGCAGACCTTACCCTACCTTATGTAGGTAGAGAGGCTGTTTCCGGTAGACCCTCAGCTTAAGAATAGAAAAGGGAGCAATAAACAAACAATAACATCAACAAAGTAATAGGACAACAGAAGCAAATGACACAATATGTAATAACAAAGATCTAGGAATACGAAAATACAAGAATAGTGCCAATACTACCGGTAAGAATGACACACCGTGTAATAACAAGGAACTAGGAATAGGAAAATATAAGACTAGTACTAATACTGCTGGTGACACTAGGAGAAACTTTCGACTACATGTCAACCCGCAACCCTAATTCTCGACCTTCACACCTTCCTGTCGAGGGTCATATCCTCGGTAAGCTAAAGTAGTGTCATGTCCTGCCTAATCACCTTTCCCCAATACTTCTTTGACCTCCCTCTACCCTTCTTAACCTCTCATACCTCCTAGCCGGGGCATACGTGTCTTTCCTCTTCACATGCTCGAACTATCTTAGCCACGATTGCCGCAACTTGTCTTCCACAGGAGCCACCCCCACCTTGTCCCTAATAACTTCATTCCTAATCTTATCTTTCCTAGTATACCCACACATCCATCTCAACATCCTCATTTCTGCTACTTTCATCTTCTGAACATGAGACTTTTTGACTGACCAACACTCGGCTCCATACAACATAGTCGGTCTAACTATCACCCAGTAGAACTTGCCCTTGAGTCTTGGTGGTGTATTCCTATCACACAAAACTCCAGATGCGAGCCTCCATTTCGTCCATCCCGCTCCGCTACGATGAGTAACGTCCTCGTCAATCTCCCTGTTACCTTGTATTACAGACCCAAGATATTAAATATCTCTCCTGGGAATGACTTGTGTATCAAGCTTCACGTCCACTAATGTTTCTTGCATCGCAACACTGATCTTGCACTCCAAGTATTCAGTTTTCATCCTACTCAACTTGAAACCTTTAGACTCCAGGGTCCGTCTCCACACCTCCCACCTAGCGTTAACCCCGCAACACGTCTCGTCAATCAGCACTAGTACTATGTCATCTGCAAATAACATACACCATGGCACCTCCCCTTGGATGTGTCGCGTCATCACATCCATCGCAAGAACAAATAAAAATGAGCTAAGAGCTGATCCCTGATGCAACCCCATCATCACCGAGAAATAATCCGAGTCTCCTCCTACAGTCCTCACCCTAGTCTTAGCTTCGTCGTACATATCACTCTAACGTATGCTGCCTGAACTCTGCTAACCTCCAAACATCTCCATAGAACCTCCCGTGGGACTTTGTCGTAGGTTTTTTCTAGGTCAATGAACACCATATGCAAGTAGAAATAAACTAAAATAGGCAGAGAGTAGAAATAAAGTAAATAGACCAAAACACAAGGATAGTCTAATACTCAAAGGCACTAATACAAGTACACGTAAGAAAGTCTTGCGCTATAACTAGAGGTCAAACAGGTAAATCAGCCAGACAAAAGCAAAGGCAAGGTACAGATAAGGGATTGCCTATGCTATAACTACAACTAATATAAAGGTGACAGCAGAGGTAGGCAAATCGGGTAGACTACAAGAATCGATAATAACGATCAGGCAAGCAAGTATGCACAAACAAAACAGCAAATACTAAAGCCGGAAGGATAAAACCTGGATTGAAGACGGGGGTGCCAAGACGCTGCAGCCACACCTAGAGGAGGAAGTGAAAAACGACCCAACTGGACGGTAAACGAACCCGATTGGCCGGAGGGACTGTTCCGCTTCGAAACTGACTGAAAGAGAGGCTGTTCAGGTCGCTCTGAAGCTGCAACCACCGGAGGGAAACCCACACGCTGGAAAACTGTCCGAACAGCACACGCGCCGGCGCGTGGCTGGATCTCCGCCGGAAAATTGTCAAAGTTCGCCGAGACTCCGCCGCTGTTAACTCTCACACACACATGCAGAGAGCGAGGGAGAGAGAGAGAAATAGAGAAGAGAGGGGAGCAGAGGAACCGGCGGCCAGCAAGGGGGGAAGAACAGAACGGGAAAGAGAGAAAGGGAGGAGAGAGAGAAAGAAAAGAAAGAGAAAGGTAGAAAGAAGGGGAAAGAAAGAGAAGGAGGGGATCTTACCTGTGCTCGCCGGTGCCGACGGTGAGGTGCAGCGGTGAAGAAGAGTTGAAGAGTCGAAGGAGGAGCGACCGTTAGCGGTAGAGAGAGAGAGAGAGAGAGAGAGAGAGAGAGAGAGAGTCAACTAATTACACGAGACGAATCCCACTTTTGAAACAAAAGCATTTTAATAAAATATGTTTACCTATTTCATTGATGATTGACGGGTCTTTATACAGGGGATCTTTAGATTATAGGGGTATTTGTCTTTGTGGTATCCCCACTTTATGTCACTAAAATATTTCTTTTGAAACAAAAGCGTTTCCGTAAAATATGTTTATTTCTAAGAAGAAGAAAAGGATATAGTAATCTTTCCATGCCTATAGAATACCCTGAAATTGTAAAAGATTACTACCCAAGGACCATTGCAGCTTCATTACAACAGCACCATCACTGTGGAAGCTGAACTTAGGTAACCTTCTAGTAGTAACTGATTAGTCGAGCTCACACCTTAATTGGAGGCAACTTGAGAATATGACTACCCAACCTTTATCAGATTTTTTGATAAAATAACTAATTCTACTAATGAGGAAAGTTCTCGCATACAAGATGGGATACAAAAGGTAGAGATGAAATCATGACTCTTTATGAAGACCACCCAATTCTTCTCTACTAATCTCATACAAAAGCTAATTTCCACATACAAGATTTGGGATAAAACTAATATCTCTTGAAGGTTAAGCATTTACTGATATCCAGGTAAACCAGGTGTTGCATGTTTTAATCTTGATATGTGGTGATTCTTTGCTTGGGTTTTTACCAATTGGTTGAAAGTTTATCTATATGACATGGCTGTAAATGAATCTTTACTGAATCCTTTGTCCTGGCTATACGCATTGCTTGTTCTAGTTTGATATTTCAAATAAGTGAGTATTTCAGATATATGCATTCTCTTCCTCTACATCTTGATTTTGGCATGCTTTCAGCTTCATGGAGAAAGTGAGTGAAATCGCTTGTTAATAGTTTGATAAAACTATCAAAGTAAAAGTTTATTATGGTGCTTGAGCATCTTCTTTTGCTGATTACCGAAGAATTTACTTTGTTTTGAGTGAATGCAAGTAGTATAATTATCTCAGCACCTGTTATATAATTTTCTGTTTATCGTGGGAATAATAATTCTTTATCTCCAGGTAGTGTGCTTCTTAAGGGATCTAGGTCTGGATGATGATGTTATTGGTAGGATACTTGGTCGCTGTCCTGAAATTTTTGCATCGAGCATAGGGAAAACTCTTAAGAGAAAACTCAACTTCCTAATGGGTATTGGAGTTTCCAGACATCATCTTCCCAGGATTATCAGGAAATATCCTGAGCTTTTTGTATGTGACGTCCACAGAGCTTTACTTCCAAGGTAAAAGATCATATTCTCTGGTATATAATTAGGTTGTTCAAGATGCAGGTATATGTGAAAACATAAGTAACAACTTGACTGTCTGAAAATAGCTGATTTATGTCATTTTCCAAGAGTTAAAATATAATCTTAGAGAACTATTTCGTCCTCCATATGAATACTTACATGCGTTTCAAAAGGCAATTTTTTTTTTTTTTTTGGTTGATAATGGAAGGTTTTATTAAACAGAAAACAGTATCAAGCTGATACTGTGAAATTACATAGAGAAAGCTAGCTGAAGAATATTAAAACCCTAAGCAATCAAGCATCTCCAGCATGTTATGTAAATTCAGTACAACATTTCCATCTCTCCAGTAGTACACATAGTGGAAGCAATTGTATTTAACAGATTGCAGCTGCTCCTTTTTGCCATCAAAACATCTTCTATTTCTTTCATTCCATATAGTCCAAGCAATGCTAAGAGGAATAACTCTCCAGGTCTTCTTTAGGGATGGTTCTGGACATGCATATTCCCAGCACTCCAACACACTCCTGAACTTCATAGGGATTGACCAATGGATGCCGAAATTTGCCATGAACATGGTCCATACCTGCCAAGTAAAATCACACTGCACAAAAATATGATCCTCGGTTTCACAAGCCTTTTCACACAAGTAGCATCTACTGCACATAATCCAACCCCTTCTCGTCAGATTTTCACGAGTCGGACATGTTTCATGAGACACTAACCAGCCAAGACATGCCACTTTCGTTGGGACTATAGTCTTCCAGATTATTTTCCAAGGCCACTTTTGTGCTTGCATTGACTGACCAGCATTGAGGATTTTATAAAATGAACTGACAGTAAAAATTCCTTTTTTACTAGCTCTCCAGTTAAACCATCCTCTTTATCTGGCAGTAATTCTACTAATTGCATCTTCTGTATAAATGTATCAGCTTCTTGCATTTCTCTATCAAAGAGATTCCTTCTAAACTGGTAGTTCCATCCTGTATCGGTAAATATATCAGCCAAGACTACATCCGGATTGTAAGCCAATCTGTACAAGTTGGGAAATTGGTCTTTCAACAAACCAGAGTCATCCCAATTATCTTTCCAAAATCTGATCTTTTTCCTGTTTCCCACCGTCAAGCCAATATACTTATAGAATTCCTCCCAGAGATTACTAATTTGTCTCCAAATAGCTACTCCATAAGGAGTCTTTACTTCCTTAGGTGCCCAAAAACCTTCTTTCCCATATCTCACCTCTATCAATTCTTTCCAGGGAGCATCTTTCCCGTCATTTAACCTCCATAGCCATTTACAAACCTAACTCTGATTATGGGCTCTTAAATTTCTAACTCCCAGCCCCCCTTCCTTCTTATGTTTTGTTACTACGCTCCACCTTACTAAATGATATTTTCTCCTTTCTTCATTACCTTCCCATAAGAATTGCCTTCTGATTTTATCAATTTTCTTCTCCACGCTAACTGGCATAGGAATCAGAGACATTAGATAGGTTGGTATGCCATCAAGGACAGTATTTACTACGCTCCACCTTACTAAATGATTTTTTCTCCTTTCTTCATTACCTTCCCATAAGAATTGCCTTCTGATTTTATCAATTTTCTTCTCCACACTAACTGGCATAGGAATCAGGGACATTAGATAGGTTGGTATGCCATCAAGGACAGTATTTACTAATGTCAATCTGCCCCCAAATGATAAGTACTGCTGCTTCCAAGGAGCCAACTTCTTTAAACACTTCTCGGCGACTCCATTCCATACAGATTTGTTTTTGAATTTATGCACCTAACGGCAGTCCCAGATAGGTGGTAGGAAATTTTTCAACTTTGCAGCCCATAATATCACTATATCAGCCAGCATATTTACATTACTGTCGGCATTCAAAGAAAACATTGAACTCTTGGCTAGGTTGATTTTCAGTCCCGTTACTGCTTCAAAAGCCAGCAAAACCACTCTCAAATGCAGCACTTGTTCTCTTTCCGCCCCACACATTAGCAATGTATCATCAGCATAAAGGCTATGAGAGACTTCTATACATTTTCCTGACTGACCCTCCATTTTAAAGCCTTTTATCCAGCCGCTTCTCACGGCAGTTTTGATCATCTGACTCAATACCTCCATTACTAAAAGGAACAAATATGGAGACATCGGGTCCCCTTGTCTCAAACCTCTTTGGGAATTAAAATACCCTATTGGACTGCCATTGATAAGAATAGAGAACTTAGCAGTGGAAACACAATTTTATCCATTGAATCCATCTCCCTCCAAAATTCATCTTCTCCAGAATCTTCAATATACAAGTCCAACTGACATGATCATAAGCCTTTTCCAAATCTAGTTTAAACACCACTCCAGACAATTTCCTTTTCCAATAGTAATCAATGCATTCATTTGCCAAAAGTGATGCATCTGCTATTTGCCTACCCTTCAAAAAAGCATTCTGATTTACAGATACCAGTTTATTTATTACAAGCTTCATTCTCTCAGTGAGAACTTTAGCTATCAACTTGTATATGCTCCCAATCAGACTAATAGGTCTGAATTCCTTAATGTTGGCAGCTTCTTTCTTCTTTGGAATTAAAGCAATAAAGGTTGAATTCAAGCTTTTTACAAATTCTCCTTCCTTGTAAAACACTTCAAATGTCTTCAGAACATCTTGTTTCACAATATACTAACATTTCTTGAAGAAACACATATTAAAACCATCCGGACCAGGTGCCTTATCCCTTTCCACCATATTAATAACTCTTGTTACTTCAGCTTCATCAAAAGGTCTCTCCAACCATTCTTTCTCCTGGTCACTGATTGTAGCAAGCTCAGGGCATGTCCATGAGGGTCTCCAGCTCTCCTTCTCTGAAAAAAGATATTTGTAGAATTCAAGGATGTGATTTTTAATCATATTCTTATCTTCGGTGAACTCCCCATCAATTTGTAGCTTGTCTATCCAATTATGTCTCCTGTTTGAATTTGCTATTTTGTGAAAAAATCTAGTGTTTTTATCCCCCTGCTTGATCCATAGAAATCTGGAATTTTGTTTCCAATGTATCTCTTCTGCTTTGGCTATATCATGCAATTCCTTAGTTAATGCTATTCTATCAGAAACTTCTTCCTCTAAGTTACTATTCTGATTATCACTTTGCCCCCTCCTGTCCAATTGTTGCAAAATCTGTTCTTTTCTTCTCCCCAGGTGACCAAAAATTTCTTTGTTCCACTTCTTTAAATCATCTTTTAACTTTCTGAGTTTTTTTGCTAGAACCACATTTGGTCTACCTTGGAACTCATAAGAATTCCACCAACTCTCCACCGTGGACAGGAAATTAGCATGTTCAAACCACATGTTTTCAAACTTAAAGTACCCCTTTTTTCTTTCTCATTCTCCAATATTGGACAATGATCCGACTCTACCCTAGGTAGCACCCTTTGTTTGATGGCTTTGAAGGAATCATCCCACTGTCTTGATACCAAAAATCTGTCTATTCTCGATGCTGATTCGTCATTATTCCCTCTGAACCATGTGAACTGTCCGCCATGTAAAGGAAGATCAATAAGTTCCATATCATCAATGAACCTTGCGTTTCAAAAGGCAAGTTAAAGTAACTTTTGTAGTTTATGAATAATTAAATTCTTTTATAGTTCATATTGCTGATCCCGACTTGTTTGGGAATTTGATGTAGTTGATTGATTGATCCATATGAATTTTTAAATTCATTTTAGAAAGAGAACTTATTCCAAGTTCAAATTAAATTTGCACTGGGTCAAGTTTACCCTCAACGAGCAGAATAGTACTATCAATTTGGAACAAATGAAGTAGATAACAGCATCTTGCGATGCTGCAATTTCAATCTAGTTTTACATTTTGCAGTCCGTATAAAAGACAAACAGTTATTGGATAACATACAGAATATAGGCTTTTACAGATTTGCCTGGTTTGCTAAGCACACAAACAAAATTCCTAGTGCGAGAATAGTACCTTGTGTTGTGACGATGCTTTTCTGATTTTCATTTTGAGCAGAATGACGTACTTGATGCATGTTGGGCTTTCGAAGAGGGAAGTAGCACTAATGGTCTGCAGGTTTTCACCATTGCTCGGCTACAGCATAGACAAAGTTCTCAAGCCTAAGCTAGAATTTCTGATGAACTCAATGGAAAAACCATTAAGTGATGTAGTTGAATACCCGAGATATTTCAGCTACTCGTTAGAGAAGAAGATAAAACCTAGATTTTGGGTGCTCAGGGGCAGAAACATGGAATGCAGCTTGAAAAGTATGTTGGGCAAAAATGATGAAGAATTTGCTGCAGAGTTTGGAGAGAGGAATATGCTTGTTCCCCCTGTTTAGCTCTGATTGGTACTTTTCTAGTGTTGTTTTAATATTTAAGTACATGCACGAATGTGTAGATAGCTGGTGGTGCATGTGCACAGGTTACTCGGTTGATTTTTCTTGTGAATAATATCAGATCACATCACTTGTGGAGTTCAATCTCACTAGGCCTGCAGCTGTTGTTTGGGGTTCGTGTTGTATAAGAAATCCTTTTTTTTTGTTTTGTTTTGGGAATGTTGTCCCCTATGGTTTTTACAAAACAATTTTTACAAACGGGTTCATGATAGTGAGTTTTCCTACTTCTAATAAGAGGGAATAGCAGGCACCGTCAACATGCCTGTCAGCCTGTTTACATTAAGGGTTTTTTGTGACATTTACAAGGGTTAGCTTGCTTAAGAGAATTGTACTCAATGCTTATTATTTGGACGTTATCAACAACTACACAAAGATGCCCGCCTTTCTGTGCACGTTGAAACATCCAGGCACAACTGTACTTTGAGGGCCCATGATCATATTTTTTTAATGGCGGGACAACAATATTTTTTCATTGACACGTTAGCACCTTTCTTGCTCTTATACTTTGTACAACATGATTTCTTTCATTTTTGAATGGCGAAATACATAAAGAACCTGTTTAAGTTGTCGCACCACCTTAACTGAATTCATTTTCAGTTAGACACTTTAAGTGGCTATTAAGCGTGCCTTGTAAACACCTCGCGCTGACACGGCAATTCAGTTGTGTCTCAATTAAAATTGAGCGCGTGAGGACTTCTATTACAGTTTTTTTTTAATTTTCAGTTTAAATTATTTTTAAGTGGGGCCCACACCATATTTATTTTTTCTTCGAAATTATTTCCACTTCTCTCCCAAAAATTTCAGTACAACCAACAAACCTTCCTTAGCAAAGCCCAAGGTTGACTAGCAATAATCAGTGAAAAACAAGTGATTTTTGTCCGAGTTCATCATGCCGCCCATTTGTTAAACCTCCAATTTGTATTGAAATTGGAGAATATTTTGCTTAATTGGTGAAGAAACCCAGATGAGACAGATTCAAAGAAAACAAAATAGATATTGAAGATCTATTGGGTTTCTCTTTTCGTTTCCTATTCTTTCCGTCCAGTCAGTCCTCCGGCTGCTGCCGTCACTACCGTCGCCGTCGTCTCAGCAATTTCCATCGCCGCCACCTGCAAGTGATTTGCACACTTGTTTACCGTTGTCGTTTAAGAATTATTTCTCAAGATCTTGAATTTGATTCATCTTTTTCTTCAAAATTTTGGACAAAATTTCCTTTCTAATAACCACTATATTAAAAATCAGAGTTGGAGAAAAATACATGTAATAATAATGAGAGAAGCCTACTGGAAATTTTTAGGCTTTATGTTAAAGATAAAGCAAAGCTCTTGTTGGGAACATGTAGAAGAAAAATATTGAGAGAAGAAATGGAGAAAAATCGAAAATTAAAATGGGGGTGGGGAAGAGGATGAGCTGTTCTTTTCCATGGAAGACAGTGAACTTTTTGTAAAAAAAGGGAAATTGGTTTTTAGTTTTTTCCTGTTTTTTCAATTATATGTGATAATTTTTTTTATTTAAAATTACATGTGTCATTATTTGATTGGCTGACTAGGTCGGTATTTACTTGATACACTCAATAGCCACTTAAAATGTCTAACTGAAAATGAACTCAGTTAAGGTGACTGTCTGATTGTTGGGGACAATTTAAAGGGGTCGAGGGGCCGTTTATGTATTTCATTTATGTATTCTTTATTTAAAACTTGAGAATTACATTCAATTAATTCAAAGAACTGATATTTGAAATTTGTAACGTAACGTAGTTTTTTTTATTTATTTGAAATAAAATTTACATATTTAGAAACTCGTAAAAAATACTGTAAGTTACAATAATTAATAATTTAAAATATTTTAAAGGCTTATGAAATAATTACAGTCAAAATATAATATGTTCGACTCTTGGAATTTGATCACTTTCACTTTAATTGAGAGGGAGGAGTAATATTTAAGAACTGTTAGGTTCTATCAGATGAATTTATCAATCTGCTCCTGTAGGAATTAACTATAGTATAGTCCTCCAAACTTTTCCTGCCAGTTTCTACATTAGACCCTTAACTTTTTCACTGAAGGCCTATACTGTATAAACCATACAATTTATTGTAGAAGATCGTTGCTATAATCTTAACATATAGACTTGAAAATTAGCTATTAACTCATTTCAAATTAAAGTGATTTGACTGGAAAAGTAATGTTTTGGTAATTCATGAAGAATTAGTTTTGTTTTATAAAATTTGAAAAAAACATCAAAATACAATTAAATATTTTTCTATGGAGAAAGTAAGTAAAGTCCTATTGAGAAAATATTATTTTCTCTAAGCGCAGTTAGGTGATATAAAGTAAAAAAAAGAGTACTTAAATGAGAAAAAAATAATAGAATATTTAGCAATATTTATGAGTTTAACATAAATATCTCAAGGTTAGATTATATTTATTAGTAGCTTTTGTTCGTTTATGCTTATATATGAAAAATGATTAATTGATGCGAATTTCGTTTAGACATCATTAGAAATTCAAAAAAAAATTATTTGAATTTGGAATTACATAAAATTTTACTTTCGTCTTCTCAGAAATTCACAAGTTCATGTCTTAGCATATATTTTAGGCGCATGTACTCTAAAATTTATTCTTTTTAAACGTGAACTTCATAGTAAACAAAAAATAGAGTTTTTTTTTGTAAATTAAAACTAATATTTCTTTTCTTCACAATAAATTAAAATTGATCTAACTTCAGCATATTTGTTTCTAAAATCTTATAAAAATAATACTAGAGTCCTTTTTGGTAAACAAGAGAAGCTCATGTTTTTAAATTAAAATTGATCTTTCATTGCGGTCATCTTGCCGTTTCTGCGAACACTGGACAGCCTGGGCTGCGCCGCTTCTGTGGTCCATGGCTCGCTTCTGCGAGCTCGCACCTGCGGCTAACCCTCCGCAGTTGCGATTACACCAGAAACCTAGTGCTTCAGCTCTTCTTCCAAGTCCAAACTTGGTTCGTGCCTAGTCCGATTGACACCCGAGGCCCCCCGGGCCCCGCCCAAACATACCAACAAGTTTGAAATCATAAAATTAACTCGCTCAAACCCTCGGAACGCGTAAAACAACATCAAAACTAAGAATCATACCCTAAACCAATTCGAATCAACTTATGAACTTTAAGTTCTTCCAACTTACTCCGAATGCGCCAAAACAACCTTAGACTACTCGGAACGACACTAATTTTTGCGTGCAAGTCTTAAATCACCATACAGAACTATTCCCAGTCTCGGAATTCTAATTGGACCTCGATAACACCAAATCCTATTTCAAACAAAATTTAAAGAACTTTAAAACCTTCAAAGAGTCAACTTTCACTAATAGGTGCCGAAACGCTCCCAGGTCATCCAAAACCCGATCCGAACATACGCCCACGTCCAAATTTATCATACAAATCTATTGGAATCGTCAAATCTCGATTCCGAAGTCGTTTACTCAAAACGTTGACCGAAGTCAAACTTAGCCTTTTAAAGCCAAACCATGGAACCAAGTGTTCCGATTTCAACCCGAACCCTTCCCAATCCCGAACTAACCATCCCCGCAAGTCATAAAACAGTAAAAGCACATACGAGGAGTCTTATTTGGGGGAACGGGATTCTAGAAAGTAAAACAACCGGTCGGGTCATTACATTATCCACCTCTTAAACAAACGTTCGTCCTCAAACGGGTCTAGAATCATACCTGGAGTGATGAATAAGTGTGGATATCCTCTTCGCATGTCCTCCTCGGACTCCCAAGTCGCCTCCTCGACTGGTTGGCCCCTCCACTGAACCTTTACCGCAGAAATCCTCTTGGACCTCAACTGGCGAACCTGCCTATCAACAATGGCAACCAGCTCCTCCTCATAACCCAGGCTCTCGTCTAACCGAATCGTACTGAAGTCTAACATATGTGACCTGTCGTCATGATACCTCCGAAGCATAAACACGTGAAAAATCGGATGAACTCCTGATAGACTGGGAGGTAATGCAAGCTCATAAGCAACCTCCCCAACTCGTCTCAACACCTCAAATTGGCCTATAAACCTTGGGCTCAACTTGCCCTTCTTCCCGAACCTCATGATCCCCTTCATCGGCGAGACTTTCAAGAGAACCTTATCGTCTACCATAAATAATAAATCACGCGTCTTCTAATCCGCATAACTCTTCTGTCTGGACTGTTCTGTGCGAAATCGCTCTTGAATCAACTTTACCTTTTCCAAGGCATCCTTCACCAAATCAGTACCATATAATTTAGCCTCGTCGGGCTCAAACCATCTGATGATAGAACGACATCGCCGACCATATAAAGCCTCAAATGGAGCCATCTAGATGCTGGACTGATAACTGTTGTTGTAAGCAAACTCGGCCAAAGGAAAGAATCGATACCACTGCCCTCCAAAATCAATCACAAACGCTCTGAGCATTTCCTCCAAGTTCTGAACTGTCCGCTCTGACTGCCCGTCGGTTTGTGGATGAAATGATGTGCTGAGCTCTACCCGGGTCTCCAACTCACTCTGTACTGCCCTCTAGAAATGCGAAGTAAACTGAGGGCCTCTATCTGATATGATGGAAACAGGCACACCATGTAGCCGAACTATCTCCTGAATATAATCTGGGACAACCTCTTTGAAGTATACATGGTCACAATCGGAATGAAGTGTGCCGACTTGGTCATCCTATCGACAATGACCCACATTGCATCAAACTTTCGCAAGGTCTGCGGCAACCCAACTACGAAGTCCATAGTAATACACTCCCACTTCCATTCAGGTATAGCCATCTACTAGAGTAGGCCACCTGGCCTCTGGTGCTCATACTTAACCTGCTGGCAATTTAGACACCTTGTAACATACTCAACTATGTACTTCTTCATCTGCCACCACCAATAATGCTGCCTCAGGTCGCGATACATCTTCGTAGCACCTGGATGAATAGAATACCGAGAACTATGTGCCTCCTCTAGAATTTTCTCCCTCAAGCCATCGACATTAGGAGCTTATAGGAGACCCTGGAGTCGGAGAACACCATCCTCGCCGATAGTAACCTCCTTGGCACCACCATGTAGTACCGTCTCTCTGAGAACCAACAAGTACGGATCATCAAACTGTCGAGCCTTGATCTGCTTCAATAGTGAAGACTGGGCAACGATGCATGCAAAAACTCAGCTGGGCTCTGAAATATCCAACCTCATAAGTCTGTTATCCAAGGACTGAATGTCTAAAGCTAAGGGCCTCTCCTCTACTGAAATGAATGCCAAGCTACCCATACTCTCCGCCTTTCTGCTCAAGGAATCCGCAACTACATTCGCCTTTCCTAGATGATAAAGAATGGTGATATTATAATCCTTCAGTAACTCAAGCCACATGCGCTGTCTCAAATTGAGATCCCTCTGCTTGAACAAATGCTGCAAGCTATGATGATCAGTGTAAACCTTACAGGATACTCCATAAAGATAATGCCTCCAGATCTTAAGAGCATGAACAATTGTGGCCAACTCCAAATCATGTACATGGTAATTCTTCTCATGGGGCTTTAGTTGACGTGAAACATATGCAATAACCCGCCCCTCGTGCATCAATACGCAACCCAAACCAACATGTGAAGCATCGCAATACATAGTATACATCCCCGAACCGGAGGGCAACACAAGAACTGGTGCCGTAGTCAAAGCTGTCTTGAGCTTCTGAAAGCTCGCCTCATAATCATCGGACTAACGGTACGGAGCACACTTCTGGGTCAATCTAGTCAAAGGTGTTGAAATGGATGAGAAGCCCTCCACAAACTGGCGATAATAACCTGCTAACCCCAAGAAGCTCCTGATCTCAGTCGCCGTAGTAGGACGAGGCCAACTCTGAACTGCCTCAATCTTCTTAGGTTCCACCTTAATACCCTCGCCTGATACAACATGCCCCAAGAATGCTACAAAATCTAGCCAAAACTCACACTTGGAAAACTTAGCATATAGCTTCTATTCCCGTAAGGTCTGAAGCACCACTCTCAAATGCTGCTCGTGCTCCTCCATGCTGCGCGAGTAGATCAAAATGTCATCATTGAAGATAATGATAGATGAATCAATGTATGGCATGAACACCCTATTTATCAAATCCATAAATGTCGCTGGTGCGTTAGTCAAACTAAAGGACATCACTAGAAACTCATAATGGCCACATCTAGTCTGGAAAGCGGTCTTCAGAACATTCGAATCCCGAATCTTCAACTGATTTTATTCCGATCTCAAGTCGATCTTAGAGAACACCCTAACACCCTGTAACTGGTCAAACAAATCGTCAATCTGCGGCAACGGGTACGTGTTCTTAATGGTAACTTTGTTCAACTGGCGGTAATCAATGCACATCCACATAGTCCCATCTTTCTTCTTCACAAATAACACTGGTGCATCCCAAGGTGATACACTTGGCCTGACGAACCCATTTGCTAGCAACTCCTCGAGCTGTTCCTTCAACTCCTTCAACTCTTTCGGAGCCATACTGTACGGAGGGATAGCTATAGGCTGGGTAACTGGAGCCAAATCAATGCAGAAATCGATATCATGATCTGGTGGCATGCCTGGAAGATCAGAAGGAAACACATCGAAGAACTCCCGGACTACAGGTACTAAATCGATCGCCGAAGTCTCTGCTGTAGTGTACCGAACATAAGCTAGATAAGACAAATAAAGCTTCTCGACCATGTGTCGAGCCTTCATAAAAGAGATGATCCGACTAGGTGTGCTGACAGACAAACCCTTCCACTCCAATCTAGGCAACACTGGTATCGCCAAGGTAACCATCTTGGCATGACAATCAAGGATGGAGTGATATGTAGATAACCAGTCCATGCCCAGGATGAACTCAAAGTCGGTCAAATCAAGCAGCAGAAGATCCACCCTAGTCTCATAACCACAGAATGTAACAATATAGGACTGATAGACCCGATCCACAATAACATAATCGTCCACTGGAGTGGACACATAAATATGAGTACCCAAGGACTCACGAGGAACATCCAGGAAATGAACAAACAGAGATGACACATATGAATAGGTAGACCCTGGATAAAATAATGCAGAAGCATCCCTACCGCAAACAAAAATAATACCTGTGATCACTGCATTTGAGGCCACTGTATCTGGTCTGGCTGGGAAAGTATAGAATCTAGCTGGAGCACCACCTGACTAGCCTCCACCTGCCTGACCTCCACCTCTAGGATGGCCCCTACCCACCTTCCCTCCTCCTCTGGGCGGTCGGACGGCTGGTGTAACTACTGGTGCTGTAATCATAGGTTGAGAATCCTGCTGTACTGACTTGCCCCGAAGCCTGGGGCAAAACCTCTGCACGTGGCTGAAGTCCCCGCACTCGTAACAACCTCTCGGTATGAAGGACTGCTGACATGAAGTCTGACCATGATGGCCTGAATACCCACTAAAAGAACCCTAAATAGCTGGTGGGCGATAGAAACTCTTTGGCATGGTGCTGAAATAAAGTCGAGCTGGAGCACCCCGAGGAGGTGGTGGTGCTGGATATGTGGGCCTGCTAGGTTGACCCCTCCCAAACTGACCTCTGCCCTCAGATGGAGCACCACTGAACCCTCCAGAATAATGAAATCGCTTGTCCTACAGCTTATGCTCTCGGCCCCGCTGACAATAACCCTCAATCCTCCGAGCTATCTCCATAATTAGCTTGTAAGACGTCCCCATCGCAACTGCTCGGGCCATAGTTGCCTGAATACCAGAGTGCAACCCCACAACAAACCTCCTTACTCTCTCTGCCTCAGTAGAAAGTATCATAAGTGCATAGCGAGACAACTCAGAGAATCTCGCCTCATAATCGGTCACTGACATCTGACCCTGCTGGAGCTGCTCAAACTGAAACTGCAACTCTTCCCTCTGGGAGGGTGGAATATACCTACCCAAGAAAAGGCGTGTAAACTGATCCTAAGTAAAGGGATAAGATTCTACTGGTCTGCCAAGAAGATGAGACTGCCACCATCTACGGGCCCTGCCCTTCAGCTGGAAAGTAGTAAAATCCACCCCGTGGGTCTCTAATATCCTCTTGTTGTGCAGTTTGTTTCTGCACTGATCAATGAAGTCCTGGAGGATCCTCATGTCGCTCACCTCCGAAGACAGGATGGTGTAGCCTAGTCCATCTGTCCAATAGCTTCTGCGGCTCGCCGGCCGCAGCTGGTCTGGGCTCAGGTACGACTGCTGCCACTGGCTGGGCTCCGCCCACGGGTAGTGTGCCTGGGGTCTGATATACAGCAGCTGCATGCCCAGGTGCCTAAGCAGTAAGGGTCTGTGCTCCCCCTCCAGCGTGAGATGTGGCTAGGTCTATTGGAAATGAACCGACATGGCTCATAGTATCCATGAACCGTAGCATACGACCCATGACCTCCTGGAAGCCCGGTGCTGAAATGAAATCTACCGGGGCTGGCTCTGCTGCAGGTACCTCGCCCTGCTCCTCAATAATGGGATCCTCTACTGGATCCATTGGTGGCATGGCTGGGGAAACTCTGGGACATCCTCGTCTCCTACCTCGGGCCGGTGCCCTCCCCCAACCTCTGCCTTGGCCTCTAGCAACATGGGGAGTAACTCCTCCCGGGTCTGGAACATCCACCATGAGCGTTCTCACCATCTATGAGAGAATAAGAGAAAGATACTTAGTATAGCATCAACTGCACGATAGGATATGAAGAAAGAGTAGTTTCCTAACACCTTATAGCCTCTCGAAGATAAGTACGTACGTCTTCGCACCGATCCGCAAAACTCTATTAGGCATGCTCATAACTTGTGAGACCTACGTGAACCTAGTGCTCTGATACCATGTTGTCACGACCCAATTCCTCCTATAGGCCATGATGGCGCCCAACGTTACCGCTAGGCAAGCCAACAGTGAACTAACCATGTGATTGTTTCTTTTAACATTTTAAAAATAACTGATTTTTATTTAGTGCATAAATAGGAAATAAAAGTTTAAATAAAATGAGAGATAAATAATTTTAAGAGCAAATGAGATGAGGAAATATCCAAAAATCACCATGTGTCTACTAGCATGATCTCCAAGACCAGGTGTCACACGTGTATGAGCTACTAGTAGAATATACAAAAATACTACACTACTGTCTGAAGTGAAATAGACAGAAAGTAAAAACAAAAGGAAGACTTCGGGTACTGCAGAACGGGCTCGGAAGGCAGCTCACCGCTAAGTCTCGAAGAAATCAAGGATGCGCGCCGGACTGATAGCCAGATGCACTGCCTCAGATCCTGCACGATTAGTGCAGAAGTGTAGCATGAGTACATAAACAACATGTACCCAGTAAGTATCTAGTTTAACCTCGAAGAAGTAGTGATGAGGGTTCGACTTCGACACTTACTATGGGCTAACAATAAATACCGAAATTATAATTAAGCATGGATTATAGAAATACAGCTAAAAACTCAATAACAAGAAATAAATAAACATTTTTTTCACTAATTCAACGTTGTTGGGGGTAAAAATCAAGGTCGTCGGGGGGTCGGGTTTACAAAGGCCCCAATGTATCAAGAACTGAGCAACCCACCAAAAAAATGCCAATTCGGATGACCAACTTGCCTCACACAACACATCAATCCGCAATCTAGAAGTTCAATGGGGAAAATCTCTCAAGCTCTAAATTCTTGTCCTAAGGGTGCACTAACAAGTGACACGGTGGTAAATCCAAAGGGTAGTAACAATATGGGGTATGCTATGGTGGTTATCACAAGAAGTGGAAGAGACGGGAATGTACCCACCTCAAGTAGAAGGCGACTTGCTGATGCTGATAATGTAATGCAAGAAGAATAGATCCCGAACAATGTTGCTCAACCAAATGAGGAAGTTCGGTTTTATATACATGATAGTGTGGAAGAGACTCAATAGGAGGTGAACCCGTCTAGGGAACACATCATTGACATACCAGAGCTAGTAGTGCAAAAGTCAAGGGCACCATTGCCTAATCCTCCACCTCCATATAATCAAAGACTTGCCAAGTAAAATAGTGAGAATATATTCAAGAAGTTAATTCAAATGATGAAGAATCTTTCAATCAATATGTCATTAGTAGAAGGTTTGGAACAAATGCCAGTTATGCAAAGTTTATGAAAGATCTTGTGAAAAATAATAGGATGATGAATTTTGTGACTATCAAAGTCACTCATCAAGTGAGAGCGATTGTTCATTCAATGTCTCCTAAGTTGGATCCCGGTGCTTTTCATGGTTCCTTGTACAATTGGAAGTGTCGAGTTTGGTAAAGCTCTTTTTGATCTTGGGGCAAGTACAAATTTGATGCCCTATTCAGTTTTCAAGACTTTGTGGATTGGACAACCAATACCCACTTCTATGAGATTGCAAATGGCCGATCGTAGCTAGAGAACTCACTTTCTGGGTTGGTGATGAAAAAGTGGTATTCCATTTGTGTATGCGGCAACCAAATAGCAATGAGGTGTGTTCTCTCGTGGATTTGGTGACTGATGTTATTGATTATGGTACAAGGGATACTATCAATGTTGGTGATATGTTGGAGGACGTCTTGCTCAACTTTGATGATGACGAGATGGATGGTTTTGTGGAATGTGTGAACTCTTTAAAGGGAATAGTGTCGTACAACTATGCACCTCGGAAATTGTCTTTGGATCTTGAAAATAGGAAGACTCTTCCTACAAAGCCTTGTATTAAAGAGCCACCTACCTTGGAGTTGAAGCCATTGCCTCCACACCTTTGTTATAAATTTCTTGCCCCTTGTTCAACTTTACCGGTTATTCTTTCCTCTTATTTGACTAACGTGCAGGTAGATTACACATTGGCAGTGTTACAAAAGAGGAAGAAGTATATTGTGTGGACCTTGATGTATATTTGGGTTATAAGCCCCACCTTTTACATGCATAAGATCAAGTTAGAGGATGGCGCTAAACCATCCATTGTACATCAAAGAAGACTCAATGAGGCTATGCAAGAAGTTTTCAAGAAGGATATTATCAAGTGGTTGGATGCCGGGTTTTTTTTACCCTATCTCCGATAGTTCATGGACCTCTCCAGTTCGATGTGCCCCAAAGAAGGGGCACGATGAAGGGGCACGATGGTGGTCACCAATGATAAGAATGAATTGATTCCTACAAGAATGGTGACCAGATGGAGGGTGTGTATGTATAATCGCAAGCTCAACAAAGTAACAAGGAAGGATAAATTTCCACTTCCTTTATTAGATCAAATGCTCGATAGATTGGCTGGTCGTGCTTTATACTTCTTTCTTGATGGATACTCGGGCTACAACAAAATTCTTATTGCTCTGGAAGATCAAAGTTAAACAACATTTACATGTCCTTGTGGTAATTTTGCTTTCATGAGGATGCCATTTGGTTTGTGCAATACACCGGTCACTTTTCAATAGGGTATGATGGCTATTTTCACGGACATGGTGGAGGACTACCTTGAAGTTTTCATGGATGATTTCTCGGTGGTTGGGGATTCTTTTGATGAATGTGTTGCTAATTTTGACAAAGTGTTCGCTAGATGTGACGAAAGCAACCTGGTACTCATGATTGTCTTCCTCATGGTTAGGGAAGGTGTTCTCCTTGGCCATAAAATCTCAGGGAATGGAAGTGAAGTTGACAAGGCAAAGAGTCAGGTGATTTCTAATCTTCCACCCCCAACTTCAGTGAAGGGTGTGCGGAGTTTCCTAGGCCATGCGGGTTTTTACCGGTGCTTTATCAATGATTTGTCTAAAGTGGTGAACCCATTGTGCAAGCTCCTTGAGAAAGATGCCATTTTTAATTTCAATGATGATTGTGTGAGAGCTTTTGAATTGTTAAAGCTCAAGTTTACAACTACTCCCATCATCATCGCTCCAAATTGGAGTTTGCCTTTTGAACTCATATGTGATGCAAGTGATGTAGCGGTGAGGGATGATTTGGGGCAATGTATCAACAAGATTTTCCATTTGGTCTACTATGCTAGTAAGACCATGAATAGTGCCCAAGTCAACTATATCGTTATTTTATTTGAAATTGAGAAGTTCCGCCCATACTTGATGGGTACCAAAGTTATTGTCCACATGGACCATGCGGCACGTCATTATCTTATGAGCAAAAAGGACTCCAAAGCTTGGTAGATGAGATGGGTACTCTTGTGGCAAGAATTTGATGTTGACATCCAAGATAGGAAAGGTAGTAACAGCGAAGTGGTGGACCACTTATCTCGTTTGGAGGAGGAGGGGAGGCCACATGATGGACTTGAAATAAATGAATCCTTCCCCGAAGAGCAACCTTTGGCAATTTCAATGAAAGATGTTCCATGGTTAGCGAGCAAATTTTCTTGTGCGTGGAAATATTTCGGATGAGTTCTCTTCAAGCCAAAGGAAGAAGCTAAAAAGGTATTGTCAAGATTATTATTAAGATGAACAATACCTTTTTCGAATTTATACGGACGGGATAATTAGGAGGTGAGTACCGGAAGAGGAGCAAGGTGATATTCTTGGGGCTTGTCACTCTTCGCCATATGGTGGTCATCATTGTGGAGCAAGAACGGTGGCCAAAGTGCTTAGTTGTGGTTTCTATTGGGTTGCTCTTTACAAGGATGCTAGTGAGTTGGTGAAAAGATGTGATGAATGTCAACGGGCCAGTGGAATCTCAAGGAAAAATGAAATGCCTCTCACAACCATTTTTGAGATTGATATTTTTGATGTTTGGTGCATTGACATCATGGGCCCTTTTGTGAGCTCTTGTGGAAATACCTACATCTTGGTCGTGGTGGATTGTGTTTCCAAATGGGTTGAGGTTGTCGCTTTACCCAATAATGAGGCGAGAAGTGTAGTGATTTTCTTGAAGAAGAAAATTTTCACAAGATTTGGTACTTCACGTGCAATCATAAGCAATGTGGGGTCACACTTTTGCAACAAAGCTTTTGACACTTTACTTAGCAAGTATTGTGTTACTCAAAAGGTCATGACTCCCTCTCACCCACAAGATAATAGGCAAGTGGAAGCCTCCAACCTGGAGATAAAGAGTATCTTGTCTAAAACGGTGAATGCTAATCAGACGGATTGGTCCAAGAAGCTTGATGATGCGTTATGGGCTTATCAGACGTATTATAAAAAACCTATCGGGATGTCTCCATAACGGTTGCCATTCAATTTACTCCAATTCTTGTAAAGAAATTCATTGTGTTTAAAGTGGTGTTCAAAAAAGCTTGTCCTCTTGAGGTGGAACTAGAGCACAAGGCAATGTGGGCTCTAAAGAAGTTTAATCTTGATTGGGATGTAGCCTCTAACTTGAGAGGCGCACATTTGAATGAATTGGATGAGTTTCAGTACCATACATATGCGAGTTTGTCCTTTTACAAAGAAAAGATGAAATATCTTCATGACAAATATATTTAGAACAAAGAGTTCAAGGTGGGCGATCTAGTATTGTTGTTTAACTCAAGGTTGAGAATGTTTCCCGGGAAGCTAAAATCCAAGTGGACTGGTCCATTTTAAATTGTGGGTGTGACACCTTTTGGTGCATTAGACATGAAGAATAAGAAAGATGAAGTATTATGAGTCAATGGTCACCGAATGAAGCACTACTTGGGCAAGATTGGAGATAGCCACATGGTGTCGATCATTTACTTCACTTGAGGGAGCTTTGACATTGCTTCTACGTTAAATTAGGCACTTCTTGGGAGGCAACCCATGTTCTTTTCCTTTTCTTTTGTAATTATATATTATTTGTGTTCTCACGTGATTTGAAGTGTGCTACAGGGTTGAATACGACTTGCAAGAAGGGTGAACTAAAAACTTGCCAAGTGTTCAAGGATCTGCGAACCGCACAATTTCACATGCGGGCCGCACAATTATGATGTTGCAAAAGTGTAAAAATGTCAACTCTTTGAAGTTTGAGCCTGTCAGTGCGGGGCTAATCTGCGACCACAAGAGGAAATCTGCGGCCGCACCCAAAAATGTGCAGACCACAAATTAAGATCAGAGAATGTTGACCCATGTGATAGAGTGCGGACCGCACATGGAAATCTGCGGCCGCACTTGACCCCTTTTCCCTCTTAAGATTCTTAGTATAAATATAAATCTTGAGTTCATTTTACACTTTTCCCTTTCCTCAAAATTGCTGCTACTCTGCAAGTTTCCTGAGAGATTTTCACGGTCCCCCCACACACCCACCTGTGCTTATACACCCATTGCACTGACTCTATCTGGTATGGTTCATTTCATGTTAATTTATTGTGTTAGTTTAATTTTTAAAATTTTAATTTATTTTTAGGCCTTCTATTATTAGAGTTCATCCATGTGCCCATGTGGGGTAGATCTGAATTGGGTAGTTGATAATACATGCTATAATGGGTTGGGTTAATGCGATTTCATGATTACACCATGTTACCATGTTTATTTGGACAAGTAATTGCAAAATCTAAGTAGAAAAAGAATGTATGTGCGTAATTTTTAAATCTATGACCGTACTTGAATTTGTTTCTTCTGCAGTTTAGGTGTTTTGGGCAACCTGGTGAAGCAAGTGCATCTGCGGCTACACTTTAATTATGCAGACTACGGAAATCTTAAAGGGGTCGCCCTAAAAAATGTGCGGATCACAGATATATTCTGCGGCAGCAAAACTGCCTCCACACTATTGTCAGAGAGGGGCTTCTAGGCCTTTGATGTTTTTTGATAACTGTGTGGCCAGACTAGTAATTATGCAGTCCACACTTCCTGTCTGCGGCCGCACATCAATAATCTGCAGACTGCAGATCCCAGTTCCAGCGGCCTCTTATTTTTGTCATAATTTCACTGTGTCCACAATATTCTCCCTAGCCTACATAAGTCTTGCATATGTTGAATGATGAGGTGCAACTAACAATTTTCTTTTCTTTGATACAGGAAATGGTTCGAGCGCACCGCGACGGTGAAACTACAAAAGGAAAAGGTGAATATTCTAGGGGTCGAGGTAGAGGTACCTTGCCCCTTGGCCAGCCCAAAACCATTAGGAAGAAGGCCAAAACAGGTAGACGGAGAGGTGCAGACCTCTCCGAGTCTTGTTCCTATGTCCCGTCTAGGGAAGCTTCGGAGGGAAACTCAGTCGATATTCAGGAGGAGAAGACACCAATATAGTCTAGGCCATAGGGGAGATTTCAGCTCATAGATGAGGCCTCCTCATCTCACAGAACTTCCGAGGGGTCAGAAAGTGCCAGCCAGACCTCTGATCCAGCAGCTGCCCAGTACACAAATGCACAGACTGTATAGAATATCCCGGATGATGTTAGAGGGGGAGATGGTACATCCACGAGTGCGGAGAGATTGAAGAAAAAGGAGATATGTGAGGTTAGGTTCGTTAGCTTGGTAGGCTTCACTGACTTCCATATGTGGTGGCCAGTATGATCCTTCACACTTGAGCAACAGTTTCCCTTGAAGGATTTGGATAAATACAACACGACAGTGTTGAGGAAGTTCAGAGCAAGAAAGGGCTAGATGTGATTTACTGAGAGAGTTGAAGATTCCAAGGAGTACCTTGTCCGAGAGTTCTACACAAATGTTTCTCTCATCAAGAAGGGGAAGAAGGTAACTAAAGTACGCAACCTCAAGATGAGGCTTGATCAGTACACGCTAAATGCCTACTTAGGGTTTGAGGACTTGGAGCTAAGGGAGTGCCTATAGAAGTGTGCAATGAAAGAAGAAGCCGACCTTGGCTAGCAGAGATCTTAGCACCACCAGGGCCACCACAACCATGGATCACTAGTGGGGTTCCAATTTAGCAGAACACATTGAGCTTTGAGGTGAAGGGATGGGAGACCTTTGTTTGTAGCAGACTGGATCCGTGCCCGAATGAGACTCATCTTCCTCTTCCTCGTGATGTTCTTGTGGCATCTATCATGGCCAGGTACCCAATTAATATGGGTACCGTGATGTCGGCCAACATTTCATTGGTAGCACAACATACCAACACGGCCTACCCTTATCCTAACACTATCACAGAGTACCTCACTGATGTAAAGTTATATCCAAGATCATGTGACACCAAGGTGAAGTCGAAGAAGCCATTTGACTGGTATTTGTTGATGGATGTGACAAACCCAAAGAAGAGAGCTCAGCTTTCTACCACCACAGGCCAGTCTGACGAGACGAGAGTGGTAGTCATCGAGACAACTGACATTCCATCTACCTCTGTTGAGCCCTCTTCTAGTGCTACTACTATACCTCTACCACCACCCTCGGGTCTTACCACTACCCCTAGGGAAGCCCCTGCTATAGCTCTGAGGCTGGTGCCCATGCTTACAACTCCATTATCCGCTCTACGAGTCTTCAATACATTGGCGAGTCTTAATAACCGGATGCAGATGACAACTTCAAAGATGTCTGACATATGTAGTATTGTTGCAGCGTAGTCATCTATATAGGTACCACGTGTCTCCTATGATGTTGATGAGAAGTTGAAGAAGATTATGGACAACCAGAAGATGATCACGGACACTATGGTACATCACAAGTCAGTTATTGAGGAGTTGGCCAAAGAAGTGAAGAAGATGAGGAAGTCCCAAGCAAGCAAGAGATCGGTTGACAAGCTCAGGAAGGAGGTGACAAGACTTGTGACGGCTGGGGATCTACCCTTTGATATGTTACTTGACCCAGACCAGTCCGTCCCAGATCCATATGCACCATTTGCACAGGTTGCACTAGCTGGCCAGTCTGATGAGCCATGCCTTGCTGCTAACACTGCTAAGGCAGTGCGTGTGGTGTTTGCCACTCCCACCACTCCTAGATATGATGATGATGATAAGTTGATTTACCTAATGGGAGATGATGTTGCTTAGGACACTGAGATGTCCAAGGATCCATATGGAGTTTTCTTTGCCTTCTCTCTTTTCACTCTTATATTTTTAAGCATCGGGGACAACACTTACTTTTATTCGGGGGGGGAGGGGGGGTGAAGTTTATTTGATTTGACATATGACACATTTTGGATACATTTGGACTGTAATAATTTGATGATTCTGTTCTCTTTTCTTATTTGTAGTTTATCTATCTTTAGAAGTTATTGTTCATTAGCTTCTTTAATTTTCCACTTTAGTTCTTCTTTTGTTAATAGCATCTTCTTATGTTTTCGTAAATAATAAGGCTTTGATTTTTTTAATGCCACGATTCTTTCCAAAGGTAGCTTTTGTGTGAACCAGGTGACTCGTCCCAAGGATGGATGGCGTGACAACCTTCTTAAGGGAGTGAGTCAGTTTATATATGTTTAGGTAATAATAATAGTAATAATAAAAGGCCTAATCAAATCATTCTCATAAAAAGATTCATTCATGCTTTATTTGGTACCAACACACTTAACTACGTGCTTATGGTTTGGAACAAGGTTTTTGAAAGAAAATAGCTCTAGTTAGTGACTTTGAGACTCTTGAGTTGACTTTGGTAATCATTTAGTGGTTTATTGGACCATAGTGATCTTTAACTTGATTGTGGTTGTTGTAGTCTCTCGACTATATCCTCTTTTAAGGTTTAGTTACGTGAGGGGTGAGGTGATCTTTCATTGCTAGTCCAAGTACCCGTGCGAATGATCTGGAACTTTTCCCGAATGTGCTTCAAGGCAAAATCCTGAGTTTTCTTGATTTGGGAAATGATTGTAGGCTTTCCTTGGTTCGTTTGAGATTTATATTGCCAACCAATATTGTTATCCCTAGTCAACCCCCTTAGAGCTTCTAGCCTTTCTCATTTGATAACCATGATATAAGCCTTTACCCATTTTGTCGTGATCCTGTCTTGGCACCTGGACCTTCCTTAACACTCTTGTGAAATAAGTGGCCTAAGGAATAATGAGGGAGAGTTGAGGAATTTGAAAAAGGTAACAAGGCACAAAAAAGACAAAACAAATGATTTCTATGAAAAGAGAAGGGAAGAAAAGAGAAAGAACAAAAAAAACAAAAAGAGAAAATGCAAGAAAGATAATAAAGGAAGGGTTGATGATTCAAAAAGAGGTAATCATCCCTAACGTAAGCATAGAGGGAGAAAAAAAATGAAATGCACAAGAAAGAGTGATGTCAAGTCTCTCTAGCCCCCAAGAAAAAGAGAATGCCTCTAAGAATTGGTAATTGAGAGCCAAGAAATGAAAATATGGAGGGCTTAAGGAACGGTGTAGCCACTTAACGTTATGGTATCCTACCCCAATCCAAAATCCTTCATTACAACCCGAAATAAGTCCTACTTGATTTTGAACCAAGCTTACATTAGTGGTGATGAACACCAGGGGCAAGCCTATGGTACTTGAAGCTGCACTTGTGATATTCTATTATAAGAGAAGAGTAAACCTTTCATTGATCTAAAGATTGAGTGCTAACCTTTATAGTGAACTTGGCAAATAGAAGTTAGAGGAAGAAAAGTTTGGATTCCACCATGATCTACATGATAGAACAAGAGTACTCGATGAGTAAAGTCAATTCTTGAAGCTCAAATGTCACATTAGAACTATAGGTGCATGATATGTGAATGGTCAACTTTTTGACAATGCACGAGTGTTGTGTATAATTGATGGTCCCAATTGAGTATGGATGGCTTACCATTGACTCGCTAAAATGACCTTTAACTCTGAGGAGGTTGTAACTAATCTATTTTTTAGAGGACAAGCAAAGACTTAAGTTTGGGGGAGTTGATAAGTGTGGATTTTGACAACTTTTTAGTAACTTCTCACTTCAGTTTTAGTATGAAAGTGTTGATTTATGTTCCTAAAACTAATCGAAGTGAGAAAATTGTAGGAATGTTGGATATTTGGACTCTAATGAAGAAATCCAACTCAAAAAGGAGTGTCCCGACTCACAAGGAAAGAAGGGGCGCAACAGACTAGAAGTGCGGACTGCAGAATTCTCTCTGTGGCCGCAGATCTTATGTAGAATCCCAGAAGTGATTGAAGAGAAGTGCGACCGCAGAACATGGTTGCACTGACAATAATTCTAAAAGTTCATAGAGTGTGCAGAATGACCAAGAATGAAGCCTTACCAGAAGTGCGGACCACACATGATTTGTGCGGCCGTAGAAGCTGAAGTATAGCCACATATCAAATTGTACGGCTGCAGAATCTTTCAACCTGCAGACTCAAGCAATGTGCGGTCCGCACATGGAATTGTGCGGCAGCAGAACCTCCCGAAGGGCCTTATTTTGACGGGAATCACTTTTTAAGGTCATGTTTTGATGTTTTCTTAGCTGTAGCCATTGTAGTATACCATTTTGGGTAATTTATGATCATTATTGGACAACAACATCATAGTTTATCATTTCAATTTTATATTATGGCTTTAATTAGTGTTTCTTCTTTGTTTTCTTCACTTTCTACTATGAGTAGCTCCATTCTTACTAGAGTTGTGACCCAACCCTAGTGTGTAAACCTTATGGGTATTTAATTTAACCCTTGTTTATGATTGATTGTTTGTTATTTAGCCTTGTTCATGCTTTAGTTTTATAACTAATGGTTGCAAACATTGATTAATGCCTTTTTGACTTGCTCTTTACTTAAGAAAGAGAGACCTAGTGTAGGAAAACATGGCTAACAAGAAATTAGGCCAGTTAAGGATTTGACTAGTCTAATTAAAGGGTTTGAATTACAGATACGGAAAACCCGACTTCAGCTCATATCAACTATTTTGCTTGATACCCATTTGAGCTTGAGAAATCCAAATTGGGCAAAATCACTCTATGACCGGGAGGTATTGAGTGGGTAACTTAGAGTTGAGAGCTATGATAGACCCCAACTACTAAAATAAGTTTTAACATAACTAACCCATTAGTAGAACACCTAGGCGCAGGTTATATCCCTAGGCCTTTTTTCCTGTTTGAAAACAACCAAAAACAATTAGTCAATTTCTAGTTTCATTTCTCTAGTTGATCATTGATAGTATAGTTTATACAAGTAATTAGCAAAACCAACTTGATTGGAAGTGTATTTAAGTTGTTTCGTCTCCGTGCATCAAGTATAGACTCTAACACTCATTGTTAGCTCCCTGAGGAAATCGACCCTGACTCATAATTGCATACCATTCTTCCAACGACCTCTTCCACTCATTGTTGAGTGTGGATTAGGAGTGGATCATATATTGTGTTATCCGTTTCTCCATGGTTATAGTCATGTACTTCGCATGTTTGTTATTATTGTGCATATGGTTATTGAATTTAGAGCATCGTGGCATGAGGTATTCCATATGGACCGGTGTTCAGATTGGGTCATGCATCACATTAGAGTAGGTTGGAATATGATCTTTTTTCTTATTTCATGTATATTGTTTCTCCTTTGTGTGATGGGTTCATAGAATTGCGCCTTGTAGTGGTATTTGTTCAGCTTGCGGGATGGTTCTCTTATTTGTTTTTCTTTCCATTATTGGGTACATTCGAGTTGTTGCCTGTTTGGTGCACTGGTTGCACAAAATGTGGATCAAGGCGGTGCTGGTGTGGAATGTCGGTCGAGCAGCTTATGCTGGATGAGATGAGGTTATTGGACCTGGAATAAGTGCTACCGGATTTGATAACGGTATGTTGGGAAGAATAATGTCACTAGCCATCTTAGAATTCAGCTATAGTTCTTGTCGGGTGAGACAACTCGGAGTTTGAGCCTTTGTCATTCTATTCTTTTACATACGGTGAGGACATGAGCTGGAGTTACTAATGACCCTACCCCCAGAGCCGGTGTTGCTAGAGGCTGGGGAAGGGGCAGAGGCAGAGACAGAGGTCGAGGCCGAGGCCGAGGAGGAGCACGTGCTATAGCTAGAGCACCTATCAGAGCAGCAGTTGAGGAGCTACCAGTAGATCTTGTTGGGGGACAGGCACCGGATGTGTCTGTTATTGCCCCGGACTTAAGGAGACCTTAGCACAGTTCCTGAGCATGTTTGGTACACTAGCTCAGGCGGGGTTTATACCGGCTGCACAAGCTACTTCATAGACCAAGGGAGGAGCTCAAACTACCACCGCCTGCACCTTAGAGCAGCGGGCTCACATTGGTCAGGTTCCGGGTGTGGTGCCGGCGCAGCTAGGTTTTCTAGTTCAGCCCATTATTAGGGAAGCAACATCTGAGGAAGAACAACTTAGACTTGCAAGGTTCAAGAAGTATTACCTTCCTACCTTCAGTGGTTTGGCTTTAAAGTATGCACATCATTTCTTAGAGGAGTGCAGCGTTATCTCTGCACTATGGGTATTGTGGAGATGAGTGGGGTTGTTTTTACTACGTTCCAGCTTAAGGAAGCGGCATATCAGTGGTGGCGAATGTAAGAGTTGGGTAGCATAGCCAAGGCAACTTCACTCACATGGGATCGGTTTTTAGAGTTTTTCTTGAGGGAATATGTTCCTCAGACTCTTCTGGATGCCTGGCGCATGGAGTTTGTGCAACTATGCCCGGGAACTATGTTAGTGTCATAGTATGTCATCAAATTCCGTGATATGTCCAGACATGCACCTGCTTTGGTTTCTACAGTTAGAGAGCAAGTTCGCAGGTTCATTTAGGGGCTCAACCAATATATCCTGTTTAGCATGGCTTGGGAGTTGGAGTCAGATGTTCCATTTCAGAAGGTGGTAGAGATCGCTTGCCGACTAGAGGGCATGCAGGACTAGGAGGGAGAGGACATAAAGGTTTAGGAGAGAGAGGACATGGAGGCTAAGGGGCCTCGTAGACCAGGAGGATCTACTAGTCCCTATTTTGGAGGCAAGGTACACCATGGTAGAGGTTTTGTGGGTCAGTTTATTAGTTTTCACTTCAGGCTTTGCGTGGTGCTTTAGATATCCATAGGTCGTAGAGTGCCCGTGCCGGACAGCTTCCACAACCACGCCAGTGGAGTGGCTGCTTTGAGTGTGGAGATACCAGCCACATGGTGAGAGATTGTCCCAAACTCCGGATAGATATATCACGGTGGGGTATCCAGGCTATGCGTTCGGCTCGAGTTGCTGATATCACTGCACCACCAGCTTGGGATGCAGGTCAGTAGAGGGTGCCCAAGAAGGGGGATCAGTCCGTTGATGTCGTACAAGTATGGTTTTGAGGGCTGCGTGCCGTGGTGAAGTTATATTAGGATGATATCCTTGTGAGTTATTCGTATACTTTGATTCTCCCTTGTGGAATTAATTTGTAGTATGGTATTGATAGGGAGTTGTGCCGGTCGAGCTTGTTTCATAGTTCTTTCATGTGTTCCCTCGTATATTCAGTTATATTCATGTTGTACTTATTGCGGTTTAGCTTGCGACGTGTGTGCCCAAGTGGTGTTGGGTGTGACTTATTTATTTGAGTGAATAATCATGATATCTTCGTGCTTCTTGCATCCTTGTCGATGTTATGTAGGTTTGGAACATGGTTCTAGCTGATATGAGGTTAATTGTCGGTGCTGGGTTTGAGTATGGACGACTATTGTGATTAGAAATATTGTTATGGACATATGTGAAGTGTGTTAGGTCATATGTTTGTATCTGGTGAGTGTATACATAGGTTATTGTAGCTGGTTGAGGCTGATACCATGTGTTGATGTAGGAATCAGGTCTTGTGGAAATAACCGGATGGTGAGAAATTTGGTTCTAAGGCCTATTGGTATTGGTGGATGGAAAAACCTTCAGTTGAGGTAGTGTTATCGGGCTTATGTGGATTTGGGGTGACGTGGGGTCACCCGCGGGTGTATGTATGGTTTGTTCACTCAGTGATTGATGACTTCGGAACAATTCTTGGCACGGTCGAGGATGAATGTTTGTTTAAGATGGGGAGAAGGTAACGATCCGATCGGTCATTTTGAGAATTAGTGTTCCGTTCGCCGGCTTAAGGTCTCGAGCAGCTTTGTATTATGTATTATGACTAGCGTGTGTGGTGGAGTTCGAATTTATGATGATTCGGGATCAATTTGAAAGAATGATTCTTGTTTTAGAAGCTTAAACGGTAAGAGTTCACCGGAGTTTGACTTTTGTATAGACGAATATGAAATGGCATTTTGATGATTCCAATAGCTTCTTATGGTGATTTTGGACTTAGGCGTGCTTCCGGATTTGGATTTGGAGGGCCGTAGTATAATTTGAAGCATTTTGGCGAAAATTGGAAAGTTGAAGTTTTGGAAGGTTAAGAGGTTTGACCAAGAGTTGATTTTGTTGATATGGAGCTCGGATTGCGATTCATAGAATTGTACTAGCTCCGTTACGTCATTTGAGACTTGGATACAAAATTTGACGTCATTCCGGGTTCATAAGTTTATTAAGTTCGATTTGAGGTGCGATTCTTATTTTTGATATTGTTTGATGTGATTTGAGGCTTCGAGCAAGTCCGTATTATGTGTTGGGACTTATTGGTATGTTTGGACGGGGTCCCGGGGGGCTCGGGTGAGTTTCAGATAGGTTTGGGTTGTGTTGCGCTCGTTTTTGATGTTTCAACATCGTTTCTTCAAGCATAAATGCTACCACATTAAGAAAATGACCTCCAATTGTTGTTTTGATTGATACATTAGATCTATATCGTAATTACGGAGACATAGAAAAAAAATTATTGAATCTGGACATCGTATGAGCGAGTTATGCTCATTTTAGTGTCGGAGAAGAGAGCCGGTGCTGGTGCTTAGCAGATGCAAAGTTGGGTCCGCATCTGAGACCCCGCAGGTGCGAAAAATGGTCCGCAAATGCAGAAATTACAGCTGGCAGACCGCAGGTGCGGAGGTTTGGTCGCGGAAGCGATATTCCCTGTGTATTAAAAACATATGACTGCGTTTATTTAGTATTTTGAGCATATCGTGAGTTCTAGAGCTTCGATTGAGGTGATCTTTGTGGCATTCTTCTCGTCTTTTCATGATGGTCAGTATCAAACTATAATTTTTGTATTTTAATATGATTACAGAAGTTCATTTTTGAATTAATCTTGTTTTGATTGGAGAATTGGGAGTTTTTATCAAAAATATTTTTTGAAGAGAATAATTGGGTTTTGAACATCGATTCAGAGTCGGAATTGGATGAAATTAGTATGGTTGGACTCATAATTGAATGGGTGTTCGGATTTTATGAATTTTGTCGGGTTCTGAGGGATGGGCCCGGGGTTTATTTTTGGGTTGACATTTTAGTTTTTTTTTAAAGATTGAAGCTTTATTATCCGGAGTAGTTTCCTATGAGTTTTGTTTATGATTTGAAGTTTTTTTGGCTAGATTTGAGCCATCCAGAGGTTGTTCCACTCGAGAAGGACATCTTAGAGTAACGGTCTAGCTTCTTTGAGGTAAGTATCTTTCCTAACTTTGTGTGGGGGAAACTTCCCCTTAGGATTTGAGTCATTTGTACTAATTGTGTCATGTGATGGCCGTGTACGCGAGGTGACGAGTACGTACTCGGGCTTATTTGTGGAAATTTGACCATTTAGTACTCTTAGGTTCTTATGTTCATTAGATGTTAAGTTGTTTTAGCATGTTAAATCCCCCATTTACTAAATTTACCCTTACGCGTCTTATTTGGAATTAATTGATTAATGTTTTACCCTTGTTGACAATTAAACGCTTATGTGCCTTAATTGAAGATATTTCCTCTTATTGCTATGCTATCTTTTCTGTAATTGCTTGTCCTTAATTGAAGTTATTATTATTCTTTCCGTAATTGCTTATCCTTAATTGAAGTCATTATTATTTTTTCCGTAATTGCTTATCCTTAATTGAATTTATTAGTATCTTTTCCGTAATTGCTTAACCTTAATTGAGGTTTTGTTATTCCTTTCATTGTTGACATATCATTATTTAGAATCATTGATTCATGCTATCTCTCTTACCGTCGACTTGTAGTTATGTGGAAATCATTGTTGCACGTTATCTCTCCTCTTGTTGAGCTATTCTTGTTGAAACCATTATTCTCTGCTATCTCTTTCATTGTGAGTTCGTTCGTCCGTTTCTTTGTGTTCTGAAGTTCTTGAGTTGATTTACTTGCCGTATTCCCGTGTTATTGTTGTTGTTGTTGTTGCTGTTGTACCGAGTATTGGTGAGCCGAGGGATATGCGTGGTTGTAGTATTGATACTATTTTGAGGAAATGTTGTGGCATATGTGCACATATTGTAAAGTTATTTTATTGTGTTGTTATGTTTTGGCACATGTGTTATTGTTGAGAGAATTGCCGGGGTGTTCGCACATGGGTTGTCCGTGCTATTGTTACTATTGATATTTGCACATGCAGTGTGACAAGGCAGGCTATATATGTAGGTTTGCGCATGTGGCGAGACAAGGTGAGGATATTATTATGTGCTTGCAGCGAGACAGTGTGGGCATTTAATTTATTATTGCACACGTGGCGACACAACGTGGGCTATGTCGGGGAATGATTTGTCATTACTTGTGATGGCCTGGGGGCATTTTTATTGTTGTTATTTGTGTAGTGGTGTGCATACCCTGTGTGAGTAAGAACGTGTACATTTTGTGGTGATCATTTCTTATGTGCCATTCATTGTCTCTACTCTTGCTTGTTTACTTGAATTGTGGTAGAACACTTGTACAACCATACACGTAAATAAATCACCCATATCAGTTTAAGAAGATGAATCCTGATGTTATTGAGCATTTACATGTACTCCTGTGAACTTGCCTTCTGTGTGAGAGTTATCCTGTTGGCAAGTGAGTTGTCCGTGCAACCTGATGGTAGACTATAATCCCGTATTTTAGTCGCTTATCGCACTCTAATTTACTGCACTTCAATTGAGTTTGAGCTTTAATCACTAGTATTTTGAACTAATTGCTTGTTTAATGCCTAGTAAGAGTGATTCCAAGCTATATAGATATTATGGAATGAAATCGAGCTATTTGGAGCTTTGAAGTCTGAGTAAAAGCCTAGGGGATTAAGTCGGGATCGCATTTCGGAGATCGAGAACCACATATGAAATCCAAAATGTAAGGAAAAAGATTCACTCTGAAAAAAACACACAACCGCGGCACGTGGGACGGTGTGTGGGGCGCCGCGGCTGCCCAAATTCCGCCCCAGTCAATTTTGCACACTCTCTGACCAATCCCACTACAGCCCCGCCTGGTGTGTCGCCCCATGCGACGCGCCTGTGCAATATTTACAGCACTGGAATCCTATTTCGCGCATGAAAAGGTGTTTTTGTCTGGGCACGACCCTACTAAGTATAAATACATGTAAAAACATTATTTTTAGGACTTTAGACACATCTTAGACCTAAGGAAGCCAAGAAGGAGGAGGAGAAGCAAAAGCACAAGGATTTCATTATTCAATCCTCACTCAAGACAAGAGTTTGGATCATTTTAAGTTTTCCTTTTATTTAAACATTGTTGTGATGAATTGCTCCATATTTATGGAGTAGTTCTCTTTAGGGTTTGATGGATTTTGTGTATTGATACTTGTGTGTGGATATTAACTCTATTTTTTTATGTATAGCATCGTTTTGGATGTTTTAATCGTTGCATCAATATTCACTTATTCATTAAATCGAGAGAGGCATAACTTGTGATATTCTTGCATTCTATCTTATTGGATGAATTCATTAATTCTTCTTAGTAATCGAAACAGGCTAATTGAATTGTTGATTAAACCAATCCACTACTATCTCGTTATAACTTCACTGAACTTAAATTAGTTTATCTTGTGAGGTTGAGACTTAATCGAGAGAAGCATTTCTACTAAACAATTGAATTAATAAACTAGTGAATTCGAGAGACTCACTTGAACATTAGAAGTGAATTATCTAGAGTTAAAACCCAACATTTGGCTTGCACCTATCCTATCAACCCTATCTTCTCCCAATTGATAACCTTCTTTGCTCAATACTTACGTCGATTATCATAAGCCAAAAGTTTAATTCTTCGTTAACTTTAGTTTTAATTATAGAAATATCAATTGCTGGTCATCTTGGATAGCAATCTAGCTATAAACTACAAAACTACTATTTAACTCCAATCCTTGTGGATACGATATTATGTTTTACTATATTCGTTTATCGAGCATATATAAGTGTGTATTTTGCGCTCGTTAAATTTTGACGTCGTTGTTGGGGATTGGCAATCAATAGTGTTGGAAATAGTTTGTTGTGCTAATTCAGGAATTTTTCTTTTTATTTTATTTTTCTCTTTTTACGGTTGGTGTTCTTTGACTATGCGTAGGCTACATGTTAGATTAGTGCATGACTCGATCGTCTGGGAAAGAAGTGCAACCATCTGAGCCAGAAATAGAGAAACAACTATGACAGTTGAGGAAGGAAAGAAATCTCCCTGAGTATATAGAGAATGTTGGGAAATCCTCAACCAAAGAAAACATGGTCGGAGATAATGATAATGTAGATTTGGCTGCGATGGAGGCATCCCAACAAAGAGAAAAAGCTGCAAGGGATGCTGAAAAAGCGGATATTAGAGATGTAGAAATTGCATATGAAGAAGATAGGACTCGGAGAATGGCATAGAATCTGTCCGTGGGTGCCGACCAAATCAGAAACATAGCTCCCGGCCAAGGGTTATCAAGTGTGAGACCACCCCCAGTTGCAACTAATAATTTTGAGTTGAAGCAAGGGTTACTTCAAACCTTTCAAAATTGTTGTGTCTTCAGAGTAAAGCAGAACGAAGATCCAAACAATCATCTAATGGACTTCGAGGAGATGATGAACTCCTTTGAATATAATAGTGTCACAAGATGCAGTTTACCTAAGGGCATTCCCCTTCACTCTCAAATATGATGCAAAGTATTACCTTCGAAGCTTGCACCAGGATCAGTTAGAACATGGGAGGAGATGACCAGAAAATTTTGTTGCTGAATATTTCTCCTCAGCTAAGACGGGCAAGTTTAGAAGAGAAATCCATAACTTCTACCAGAACGAGACTGAAACTGTGTTTGAAGCTTGGGAGAGTTTTAAGGAGATTGTGTGAAAGTGTCAACATAGCGGAGTTGAACTCTAGATGCAACTCCAGGACTTTTGGGATGGATTGACACCGACCTCACATAGAACATTGACCTAATAGAAACTTCCTTGGCATCGTCGTGCTGCATTGTGTCCTTAAGGGCAAGCAAATAGGGGTCATCATATTGACGTGCTCTAATGCGCTCATACAGAGAAGACCGAGAAACCACACAAGCGAGTGTCATGCCCCAAAATCAGGGTGCGCGATAGGCGCTCAACCGAGATAACCCGACCGAGCAAACCTGTACATTACCTTCTACCCGAACTTATTCAAGAATAACAGTAAAATAAATTTTATTAATTAAGCGGTGAGGAGGATCAAGTAAACAACAACTCAAACTCGGTATCAGTAGTTACATCATTTATAAGTTTCAAAATATATACTCTTTCATAGTTTGATGTGGAACGTGTGATACAATTACAACAATACCAATTTTATATTCCCCACACCAACATACCACCCACGCTATGTCTACGAAGCCTCTATTAGATACAAAAGAGTACAATGATAGTGCCGGCAACAAGGCTCCGGCTATACCTCAAAATATGGTGATAAAATGAACAAAGGATAAATGACCCCGAGTGAAGTGGGGCTTAGCAAATCAGCTGGGAAAAGAGTGTAGTGCTATCGCTGCTCAGTGTTGCCTGCTGTGGAACCACCTGCATTTATTAAATACACTGCCCCCAACAAAAAGGACGTTAGTACTGTTGAATAGTACTAGTATATATACTAAACACCCTCTTAAAGAAACGAGCAGTAATGCAATTAAGGATAAGTTTAAAATAAATTTGCAAATTTTAAGTTGGGAAATCTTTGGTACCGGTATACCACTATTCACCATTTCGATTACTATTTCCAACACAGTCACCACCATGTGTGCGGCATGGCATCAGATCACGACCCGATGAGCTAGGACGTCTCATGCAAGACATCAATCAAGTTACAATTTCAATTACCATTCTAACACAGTCACCGCCATGTGTGTGGCATGGCGTCCGATCACGACCCGATCAGCTAGGCCGTCTCATGCGTTACATCAACCAAATCACAATTTCAATTACAATTCTAACACAGACACCACCATGTGTGCGACATGGCATCCGATCACGACCCTATTGGGTAGGCCATCTCATTTGAGACATCACCCTTTTCTATCAATCATCTTGTTTCATATTTCTTGCACATCTCTTCATTGCATTGGCACTAATGGTCAAAATAGTATTATTTCTCTTGGCACATTTACCGTGTTTCATATTTCACATTTCGCATTACGTGATTCATATTTCATGCACACCTTATTACTTACAACCATCTTCATGGACTTTCCAACAACAAGGCATTTTTATTCAAGACATTTAAGCACACATTTGAGCAAATAAGAGTCTTAGGCGCATAACGGTTTCTTACATAATTTTCATTAGCTTTCACTTGAAACACAACTTGAAGTCAAGGTATTTAGGTATGCAACCCATACTTTGAACACATTCTCAAATAGTAGCACAACATAACAAGAGCATTGAATTACATATTGATCACGGGTGTCTTTTGACACTGGCTTATCCGAGTTAATCTATTCACAATGAGCAACTCGGGACTTACATGGATATTATGGGGTTCAATTTTAAGAGAAGAGTTTAGCCAACATACCTCACTTGAACTTCTTTAGACTCTAAAATGTTCCAGAATTCTTAGAAACTTTGATTTATGTTAGAAATGTAATAAAATTGAACATAAATTAGGAAGATGATTATGGTTCTAGCCCATTCATGCATTTTATCAAACACTAGGTGCATATTAAGGTTTCAAGGCCCTTTTATGGAGGATTCCATCATCCCACAACTCATGCTTTGCCATTTTAGGTCAACAATCTCCCTACATCCCTTGATAACATATGCATGCAAAATAAAAAACTCCCATACCAATGAATTATCTTACTAATGGCCCATTTCTAGTTAAATTTCCAAATTAAGGGTTAGGGTGTAGAATCTTACCGCTAGGATGAAGACCTAGTGTGCTTTCCTTATTAATCTTCCAAGATTTGAGTAAGAATTGATGGATGAAGCTTAGGAACTCCTTTTCTCACTCTATGACACTCCCTCACTCTAGAAATATATGTTTTTCCCCTTTAAATTGATCCCCAAGGGTGTTTTATTAGAATGGGGTCGGGTTCAAAAATTAGAAAAATAGAAGCCCCGACACAGCTCTGCGGTCGCATATGCGACTGCATAGTGCTTCTGCGGTACGTGAAATGGCTCTCCGGAACTAGGCACCACTGCCTGGGTATGCGACCGTTTTGGGGCCCGCAGACCTGTTATGCCGTCGTATAATGCGCCGCAGAACTTCCCAACGAAAAATCTCCATGCTGGTTCTACGATTGATGTACGACCCGTGAAATCATTTTGAGGTCGCATAATTGGCCACGAAATGACATCCAAAAGTTGCCCAATTGACTGCCTCACTCTGCGGCCATTTTGCAGCCCGCAGAGCGATTCTGCAGCCGCGTAATGGGCCCTAGAAATGCCTTTTTCTACAAAGCATTTTCCTTCAACTCTCTAGTGTACTGTTCAACCCAAAAAGTCTGTACCGCGGCTATCATTAACACATACGCCTATCTCAGCACCACAAAACCCCAGGTTTTAGGTAAATATTTATGTGGCCTTACAAATACAATGGTTTATGGGCTTTTGGACGACGTGGTTTGCGCTAGGATCTCTTGCGGTGATCTTTGGTTTAGGATCATAGTGTATCGTCAAGGAGAAGTGTTAACTTGAAGGCAAAATGAGGAGGATTCGAAGAAATTGGTCAGCTTGGTAGTGTAGGGTCAACATAGTAATAAAGATAATTGGTTCCTTTGTTGTGGTGATGCTTTACCGATGTTTTGTGTCAATACAATGGGGTTTGATGGCTTGCGTGACTTGGTTAAGTTGGGAAAATTCAGTTCTGGTTGCTTAGTTATGTGTGGACGGGTTTCGAATAGTTCTTGATAGTGTCGAGGACGACTTGGGCTTGATGTATGCCAGCGGCATAAGGAACATGTTGCGTGTTATGATTTTTCTCCTGTATGCGGTCACAAGTTCTAGATAGCATGGACGGTTTTAGATATTTAGATGAATTCTAGCATTATCTGGTACCACCTAAGAAGGGTGCACACTCTAAAAGGCGCATTGTGCTTTGACTTGCAAATACCTAACATGTATTACTCTAATGGCCCGACTGATTGAGTAATGATGTTCAGATTTATCTATGTGGAAATAAGGAATAATGGAAGTATTTCTCGTGGAACGATTGAATATGTCAGTAATTTGAATAATGTAGTTGGGATTGGGAGATTATGGTATTCTAGGGATTTGAAGATGAAGAGGATTCTCATAGGCATGTGTTATAGATCGATTATTGTGCAAATTTCTATTATTATCTACCTATTTTGGAAGGATCAGAATTGATTTGGAGGCCATTGGTGGGCCTAATGAGAATGTGTATTCTACATCAGGTCGAATATTTCTACCCAACACAGTTATTGTGGAGGGATCTGTTATCAGTTGGAGTGGATCTTTTTCGCGTTCTGATATGTTCCATGTGTTACTCTCATATGCTATGATGAGTTGTGATCTGTTGATTACTTTTACCTGATGCGATTTTGTTGGGGGCCTTGTGACGAAATTCAAGCGAGATGATTCTCGGGGTGTTGAATGGTTGATTACGCCTCGGTTGTGGTCTTTCTATTTGTGGTATATTGTGCTATCCATTTTTGCATGTTTATGGTCATGCACTTCGCGTGTTTGTTGTTGATGTGTATATGGTTGTTGATAGTGAGCATCACGGCTCGACGTATCCTATGTGTACATGTGTTTCGATTGAGTCACGCATCATATCAGAGTTATGTTGGGATATGATCCTTTCGGCTTAATTCTTGTGTTGTTTTTCTCCCCTGTGTGATGGCTTCATTGCATTGCGCTTCATGGTGCTATCTGTTGAGCTTGCGGGGCAGTTCTCTCATTTGATTCTCTTCAATTATTGGGTACATCGAATTTGTCGCTTGTTTGGTGCACTTAATGCATGGTATGTGGCTCTAGGTAGGATTTGTATGGCATATTGGTAGAGCAACTTGTATTGGATGAGGTGAAGTTATTAGGCCTGAATTGAGTGCCATCAGATTTGATTAAGCTATGTTTGGAACTATAGTGTCTTTAGTCAGCCTAGATTTTGGCTTTGGTTCTCGTCTGGCAAGAGAGCTCCATGACTGGTTGATGTGATATGGGTTATAAATTTCTGTGTGTTTCTTTCATCATTGGTTTTGTTCGAAGATTTGGAACAAGGTTTTTATTGATAGGATGTTAGATACCTGTACAGTATTTTCTATTTGAATGACTATTGTGATCGGAAGATATGGCTATGTGTATCTAAGTTATGTGGAATATAATTTGAATACATTTGGGATATGGTTACGACTTGATGCAGCTTAATACTGACTTATACAGCATATAGATGCGAGAATCGTGTCTCATAATTTATTTGGGAAGTTGGAGATTGGGTTCTAAGGGTTGTGAGCTAATGTTAAAGTAATATATATCAGTTAGATTGTGTTGTCAGACTTTTATAGATTGGGATGAAGTGAGATCACCCATGGGTAAGGTCATGGTGAGTTTATACAGTGACTTGATGGCTTTGGGACGATTCTTCGCACATTCGAGGATCAACACATGTTTAAGTAGGGGAGAATGTATTGACCCAACAAGTTGTTATGAGAATTTGTATTCAGTTAGGTGGTTTGAGGTCATGCATAGAAATGTATGGTGTATTATGACTTGTGTGTATCATTTGTTTTGGTTCCTCGGCAGTTCGTGATTGATTTGGAAGAATGATTCTCAACTAGGAAGCTTTAAGTGGGAAGAGTTGATCAAGATTGAATTTTGTGTATTTGACCTCGGGACGAAGTTTTTATTATTCCAATAGGTCCATATGGTAATTTTGGACTTAGGCATATGCCCAAAATTGGATTCGGAGGTTTCTAGGTTGATTTGGTACTTTTGGAGAAAGTTGACAATTTGAAGGTTTAGAATTTTCCTAAGTTTCCATGGTTTGACTTTATCTCTATCGGGATCGGATTTTGGTTTTGTGACTTTGTACAACTCCTTTTTTCATTTGGAACATGTCTGCAAAATTTGGTGTCATTCTGAGTTTGTTTAATAGGAATTCTGAGTTAAGTTTCATTGTAATTTTTGTGTGTTCTGTTGTCTGATTCATGGGTTTGGATGTTATTTTGGTATTTTGATCGCGCAACTGAGTTTTTATGATGATTATGTACTTGTGCAAATGGTTGGAGTGGAGCCCTAAGGGCTCGAGTGTGTGTTGGACGCATCCCGGAGAGTTTGAGAGAGGTTAGGATTACCACATTTATGAGATCCTGCTCGCTTTTGTGATATTGCGCTAGGGGACCAACTTTTGCAATTTTGGAACTAATATCGCATTTGCAATGGGTTCCAGGTTCGCATACGCAAACCCTTGATCGCATTTGTGATGGGGAGCTGGGACTGGAATAGGCCGCTTTTGCGATTGCTTTCTCGCACTTGCGAGCCTGCTAGGTGCGCATTTTCGGACCAGTTGTCGCATTTGCGATAGGCTCAGGGTTGGGGTAGGCTTTGCATTTGTGATGCCTGTGTCGCATTTGCGAACCTCTTGTCATAAATGCGATATCTGCAGCTGATTATATGCAGTGTATTTCGGGACTTAGCTTCATTCATCACATTTTTGAGACCTAAACTCGGTGGAAGGCGATTTTGCAGAGTCATTTTCATACAAACTATTGGGTAAGTGATTTTGAACCTTTTTTATTACATAACATGATTGTTTAGGAGATTTAACATCTAATCCATGAAATTTGAAGAGAAGTTTTGGGAAATTTTGTCAACAACAACAACCCAGTAAAATCCCACAGATGGGGTCTGGGAGGTTAGAATATACTTAGACCTTACCTCTACCACAAAGGGGTAGAGAGGCTATTTCTAGGAGACCCTCAACTCGAGGAGACGAAAATAGACAATAGAGTCTGTGACAGCAAGAAAAATCAGAAAAGTAATATAAGCATCATAGGAAAAGGAAAATAGATGGAAAAGTAATAACAACAACCAGTAATAACGCCACAACACAGTGAAAAAATGGGAAAATAGTGCGGAGTTAGCATATACCACTAATAGTTCAAGACAATACCCTAAGAGACTAATCCCCCCTTTGGAATGAAGGAGAAAAATGCTCGACTCCTTCCTAACCTTCAACCCTAATGCCTGAGCTCTACACCTTCCTATAAAGAGCTTGACTGATCACTTCACCCCAATAATTCTTATGCCTCCCTCTAGATCTTCTCATATCCGCCAAAGCCAACCGTTCAAACATCCTAACCGGATCATCTTGGCTTCTCATCCGCATGTGCCCGAATCATCTAACCTTCACTTCCCGCATCTTGTCATCTATGGGAGTCATGCCTAACTTCTCCTGAATATCTTCATTCCTAAACTTATCCAACCTAGTATGCCCACACATCCATCTGAACAACCTCATGTCTGCTACTTTCATCTTCTGGATGTGGGAATTATTGACGGGCCAACACTCTACCCCATAATATATGGCCAGTCTAGCCACCTCTCTATAGAACATGCCTTTAAGTTTCAGTGGCACATTCTTGTCACACAGTACTGCAGATGATAACTTTCATTTCATCCACCCCACCCCTATACGATGTGTGACATCCTCATCTATCTCTCCACCCCCTAGATAATTGACCCAAGGTATTTGAACCTACCTCTCTTGGAGATTACTTGCGAGTCAGGCCTCACGTCCAAGTCTACTTATCACGTCGCGTCGCTGAACTTGCACTCCAGATATTCAGTGTTAGTCCTACTCAACTTCAAACCTTTAGACTCGAGGGTCTATCTCCAAACCTCCAACCTCTCGTTAACGCCGCCTATCATCTCATCAATCAGAACTATATCATCAGCAAACAACATACACCAAGATACCTCCCCTTCGGTATATAATGTAATAAGCTCGTAGCTTTACAAGACTCAGAGGGTCTCCCCTAAGTGCTACAAGGAAAGACTAGCTAAGGAAATAAGGAAGAAAGCTTCAACCTAAGCATAGTAACTTGAAGAAGAAATGGTCTTGTAACAATAGTCTCACTATAACATTGGATGCATTCTATAAGAAAGTGGAACTTATCGTGACTAATGAACGGAAGTCAAAGGTGATATATGAAATCATATGCGTTACAGGGAATTCCAGTATTAGCTGGCGCTAAGATAAGCTATGTATCCATGCAGCAAGTGGCAAAATGACTAGGAAAAGTTATTGCTTACATTTAAAGACAACTGAGAATGCACGGAAGGAAGTATATTGTGCTAGCAAGTGAAAGGAAGGTTGCGAGTAGTATGAATAGATATGTGTAGGTCACAAGCTAAAGTATGGTAGAGCAATAATGTTTTATCTAAATAGGAGTAAGGATTAGAAAAGATGAGTGAGAACGTGACAACAATAGGTAAGGCCTCGGGATTAAGCCCATCAAAACAAGAGAGCTTATGGTTTCCTTAAGTTATAAAAAGCTTAGTGTAGCCTGAATGAACTTAGAGGAGTCTAAGACTATGAGCAATTAAAAAGATGACAGTTGCCCTGATAGTATAATAAGGGTGTAATTGTGATAGATTAAAGGATGACATTTATGCCTTTGATTGAGTAATGATTTAAAGAATGGGATTTCATGAATTGCAAAGATTAGAATTACCCCCCCTCCAAGATGAATCACATTGGCATGCTATGAACTAAGGTTATTGAAGTATAGTATCGTCCCGAGGTGGATCAGGCAAATCACTTCAAATGTTCCCCAATGCGACTTGTACCCTAGTGACAATGTATTATATAAGAGGTTTCAAGTTATCAATGGTTAATTATGGATCAACATTCAGATGAATCAACAATGGATGGATAAAAGTTACAAAGTATGAGATGAGATTAGGATATGAGGTGAGATTGGGCCATCATTCTTAAGATGAATAGTGATGAGGAAGCATTAGAGGACTTAGATTTATACATATAGGATAAGCTGAGAGAGAGAGAGTAACTTGGAGTTGGGCAGTAGATCTCGGTAATAATAAACTAAAGTAAGTGTTATGGTATAGTATAACCTACCTAGATTTAGTAAAGCCAAAGCATATATAACTGAGGCTATGAAACAAGATATATAAATAGTCGTAAGTTCGACAAAGTACCAAGCAAAGGACTTGAGTACACCTATAGATGCCTAGAAGGATAGCTTGTCATAGTTCTATACATGTTCACAAAGTGCGGCCTAGAGATTGGCTAAAGGATGGAGGAAAAAGAAGATAAGGATCACATAGTCGCACATACAAGGACAAAGTCGTACAAGCTACAGGATAGAAGGAAACAATAGTTATGAGATTGGATGAATTTCGACCACAAGTCGTGGTGTGAGAAAGAGACCTAAAGAGGGGAATGCCCTGGCCTTCAGATTTTTTTGCAGAACAGTTGCGTAGATGGCAAGGACAGTATTAAAGTATTTGTAAGAGCTATAGGTTATGAGACTAATAAGCGCATAAGTCAACATTCGAAGATGAATGTTCCAAAGGGGGGAATAATGTTACACCCTATGTTTTCATACGTGAGAGTACATCGTAAGTCAATTGATATAAGCTAAGAAATGAGATTATATTTGAATGTACATAAAGTAAGTTAATCATGTTAACTTGGAGGTTACAAATATTTAAGATCATGAATAACAAGTACCAAGAGGGTTGGAAGGCTTAGAAGCTAAACCAATAGAAGAAAATAAGTTTCGTCCAAAGTCGACAAATTAGGAATGTTATAACATGTACTTATGGGGTGAAACTAAGGTTATTAACATGATAAGAAGGTTATGTTATGATTTATTGTAGTCATATGATAGTCTTGTGTTATGTTTTGAAGCTAAGCGAGTTGTGGAACAAAAGTTGGCAAAGGTTATCACAAGTTACATTCATAAATGTACTAAAAATTAGGTCAAATGTAGCGGAGCACTTCTCCCAATATACAAGGTATTACGGAATTATCCACCTACAAAATTGATTATTTATGAGTCTAGTGTGTAACACATTAAACCATTTGTCGATACGACATCAGAGTATAGAGATATTCGCATTTTCGAGAAACTGCACTAGCAGCTCCCAATGGGACCCACTTAGGTGGTGGACGACCCTAGAACATTTTAACGTGGTTGGACGCCTCATTTTTGGCTATTTTCGACCATGGAAATTTTCCAAACTCTATCAAAACCTCTCTAACTCTCTCCAAGGTTCTAAGTCTAATCCAAGGTGGTTTTACCTAGACCTATCCTCAAAAGTTAGCCTAAGTGAAGAAGAGAGTCTCTATGGTGTTGTGATGTCATTAAGGGTGCTTGTAAGCTAAGGGAAGCTTTGGTTTGAGTTTTTTCTGATTATTTAAAGTATGTATAACACTCTATTTCTCAGGCATAAGCTTATATATGTGTTGGTTAAATTATTTGGATGAAGAATTACAAGATAGAACTTGAAGTTGTATAAGAAGTTGTTGTCTCTTATTGGACTATTTTGGAGTTGTGTATATGACTTCATATCGCTGGAAATCATGGGGAATGGCTTGGTTATAATTTTCGTATTGTTGTTATGCTGGAAAATATTTTTATTATGTTGATGATGTTTTAAATAGGAGAATAAGCAACCACACAATACCTAGAAGTTGTCCATATTATTGTACTATCTTGTGAGGTTTTTTGATGTTACTTTTATGATGGATATAAGGTTGGAATGTTATGCCAATATATGTTTTTATATTCTGGACTATTTGAAGGTGTTTTAAGAATATGGGAATTGGTAAAAAGAGTTGGGGTTTGGTTCAAATCCAAGCTTACCACTCGTCGTGTTAAGTAGTAGTTCTGTTGTTGACATTTGTGCACTTGTTGTTGTGTAGAGTGAATTGTGTTGTTGGACTGTTCGGTGTGTTGTGGTTCTGAAAGTATATAGTTGAAGGTCGTATGTGATCTTGTTCTTTTTATGGACTTGGGGAAAGAACAGAAAACAAGGGAGATGCTGCCCGTTTTAATAATAAATAAGCTTGTCGTTCGTTGTACGATAGTGGCATCTATCGTAGCTTGATGATAGAATTATTATCGTTGTTGTAGATAAAAGTGCGATGAGACAATTTCAACGTGGTCATTGGATATACTGTGATAAGACATGTTAAGGCTATCTCTTCTTTCCTTTTTGCATGATCCATATGATAAAAATGAAACGAGCAAACATGCAACTTTCACAAATGACTTTATTCTTATAAGTAATAGGGATGCCTATATTCTTCATTCCCCCTGTGTCCTGTTATTATATCGTCTGTTCATGGGTCTCAGAAAATACAGAAGTTGATAAATTTTATTTCACGATATTAAACGAAGGCATATTTTTCTTATGACATTCCGAGAGATCTTATTGACTTACTTCATTATCCATTGCATTCATATATACATGTACATTGAACCATAACCAGATGGCAGTATATACGCGTATATTATATGTATATGTGGAATGGGGAAAGGTTACTTTGTTATATATGCACCAGCCACCTGATCAACTGGCATATGTTAATGATTTCGTCCACTGAGGCTGAGATTATATGATTGGATGCCCTCAGAGGCTTGATGATGTTATGTACGCATATACCTATGCATAATATGACATTTATACCCATATACATGACACTATGAAGATTTCATGATTACTGAGCTATTCGGACTTACAAATTGAGTCCTTTACTCCATGTTTCTTTCACGTCTTTTATATACTTCTTTTCATACCTTACATACTCAGTACTTTATTAGTACTGAAGTCCCTTTTGCCTGGGGATGTTGTGTTTCATGCCTGTAAGTCCCGATAGATAGGTTGACAGTCATCCTAGTAGGCCATAAGCTTAGTGGAAGGTGTTGGTGCACTTCACTTGCTCATGAGTTGCCTATTTGGTCAGTATGCTCTGGGCATGTATTGATTGGTATGGCGGGACCCTGTCCCGGCCATTATGATTTTTATGTACTCTTAGAGGTGTGTAGACAGATGTCATGTATATGGGAACTTGTATGGCCTTGTCGGCCTATGTTTTGAGTGTACAAATGATCATGCCGGCCTTATAGGCCCTTATGTCACATGTATAAGTTTCTATATAATGCTGGATCATCTTATATCTACTATTCCTTTACATTTTATTCTGGTTATCTCATGACGACCCTTCTATCCTATTTACCCATGACGGTGTGATAAGAAAGATACGTTACACTGGTACTCGGTTGAGTAAGGCACATGGTGCCCTTCGCGGCCCTTCAATTTGGGTTGTGATAATAAGACCTTCTAAATCCATAACACAGGCACATAGCATATCCTCCAAAATCAGAATGGTGCGCTCGGACTGCCCGTCTGTCTGGAGTTTGAAATGTTCTACTTAACTCAACTTGTGTGCTTAACTCGCATTGCACAACTCTCCAAAAATACAATGTGAAGAGCATGCCTCGATTGGAGATAATGTACACCGGCACACCATGGAGATAATGTACACCGGCACACCATGGAGACAAACAATCTCATGGATATAAGGCACAACCGGAATGAAATGTGTAGACTTGGTCAGTCTATCCACAATAACCCACACTGCGTCAAATTTCTTCAAAGTCTGTGGGAGCCCAACAACGAAATCCATGGTAATACGATACCACTTCCACTCTGAAATATCAAGTCTCTGAAGCAAATCTCCCGACCTCTGATGCTCGTACTTCACCTCCTGACAACTCAAACACCGAGCCACATAGTCAACTATATCTTTCTTCATTCTTGTCCACCAAAAGTGCTGACTCAAATCCTGATACATCTTGGTGACACCTGGATGAATGGAATACCGCGAAGTGTGAGCCTCCTCAAGGATAGACTCATGAAACCCATACATACTGGGCACACATATCCGTCCCTACATGCGCAATACCCCATCATCTCTAATAGAAACCTCCTTGGCATCGCCGTGCTGTATTGTGTGTTTAAGGGCAAGCAAATAGGGGTCGTCATACTGACGCACTCTAATGCGCTCATACAGAGAAGACCGAGAAACCACGCAAGCAAGTGTCATGCCCCAAACTCAGGATGCGTGACCGGCGCTCAACCGAGATAACCCGACCGAGCAAGCCTGTACATTACCTTCTACCCAAACTTATTCAAGAATAACAGTAAAATCCAATTCATTAATTAAGCAGTGTGGAGGATCAAGTAAACAACAACTCAAACTCGTTATCAGTAGTTACATCATTTATAAGTTTCAAAATACATACTCTTTCATAGTTCGAAGTTGAACGTGTGATACAATTACAAAATTACCAATTTGACTTTCCCCATACCAACATACCTCCCACACTATGTCTACGGAGCCTCTATTAGATACAAAAGAGTACAGTGATAGTGTTGGCAACAAGACTCCAGCTATACCTCAAAACATGGTGATAAAATGAACAAAAGATACATGACCCCGAGTGAAGTGGGGCTCACCAAATCAGCTGGGAAAAGAGTGTAGTGCTATTGTTGATCAGTGTCGCCTGCTGTGGAATCACCTACATTCATTAAATACAGCGCCCCCGGCAAAAAGGATGTTAGTAATGTTGAATAGTACTAGTATATATACTAAACACCCTCTTAAAGAAACGAGCAGTAATGCAATTAAGGACAGTCATAATATCAGTTAAAGCCTCAAACAATTACCAAATATCAAATTAAAGATAAGATAAGTTTTAAATTAATTTCCAAATTTTAAGTTGGGAAATCTTTGGTACCGGTGTACCACTATTCACAATTTCGATTACGATTTCCAACACGGTCACCACCATGTGTGCGGCATGGCGTCCGATCATGACCCGATCGGCTAGTACGTCTCATGTGAGACATCAACCAAATCACAATTTCAATTACCATTCTAACATAGTCACCGCCATGTGTGCAGCATTGCGTCTGATCACGTCCCGATCGACTAGGCCGTCTCATGTGATACATCAACCAAATCACAATTTCAATTAAAATTCTAACTTAGTCACCGCCATGTGTGCGGCATGTCGTCCGATCACGACCCGATCAGGTAGGTTGTCTCATGTGAAATATTACCCTTTTCTATCAATCACCCCATTTCATATTTCTTGCACATCTCTTCATTTCATTGGCACTAATGGTCACAATTGTATTATTTCTCTTGACACATTTGCCGTGTTTCATATTTCATATTTTATATTTCACATTTTGCATTACGTGGTTCGTATTTTATGTTTCGTATTTCATGCACACCTTTTTACTTTCAACCATCATCATGGACTTTCCAATAACAAGGCATTTCTATTCAAGACATTTAAGCACACATTTGAGCAAATAGGAGTTTTAGGCACATTACGGTTTCTTACACAAGCTTTCATTAGCTTTCCTTTGAAACACAAATTGAGGTCAAGGCATTTATATATGCAAGCCCTCCTTTGAATACATTCTCAAATAGTAGTACAACATAACAAGAGCATTTGATTTACATATTGATCATGAATGTCTTTTGACACCAGCTTATCCGGGTAATCGATTCACAATAAGCAACTAGAGACTTACATGGATATTATGGGGTTAAATTTTACTTGAGTTCCTTAACTCTACTTGAGCTTCCTTAACTCTAAATGTTCCGGAAATCTTAGAAACTTCAATCTATTTTAGAAAAGTAGCAAATTAAACTAAAATTAGGAAGATGATCATGGTTCTAGCTCATTTGAGCATTTTATCAAGCACTAGGTGTACATTAAGTTTCAAGGTCCTTTTATGGAGGATTCCTTTATCCCACAACCCATTCTTTACTATTTTAGCTCAACAATCTCCCTACATCCCATGATCAATCATGCATGCAAAATAAGCCACTCCCATACCCATGAATTATCATTCTACTTGCCCATTTATAGTTAAATTTCGAAATTAAGAGATAGGGTGTAGAATCTTACCTCTAGGATGAAGACCTAGTGTGCTTCCCTTGTTAATTCTTCCAAGAGTTTGAGTAAGAATTGGGGAATAATTGATTGAAGGACTCTCTCCCTCTCTAGAGCCTTTTCACTCTCTCCAAATATCAAGTTCTCCCTTCAGAAATGGTACATAGGGTCTAAATAACGAATTGGGCTCGGGTTAAAAAAAACCAAAAATGAAGCTCCGAAATGGGATCTGCGGTCACATATGCGACTGCATAATGCTTCTGCGGTCCGTGAAATGGGCTGTGAAATGGCCCTCCAGAACTTAGCTGGTCTGCCCCATTATGCGGCCGTTATGCAGTCCGCAGACCTGTTCTGTGGTCGCAAAATGTGCCGCAGAACCTCCCTCCGCAAAATTTCCAAGCTGGCTCTGCAATCAGTGTGCGACCTGCAAAATCATTTTGCGGTCGCATAATGGACCGTGAAATGACATCCAAAAATGTCCCAAATGACTGCCTCACTCTACGTCCATGTTGCGGCCTGTAGAGTAATTCTGCGGCCGCATAATAGGCCGCAGAAATGCCCAATTCTGCCAAATATATTCCTCCGAGTATTATTAACACATGCGCCTACCTCGGCACCATGAAACCTCGGGCTTTTTTAGGAAAATATTTATGGGGACTTACAGCAAGAAGCCGGCTAGGCTCCTAAAAATTCAGTCTCGCAAACTGATTAGCAAAGCCTGAACATCCATGGCTAGTGGTCTCTCTGCTGCTGCAAAATATGCCTAATTGCCCATATTCTGAGCCTTTGTACTCAAGGCATGGACCACCACATTGGTCTTCTCGGGACGATACAAAATTGTGATCTCATAGTCTTTCAGCAACTTTAACCATCTTCGCTGCTCCAAATTAAGGTTATTCCGCTTGAATAGATACTGGAGACTCCGATTGTCGGTATAGACCTCACATGGAACACCTTATAGATATTGCCTCCAAATCTTCAATGTGTGAACAATAGATACCAATTCTAAGTCATGCACAGGGTAATTCTTCTCATGAAACTTCAACTGTCGAGACGCATAGGCAATCACCCTACCATCTTGTATCAATACCGCGCCAAGCCCAATACGTTATGTATCACAATACAAAGTGTAATACCCGAAACATGTAGGAAACACCAACACTGGGGCTGTAGTCAATGCAGTCTTGAGCTTCTGAAAATTCACCTAACACTTGTCGAACCATCTGAAAGGAGCAACCTTCTAGGACAATCTAGTCAAAAGTGCAGCAATGGATGAGAATCCCTATACGAAACGACGATAATATCCGGCCAAACCAAGGAAACTCTAGATCTTAGTAACTGAAGATGGTCTCAGCCAACTCTGAACTTCCTCAATCTTCTTCGGATCTACCTTGACACCATGTGACCCAAAAATGCCACTGAATCAAGCCAAAACTCATACTTGGAGAATTTTGCATATAACTTCTTCTCCCTCAAGGTTTGCAGTACGATCCTCAAGTTCTGCTCATGGTCCTCCCGACTGCGAGAATACACCAAAATATCATCAATGAACAAATGATGAAAAAATCAAGACATGGCTGGAACACACTGTTCATTATGTGCATAAATGTTGTTGGGGCATTGGTCTGCCCAAATGACATCACTAGAAACTCGTACTGACCATACTGAGTCCTGAAAGAAGTCCTTGGGAATTCTGATTCACGAGTCTTGAACTGATGATACCCTAACCTCAAATCAATATGCGAGAACACTTTAGCAACCTGAAGATGGTCAAAATAAGTCAGTTTTGGCTATTTTCGACCAAAGAAATTTTTCAAACTCTCTCAACACCTCTCAAAGGTTCCAAGTCTAATCCAAGGTGATTTTACCTAGACCTATCCTTAAAAATTAGCCTAAGTGAAGAAAAGAGTCTCTATGGTGTTATGATGCCATTAAGGGTGCTTGTAAGCTAATGGAAGCTTTGGTTCGAGTTTTTATGATTATTTAAGGTATGTATATGATGTTTGGCATATTTTGATATGTGTTGATGTTACTTTACCCATGTTTTAACCACTTCTTGATGTTATTTAATCTTTAAAACGCCCAACATGGTGTAATTATTGGTTTGATGACTAATTAAGTTATGTGTGATGATTTAAGGTGTTCGGAGTGAAAAATATGAAGAAAAGGTGGTTTAGCCAGAGGAAGAAGGGTTGGATGCGTCGCATCCAACCTAGGAAAACATCATCCTGCATGCAACCTTAGCAGTGAAGTTGGGCCATAGCGTTCGCCATCGCGTGCGAAACTGGGAAGTAGAAAAGAAGGCTGGATGCGTCGCATCCACCTTCGCAGGCAAAAATTGAAATGGAGGACAAGGTGGATGCGTCGCATCCACCTTAGCATCAATCCCTGAAGCCGAATTGGACTAGGAATAGGAGAGCTTTGGCCCACGACTTTTGTACGCAATATATAAGCTAAAAACGCCTCTTTTAGGTTATCTAACATATTGGGAAGAGGAAAAAAGCCACGAAAAAGCTGTGGAGGCCGGAATTCATCAAGTTTCTTCTTTCTCCCACCAAACTTAGTAATTTTTATGTTTATTTATATGATTTGTTTGGCTACCATGTCTATATGGAGCTAAACTTCACGTTCTAGGGTTGTGGTTCTTTCATGACTATTGTTATTCGGATATTGATTTTGACTTCTTGATTTATCATATTAGTTTATTTATTCAATCTTGCACTTAATTATTTAATTGCTTGATCACCAATTGAATATTATCTACGAATCTAGAATTGAACTCGAAAGTGGGAATTCTATATTGCATATAGGATTGAGTAGGGCAAGTTCTTGAACTCGGGCATCGGGGAACGGATTCGTAGTTAGGATAGATATATACCTAATTGCCTTGCTTGGTTGATTTACAGGAATTATAAATGCGTTCTTGTTGATTCTAACTCCATAGACATATAGGCGTTAGGTTAGCTTGAATAGGCGAGTAAGAACTCGACAGATTCTTATGAGCATTAACCCTGTCAACTAATAAGCTAGATAAATCAGTCGGTCAATTAAATTGAAGAATACAATAGGATTGTTAGATAGCCCATAACCCTAGATCGTTTTCATTACATTGATATCATTAAAATCTGCTCTTTCTCTGTTCAAAGTTTATTATTTATATTTTTCTTATTTAATTAGTTGGAATAAAATATTTTTAGATTTAATTCTTGTTTAGATAATAAGGATAGTCTAATTTAGTTAATAGTTAATTATAAGTCCTCGTGGGTTCGATATCCGACTTTTAGTCACTTTATTACTTGACGACCGCGTATACTTGCGTGAGTGTGTTTGGTCGCAACAGTATAACACTTTATTTCTTGGTCTTAAGCTTATATATGTGTTGGTTAAGTTATTTGGATGAAGAATTACAAGATAGAACTTGAAGTTGTATAAAATGTTATTGTCTCTTATTGGACTATTTTGGAGTTGTGTATATGACTTCATATGGCTGAAAATCATGGGGAATCGATTGGTTATAATGTTCATATTGTTGTTATGCTGGTAAATATTTTTAGTATGTTGATGATGTTTTAAATAGTAGAATAAGCCACCACATAATACCTAGAAGTTGTCCATATTGTTGGGTTGTTTGATATTACTTTTATGATGGATATAAGGTTGGAATATCATGCCAATATATTTTTTTATATTCTGGACTGTTTGGAGGTGTTTTAAGTATAGGGGAGATGGTAAAAAGAGTTGGGTTTTGGTTCCAATCCAAGTTAACCGCTCTTCGTGTTAAGTAGTAGTTCTGTTGGTAACATTTGTGCACTTGTTGTTATGTAGGGTGAATTGTGTTTTTGGGTTGTTCGGTGTGTTGTGGCACTGAAAGTATATAGTTAAAGTTCGTATATGACCTTGTTGTTTTTATGGACTTGGGGAAAGAAAGGAAAACAAGGGAGATGCTGCCCATTTTAATAATAAATAAGCTTGTCGTTCGTTGTACGATAGTTGCATCTTTTGTAGCTTAACGATAGCATTATTATCGTTGTTGTACATTAAAGTGCGATGGGATGATTTCAACGTGGTCATTGGATAGACTGTGATAAGGCGTGTTAAGGATATCTCTTCTTTCCTTTTGGCATGATCCATATGATACAAACTAAACGGGCAAACATGCAACTTGCACAAGTGACACTATACTTAGAAGTAATAGGGATGCCTATTGTCACGACCCAAAATCCAACTAGTCGTGATGGCACCTAACCCAACCCGTTAGGTAAACCAACTACCAACTATCCAATTCCAATAATAATTATTAAAGAAATTTAAGTGAATAAAGGTCTTAATCTTATAAAATCCCCAAGAACTGATAGTACAAATCATGAGCTTCTAAGAATAGAGTTTATAAAGCGGAAATGAAATAAATACATAGTCTGTTTGAATAGTGCATAAATAAAGCTTTTATAAATCTAAGGCTACCATGAACAAGAGGCAGCTACAACCAAAATGCATGTACATCTTCAGATCTAGCTCCCAACGAACACAGTAACATCAACAGTCAACATCTGCACACAAGGTGCAGAAGTGTAGTATCAGTACAACCGACTCCATATACTGAGTAAGTAACAAACCTAGCCTTGGGTTGAAAGTAGTGACGGGCTTCTACCAAGGTCGGGTCCAAACCAATAGTACACAACAGTCCAAAACAACGTAAAACAAATAATACCAGAAGTAACACAGAGATAAAATGCTCAGCTAAATCATGATTTCAAAAATAATAGTTCTTCCTTTCAAGTACATCACTAAAAACCCAAATCATTTACCGAAGTTGCCGAAAATATTAATAAGTTTAAAAACAATAATTTTTCCAAATATCCTTTCCAAAATAAATAAGATGTTTCATTTTCTTTCCAGATAGGAAGTGTGAAATACCTCTCTATGCCCACACATATCAATGTGTGTAAAAAGTCATGAATGACGTGATACCGTACAACATGGGAAAAAATGCACCTCTTTGTCTGTATGTCATGTGTGCATGTAAATACCATGTATCTCAGAGATGCATCATGTACTCACACTCTCAGAGTACTCAATCTCAGTGTCTCACACTTTTCGCTCATCATGCTCACCCACTCGGTACTGTATATGGCCCATATGGCCCAGGGAAGATCCATCCCGGAATATATATACATCACATACTATAAGTCACCCAGTACCGAGGAAACATCCAACCTCATGGAGAAGATCCATATCCATACCAATACTTCAGACAAGATCCATGTTTAGGGAAGATCTATCCCGCAATAATATCAACCATGCTCACTGGGGGTGTACAGACTCCGGAGGGGCTCCTTCAGCCCAAGCTCTAATAACCGCACGGATAACTCATGTGCCATAGTATCAATATCAAAATCAATCAGTCCCTCGACCTCACTCATTCATCAATCTCTCCAGTTTCTCTCTCATGGGCTCACAATGTCATGAAAACAACCCGAAAATAATGAAATAATGTATCAATAAATAACAACAGAGACTGAGATATGATATGCATATGAATGCGTATGACTGAGTATGTAATGCAATGAAAACAGATAACTAAATAACAGAAATGACCTCGGTGGGTCCCAACGGGATAGACATGTAGTTTAAACATAGTTTATAGCATGACACAGTTCACATGGTGCACGCCCACACGCCCGTCACCTAGCATGTGCGTCACCTCCCAACAATTCACGTAATACATATATTCAGGGTTCTTACCATCAGCTCCAAGATTATAAGAGTTACTTATCTCGAATAAGCCAAATCCAATGTTGACCAAGCTAGGCAATGCTCAAGAAGTTCCATTCTGCGCGTATCAATTTCGAACGGCTCGAATCTAGTCAACATTAATTTGATTCAGCCCACAAAAATTATAGGAATTAATTCCATATCAAAATACTAATATTTCCACAAAATCTGAAATTACGCCCCAAAAATCGCCCGTGGGGCCAACGTCTCGAAATCTGACGAAACTCACAAAATACGACAACCCATCCAATTACAAGTTCAACCATACTAATTTCACTCAATTCCGACCCCGAATCGGTATTTAAACTCGAAAAATTCGCTTTGTGACATTATAGAAATTTCCTTCTATTTTTCTTTAAGATTCAATAATGTTACACCAAAAATGAAGATTAATTCATGATATATAATCACAAGGGAGTTAAGAACACTTACCCCACGTTGTGTGTAAAAATTTCTTATCAAAATTGCCCAAACCGTGCTCCAAAATGTCAAAAATGAGAAATATTCTCGGTACCCTCGATTTTAACACTGCCCAGGCATTTCCGCATCTGCTGTGCCTGGGCTCGCACCTTTGCATCCACCTTTGGGGACAAAAATGCGCGCCTGCGTAAGCAGCCCGCCCTTTAAAATCTCGCATCTGCGCGTGTGCAGATGCGCATTACCCTTATCACATGCGGCCTCGCACATGCGGGCAAATTCTCGCACCTGCGAGCACTGCCCAGTTCCACTCTTGGTCGCTTCTGTGACTGATCTCGCGCACGTACGGCTTCGCACCTGCGATCAAAAACTTCGCAGGTGCGATCACACCAGTAGGCAGCAGTTCCAGCATTTCCTTAAGTCCAAATTTGGTCCGTTAACCGTCTGAAACTCACCCGAGCCCCTCGGGACCCCATTCAAACATTCAAACATTCAAACAAGACCAATAACATAACACGGACCTACTCGAGGCCTCAAAACACACATAACAACATCGAAATGATGAATCACACCTCAATTCAAAATCATTAAACTTTGAAACTTCAAATTCTATATCTTGTGCCGAAACACATCAAATCTTGTCCGATTGACCTCATATTTTGCACACAAGTCACATTTCACATTACAAACCTATTCCAATTTCCAGAATCGGATTCCAACCCCGATATCAAAAAGTAAGCCCCCGGTAAAACTTCCCTCAACTTTCGGCATTCCAAGCCTAATTTCACTATGTACCTCCAAAAAAATTTCCCGACACGCTTCTAAGTCCAAGATCACCATACAGAGCTATTGGAATCATCAAAATTCCATTACGGGGTCATTTACACCTAAGTCAACACCCGGTCACTATTTTAACTTAAGCTTTAAACCTCAGAACTAAGTGTTCCAATTCATTCCAAAACCTCACCGGACCCGAACCAATTACCCCGGTAATTCGCACAACAACTGTAAAGTACAATTTGAGCAGTAAATGGGGAAACGGGGTTGTAATACTCAAAACGACCGACCGGGTCGTTACATTCTCCCCCACTTAAATATATGTTCGTCCTCGAACGTGCCAAGAGTTATTTCCAAGCTATCCAATCACTATTCCATCTTACGACACACGCACCCGGGGGTGAACCCACGTCACCCTATTCCACATAGGCTTGACAATATAATACAACTGAAATCATTGATTTAACTTTAGCCCATAAAACTTAGAATTTAATATCCAACCTTTAGAATTTCTTTCAAGACACGAATCTTACATTTACACACTGTATGAGTTTGAACAAGCTATATCAAGCCATAACCATAACCACGGATATAATCAACTAACATATTACACAACTCGCATGCTCGTGGCACCATTCCTGATCATAGTAGCTGCTCCCAAACCAACCAACTACTAGTATTAAACCCCCATATCGAACCAAACCTCATCCCAAAACCTTTGTACCCTGTTGATAATAAAAGAAGCACGCAAAATTTCATGACCACTTACCAGATCAACAAGTCACGGAGCTCTCTTGCCTCAACCAGAACCATAAATCGCTTTCTGAGCCGACTTTCAATATTATACTCCCGAATATACCGAAATTAAACCCGATAGTACCCATTCTAGGTCCAATGACCTTATATTACTAAACAAAACTATTCCATAGACATGCCGCACGAATATAACTCAGAGCCATAACACATGCCATCCGCGCACCAATACGCAATAATTTAAATACACTCATTCATGGAAATGACTCAATTAAGAGAACTGCCTCGCCAGACTAATGAGTACCACCATAAAGAAATGTTAAAAATCTAGCACACACCGTAGAACCATCACACGATTCTAACACAAGGTCCATACCTTAACATAACTCTGTTGCAATGCGTGACCCCCATCCAAACACTGATACACATGAATTACCTCAGCCACCATGCTCAAAATTAATAATGATGTAGAGGCAAATGACAAAAATGCCACACGAAACTTGAAAGGACATAACCATTATGCTATCGATCATGCAATACCCAAATACTCATCTCGGAAGTTACCCACTTTTCTCGGAAGTTACCCACTTTTCTCATACCTAAATTGCACCGCCCAAATGGGCCAAAAGACACATGCCCCATTAGCATAACATCAATCAAAGAAGTAACTCTACTTTAACACTACCTATCAAATTAATACTCCGTGCGCACTACATCCTTCACCAATAACAACTCACTCATCCCATGATTTTCATATACTCATACGTGCAATATAACCCGTAATCAGGAATTTCCTTATTTGAGTCTTCCTCGATCCCAACTTCTGCAATTCATAACTAACCCAAAACTAAACCTTTACATATAACCATGAAGTTGAATTATCAATAGCAGGCTCCCCCACTTGGTTCAAAGCCGTAGATTCAAACATTCCATAACTCACAATACCCATACTCTATTCCTGCCATAATGCCACAGTCAGTTCAACGAAACTTCTTTTCCAACTCATGCAATGCCAACCATAAAAACACCCCAATCATCCGGTAAGCTCGCATTTATTCTCTTGACAATCAAGTCAACCTTCTCAGCAAGATTCAAATTCAAATCTCCACACATACGCCCCGTCGGTAGAAAAGAAACTCTCTACTCATGCCATAAGGAATATACCTATGTAGATTACTCCGCAGGGGATAACCCACCTACTTAACTATCACGACCCAAACCGATGGGCAGCGACGGGCACCCGGTACCTTACTCAACCAAGTACCAACGTAACGTATCTTTCTTATTACTTCATCGTATACACGTGACATACGGGCCTAATAGGCCAACATGATCATTTATTAATTCAAAACATAGGCCGACAAGGCCATACAATCTTTCACATATACGATATATGTCTACAAGCCTCTAAGAGTACATAATTATCATAAAGGTCGGGACAGAGCCCCGCCATACCAAATTATATACATCTAAATCATACTGACCAAACAAGCAACTCTGGAGCAAATGGAGTGCACCAATATCTTCTGCTGAGCTGATCGCCTACTTGGAGGACTCCCGACCTGTCTATCGAGACATGCGGGCATGAAACACAGCGTCCCCAGGCAAAAGGGATGTCAGTATGAAATAATGTACCGAGTATGTAAGGCATTATACTGAAAGCTGAAACTGAACTGATAATATAATAACTGAAAGCAACTGGAAGTCAATGATAATCTGAAGATATTCTTACCTGCTGATACTGACTCAACTCTCTTAATATAGTAAGTAAAGTAGCTGTCCGGCCTTATAAGGCTCGGTATATATATAACTGCTTTGCCATAGTAGGCTCGCTTATAAGCGCTCGGCCATACTAGGCTCTGTATCTCGACCAACTGGGCTCGTTCATTGGCGCTCGGCCATAGTAGGCTCGGTATATAACTTACCATCTGATTAGAGGTTGCCCAATAGGGGCCTGCCCATCGATTATAGCTCGATGGTAATGAAAATACTGTAATACTGTATATATAGACTTTCTTCTCTCTTGACTTGAAAAAGGAAATACTCAATTGAATATGAAGTCCCGATAAGGAGAATATTATAACTTACAAGACTAGAAAAATATACGTAAATTCCGGGACATGAATTTTTTTCTTTATACCTCATTATCAAACTTGTGTAATTACGAGATCATGCAAAATGAAGGAAGAGCTTAGCCTTAACATACCTGGAGTAGGAAAAAAAATCCGTACGATATTCTTAAAAAAGGTTGCACCGTACTCCTTTAGAATTGCAAAATGTTACGTTGCTAATGTGCTAAGAAATCTTGTTGGTTGAAGAAATCACGTTGTATCTATGTAGGAGCTTGTAAGAAATTATATTGCTAATGTGCTAAAGCTCACGCTTTTGATTGTGCAAGAAGCAATAATATTGGTGGTAATGTAGACGGGATTCTTGGGCTTGGATGGAGATAGATTTCAATTGTTCATCAAATTGGTAAATCATTTTCATATTTTACTGGTATCACTACTGACCAAACATTGATTGTAGGAATTCGATTGCAAGAAGTTTTTTTTTTTTGAAAACTTGAAGAATGGCTTAACGTTTCTGATTGTATTGCTTGTATATAAAATATAGGGAATGAAGTGAATGTGTAACTAACACATTATGCCACCTAATAAGAAATGACTAAGAGTCATTTCTTTAGGATGTGGCCTGCTGCCACGTAATCCCCTTGTTGGGGAATTTTACACTTTATCCAATAATCAATTAGGTAGTATCCCATTACCCGGTAATTAACTAATTACCGGCATAATTAAGAATTATCTCAAATTATTTAAAATACTACTCACTTTTAACACACGTTATACACCTTACTATCATGGCCATGTGGTACCTTGTATGGTACTAGTTCATAAATACCAGGTATTTTAGCTCGGGCCGTATTTTATCCCAAAATACAAAACTTTGACAAAATTCATTTTCTTCGATTCGTTTACCTCTTATCCTCCACGACACTTACTTATCGCTCGTTATAAATAGCATAAATGTGTGTAACCTCAAGATAATCTCATTTCTGAGTTTCAATTAATTTATTTATGGCGTACTTTTACGTACGAAAATATGGGGTGTAACATCATTCTCCCCCTTTTGGAACATTCGTTCTCGAATGTTGACTGATTCACTTATCATTCTCATAACCCATAACTCTTGGGAATACCTTTTTACTCTCCTTTCCATTTAGACAAATGTTCTTTGAATAAATCTGAAGGCCAAGGCATTCCCCCCTTTTAAGCCTCTTTCTCACACCATGACTTGTAGTCGGAATCCTTCTAATCTCGTAACTGTTGCTACCTTCTATCATGCAACTTGTACGACTCTGACCTTGTAAATGCGCCTATGCGACTCTTTCCTTCGGTTTTTAGCCAATCTCTAGGCCTCACTTTGCGAACATATATAGAACTAAATATGTCCCTCTGCGCATTTATAGGTAAACTGAAGTCCTTCCCTCGGTACTTTGTCGAACTTACGACTATTGCTATATCTTGTTTCATAGCCCCGGTTATCCATCCGTGTAACTTTATTGCATCTAGGTAGGTCATAATATACCATAACACTTATTTTGATTTATCGTTACTGAGGCCTACTACCAAACTCCAGGTTATTCTCGTTGCTTATCTCATATGTATAAATCTAAGTCCTTTAATGCTTCCTCATTACTGTTCATCTTAAGAACGACGGTCTAATCTCATCTTGTACTTTGTGACTTTTGTCTATCCATTGTTGATTTTCCTCAATATTGATCTACAATATACCACTAATAACTTGAAACTTCTTACTTAAAACCTTGCCACTAGGGCTTACGTTGCATCGAGGAATATTTGAAGTGATTTTCGTAATCGTATTTCATAGTATCTCGATGTAATTCGCCTTATGGGGGTATTATGATCTCGTGCCGTTCGCAAAATATTTTCTCCTCCTCCCCTTTACTTTTCTTTCTTCAAATAATTATTCAGTCAAAAGCCCAACCGTTATCTTTTATCTGTCACAATTATACCTTCATTTCTCTACCAGGGCAGCATTCCATCTCTTCTAAATGCTACTAGTCTTAGACTCCTTTGAGTTCATTTAGGCTATACTAAGCCTTCTATAACTTAGAGAACCTATTAGCTCTCATGTTTTCATGGGCTTAATCCCGAGAACTGACCCATTCTCGTCACTTTCTTATTCGCCATTTCTCATCCTTACTCCTGTCATAAAACCTTGTCGCTTTACTATACTTTAGCTTACGTCCTCTACATATCTATTTATACTATTCACAACCTTCCTTCAACTTGCTTGGACCATTGATTCCCTTATGTTATTCTAAAATATTAAGCGAGACATCACATCGTCTCTAACTCTTCTTTACTCTCTTGACAAGATCTCTCGGTACTTAGAAACCATAGGCTAAAAGGTATGCTACTGACGACGCTGCTATCGTTCTTGGATATTAAATCCCAGTGCTTCTGGCCTTCTATCCAAAGCATGGACTATTCACGATCTTCTGCCTTTGAGTATCTTGTACGTTGTTCACCTTTACCTTACTTACCTTAAAATCTTGCATCGTATCTTCTATTTCTTTCATGACCTCCCTTCCACAAAGGTATAATTCGCGTCCATAACTTGAAGATCTATTATAATACTTGCACCTCTGGTGCATACACAATGCGGTGGGAGTTTCGTACTTGACTAGATCTCTCGGTACTCAGAAACCATAGGCTAAAAGGTACGCCACTGACGACGCTGCTATCGTTCTTGGATATTGAATCCCAGTGCTTTTAGCCTTCTATCTGAAGCATGGACTATTCACGATCTTCTGCCTTTGAGTATCTTGTACGTTCTTCACATTTACCTTACTTACCTTAAAATCTTGCATCGTATCTTCTATTTCTTTCATGACCTCCCTTCCACATAGGTATAATTCACGTCCATAACTTGAAGCTCTATTATAATACTTGCACCTCTGGTGCATAGACAATCCGGTGGGAGTTTTGTACTGACTTCTTATGAGGCTGGTACTTTTCTAACCATCTTTATCGTAGGGTCGTTTATTAAATATGGTTGTTGTACTATCCCTCTGGTACCTCTGATATTAAGAGTAATTCTGCGATGTTCTTAATCTCGAGGTCTATGATTTTTTGGGTCCAATAATCAGATTCTTGATTTACTTCGTTGATGTAACTCTATAGTTTCCTCCTTCTTCTGACCAGCCTTTATGTATGCTTAAGCTATCTCTTGATCTGCGGCTCATGGCATTAGCTATTACTTTAGCCTTTCATGGACGCTCTGGAATATTCATGATGTAATCTTCTAACAGTTCAATCCTTTGTCTATAACCTGAGCTCAATTCTTTCTTTTAACCTAGACCGGAGTCTTCTACGGCTGTATGAATGTCTATATATATGCTGTATGGATAATACTCTAAAATCTTAAGTGTGTTCATAACATAACTAACTCTGGATCATTGATCAAATAATTCCTTTCGTTCCATTCTCAGAGGTTTCTTTAAGCGTAAGCTATTACCTTTCCTAGCCTTTCTGTCCCCTTTTTGCGTGCATACTTAGCTTATCTTCATGCCCATGCATATTGGAATTCCATACAACTCATATGATATTGAATATCACTTATAATTTTACTTCCCGTTCAATAGCCACAATAGGTGCTATTTTCTTATGGAGTGCATACAATGTTGTTGTCAGACTGTTGTTATAAGACCATTTGCTCCTTAGGTCACCCAGCTTAGGTTAAAGCTTCCTTCCTTACTTTCGAAGCCAATCTTTCATTGTAGTATTTAGGGAGGATTCTCTGACTCTTGTAAAGCTGCGAGTTAATTACACTGAATATTAATGTCCTTTCTCTCCTATAATTATCCGTAGTTTACGCTCGTGTGCTTGTAAGGTTGCATTTGAACTTAAATTTTGACTGTTTCCAGTGGCATCCTCTTTTATTTCTGTAACACTTATACGTCACCTACCCCAACTTCTATCTGAATATTTCTCAAGGGTTCCGATGTCATATCTGTGAGACTGAATTTCCCATATTGGGTTTTACTATGTTTATCTTGCTCGGTCTGCTACCTCGTCTGTAACCCCCTGTTTAGCCATAAATAGGCTCTTCCTAAATCAACTACTGACTACTCATTGGCCCATTCTCATATCAATATTTCGCGTAATCTTTCTTGGGTCATTTCCTTTATCTTATCTTACATCTCGTACGTGCTCCTTATTTATCAATAACATCTCAGGCAGGAACCCTTACTTCCTCTCCTTGACGTCGTGCTTACATAATATTCTGGAATCGTAGCACATCTGTAAGATTTGAATACGTGCAATCTCATCCCCTTTTCATTTTTATCGCACTCTTCCTTTACCATTCCATAGTTGCTAGAATTACTTTATTCTGACTTAATGCCATGTAACTCCATATTCCCCCTTTAGGGGAGTACTAAGAGCTAAAGCCACGAAGATCTACCTATAGATGTTTTACCTTTTCATATTTGGCATCTTTTCACATCATCGATGACCCTTACTTGCCTTGCGGCAATCCTTCTGTACCAAGGATAACAAATTTCCTTACTCACGAGGGAAACACCTAGTGTAACTCGCACCTAAAGTCCCTTAAGCTTAACTTTGCTCACATTGCTTGCTTTAGGGAAGCGTCTTCCAGAATGAATCTTCTTTTGTGGTCCATTCTATTATTGCCAGAACGCAATCTGAAATTCCCATGAGGCTGACTATTATTAAATCACTTAGCCCCTAATTCATGTTTAGTTTATCTTGTTCACAAGCCCATACTGATTTCTATTACTCTGGGGATTAACTCTCCCTTCTGGTAGTCGCGTTGGAGTCACGAACTTATTTCTCGAAATGAGGATGTGACTTTATGGCCTATACTCTTTTGTTATCTTAAGGCCTGGTTCCTCTCGTCTTTTCCTTAACTTGACTATATATCCTATAATAGCATCATTTACCGTTGTCATGCATGCATCACATCTTACTCATACGCTTCACTAACTCTCTTCTCATTTCCTGCTAACATTTCTGTCTATCACTTTATTTTTGAAAAATTTCAACAGGACATTCTTTTGTTTTTAGCTCCCCTTGCTCCATCTATTAGCTCTTAGGGTTGCCTAACATTCTTTCTAGTTGTACTATTTTTGAGTGTACCATCTGGGTGTCTCACAAGGAGATTTTGTTAGCACATTTGCAATATCCTTCGGAAATATCAACTAACGTAAACAATCCATCCAACATTTTGGGTTACTTTAACCCTAACTGGATCCTGATATCATGTACTTCTCTTGACTATATCTGTTGGCTCCCATGGAGCATAACTGAGACGGGTATGGACAATTGTACATACCTTTGTTACAATTGAAGGTAACTCAAAATGCTTATATTTCTCTGCTTGCATCGCAAATACTAACAATCTTCATTAACTGGGCACCTCGTACCCTTCTTCATCTTGCTTCTTTTATTTGTTGAAACTTGTACCTATCTTCTGAATCTCTCACTGCCTTCCACCATAGGGGTGGATAGATATTCTTTCCTTAAGGCTCCTTATAAAGAGGCTTTTACATCTTAGTACACACACGATCTACTGAAGACCTTACATTTTCTCATCATAAGCATTATGAAAAATCGAGTTCCTCTGACTCAAAACTTCCACAGCTATATCTCTTACCGACTGTCTTTCTAAATTTAGGCATCGTCGTATTATGAATAAGATAGAGTTAGGAAATTGAGTTCTTACAATTGAGCTCTATCACATGATCTAGAGTAAGAAGAAAGAGTGATAGTCCTTTAATGCCCTGTAGCCTCCTGCTTATAAGTGTGGTGCATGACACACCCATAAACAAGACTCTACTAGACATGGCTTGTAGACTCCCTAGGACAGAACTGCTCTGATACCACTTTTGTCACAACCCAAACCGATGGGCCGCAATGGGCACCCGGTACCTTACTCAACCGAGTACCAACATAATGTATCTTTCTTATTACTTCATCATATACACGTGACATACGGGCCTAATAGGCCAACATGATCATTTATAAATTCAAAATATAGGCCGACAAGGCCATACAATCTTTCACATACACAACATATATCTACAAGTCTCTAAGAGTACATAATTGTCATAAAGGTCGGGACAGAGCCCTGCCATTCCAAATCATATACATCTAAATCATACTGACCAAACAAGCAATTCCGGAGCAAATGGAGTGCACCAATATCTTCTGCTGAGCTAATCGCCTACTTGGAGGACTCTCGACCTGTCTATCGAGACCTGCGGACATGAAACGCAGCGTCCCCAGGCAAAAGGGATGTCAGTACGAAATAATGTACCGAGTATGTAAGGCATTATGCTGAAAGCTGAAACTGAACTGATAATATAATAACTGAAAGCAACTGGAAGTCAATGATAATCTGAAGATATTCTTACCTGCTCATACTGACTCAACTCTCTTAATATAGTAAGTAAAGTAGCTGTCCAGCCTTATAAGGCTCGGTATATATATAACTGCTCTGCCGTAGTAGGCTCGCTCATAAGCGCTCGGCCATACTAGGATCTGTATCTCGACCAACTGGGCTCGCTCATAGGCACTCGACCATAGTAGGCTCGGTATATAACTTACCATCTGATCAGAGGTTGCCCAATAGGGGCCTTCCCATCAATTATAGCTCGATGGTAATGAAAATACTGTAATACTGTATATATAGACTTTCTGCCCTCTTGACTGAAAAAAGGAAATACTCAATTGAATATGAAGTCCCGATAAGGAGAATATTGTAACTTACAAGACTAGGAAAATATACGTAAATTCCGGGACATGAATTTGTTTCTATATACCTCATTATCAAACTTGTGTAATTACGAGATCATGCAAAATGAAGAAAGAGCTTAGCCTTAACATACGTAGTAGGGAAACAAATCCGTATGATATTATTAGAAAAGGTTGCACCGTACTCCTTTAGAACTGCAAAATTTCACGTTGCTAATGTGCTAATAAATGTTGTTGGTTGAAGAAATCACGTTGTATCTATGTAGGAACTTGTAAGAAATTATATTGCTAATGTGCTAAAGCTCACGCTTTTGATTGTGCAAGAAGCAATAATATTGGTGGTAATGTAGATGGGATTCTTGGGCTTGGATGGAGTTATATTTCAATTGTTCATCAAATTGGTAAATCATTTTCATATTTTATTGGTATCACTACTGACCAAACATTGATTGTAGGAATTTGATTGCAAGAAGTTGTTTTTGTTGAAAACTTGAAGAATGGCTTAACGTTTCTGATTGTATTGCTTGTATACAAAATATAGGGAATGAAGTGAATGTGTAACTAACACATTATGCCACCTAATAAGAAATGACTAAGAGTCATTTCTTTAGGATGTGGTTTGCTGCCACGTAATCCCCTTGTTGGGAAATTTTAAACTTTATCCAATAATCAATTAGGTAGTATCCCGTTACCCGATAATTAACCAATTACCGGCATAATTAAGAATTATCTCAAATTATTTAAAATACTACTCACTTTTAACACACGTTATACACCTTACTATCATGGCTATGTGGTACCTTGTATGGTACTAGTCCATAAATACCGGGTATTTTAGCTCGGGCCGTATTTTATCCCAAAATGCCAAACTTTGACGAAATTCATTTTCTTCGATTCGTTTACCCCTTATCCTCCACGACACTTACTTATCGCTCGTTATAAATAGCATAAATGCGTGTAACCTCAAGATAATCTCATTTCCGAGCTTCAATTAATTTATTTATGGCGTACTTTCACGTACAAAAATATGGGGTGTAACATTAACCTTAAATTAGTATCTTGTTATACCCTTTAGTAGTCACATTTTCTACGCAATCGCTTAATCTTTCCAAGTCCAAACTTATTAACAAGACATGAGAATTTAGTCTGTCCCAAAATTTAACAATGTGAAAGATCCTTCAGAATATTCATACTCGAGACTGTACGTCACATCAAAACAAAAATCAAGCGCCCAATGGCCTTTCTTTTACATTTCAAGGAAACACTTATCGTCATATTTAAATCGTCTTAACACATCCTGCATTTACATCATACTCATCACAAAGCCATTCCACCGCTCATCGAGCCACAATTTCAACTGTAGGGTCATTACCGGACATATGAGTCCAAATGTACAAGTTACCACTGAAGCTACCGAGCTTAAGCTGCGGTCTAACCATGGCTTCAAGTCCTCCAGACTAGCCCATCACCAAAACACATAATACCCATCTCGAACCTCAATCATAGAATCACAAGTAGGTGATGCACAGCTGATACCGAGCGCTCATATGCGCATACGATTACGTGGAAGGAATTCAAAGAGTTATGTCTCAAGATGAATCAATCTCGCACGATAAGGAAAGAAATATGGGAAGTATATATCCTAAATGCCCTGTAGCCTCTCGAAGATAAGTATGGACATCATCATACCGATCCGCAAGACTCTACTAGACACTTGCTCATGACTTGTAGAACCTATGAACCTAGAGCTCTGATACCACCTTGTCACGACCCAAAATCCAACTAGTCGTGATGGCACCTAACCCAACCCGTTAGGTAAGCCAATTACCAACTATCCAATTCCAATAATAATTATTAAAGCAATTTAAGTGAATAAAGGTCTTAATCTTGTAAAATCCCCAAGAACTAGTAGTACAAATTATGAGCTTCTAATAATAGAGTTTATAAAGCGGAAATGAAATAAATACATAGTCTGTTTGAATAGTACATAAACAGAGCTTTTATAAATCTAAGGCTACCATGAACAAGAGGCAGCTACAACCGGAATGCAGGTACATCTTCAGATCCAGCTGCCCACGAACGCAGCAACAGCAACAGTCAACATCTGCACGCAAGGTACAGAAGTGTAGTATCAGTACAACCGACCCCATGTACTAAGTAAGTAACAAACCTAGCCTTAGGTTGAAAGTTGCCGGAAATATGAATATGTTTGAAAACAATAATTTTTCCAAATATCCTTTCCAAAATAAATAAGATGTTTCATTTTCTTTCCAGATAGCAATTGTGAAATACCTCTCTATTCTAACATATCAAGGTGTGTAAAAAGTCATGAATGACGTGATACCGTAGAGCATGAGGAAAAATGCATCTCTATGCCTGTATGTCATGTGTGCATGTCAATGCCATGTATCTTAGAGATGAATCATGTACTCACACTCTCAGAGTACTCAATCTTAGTGTCTCACACTTTCCACTCATCATGCTTAACCACTCGGTACTGTATATGGCTCATACGGCCCAGGGAAGATCCATCCAGGAATATATTTACATCACTGACCATCAGTCACTCAATACCGAGGAAGGCCAATCCGGCCCGTGAAGAAGATCCATCTCCAGGTATAATATACTTCGGACAAGATCCATGTCCAGGGAAGATCCATCCCTAAATAATATCAACCACGTTCACTGGGGGTGTACAGACTCCGGAAGGGCTCCTTCAGCCAAAGCGCTAATAACCGCATTGACAACTCACGTGCCATAATATCAATATCAAAATTAATCAAGCCCTCGGCCTCACTTAGTCATCAATCTCTCCAGTCTCTCTCTCATGGGCTCACAATGTCATGAAAACAACCCGAAAATAATGATATAATGTATCAATAAATAACAACAGAGACTGAGATATGATATGCATATGAATGCGTATGACTGAGTATGTAATGCGAAGAAAATAGATAACTAAATAGCAGAAATGACCTCGGTGGGTCCCAACGGGATAGACATGTAGTCTAAACATAGTTTATAGCATGAATCACCTTTTGATGACTCTAGTACGTAGAGATTTCATGATTTCACACAAGTTCAAATAACTACACAGTTCACACGGTGCACGCCCACATGCCAGTCACCTTGCATGTGCGTCACCTCCGTACAATTCACATAATACATATATTTAGGGTTCATACCCTCAGCTCCAAGATTAGAAGAGTTACTTAGCTCGAACAAGCCAAATCCAATGTCGAGCAAGCTAGGCAATGCTCCAGAAGTTCCATTCTGCGCGTATCAATTCCGAACGGCTCGAATCTAGTCAACATTAATTTGATTCAGCCCACAAAAATTATACAAATTAATTCCATATTAAAATACTAATATTTCCACAAAATCCAAAATTATGCCCCAAAAATCACTCGTGGGGACCTCCAATTACAAGTTCAACCATACTAATTTCACTTAATTCGACTCTGAATCGGTATTCAAACTCGAAAAATTTGTTTTGTGATATTATAGAAATTTCCTTCTATTTCTCTTGAAGATTCAATAATCTTACACCAAAAATGAAGATTGATTCATGATATATAATCACAAGGGAGATAAGAACACTTACCCCAAGTTGTGTTGAAATATTCTAAAATCGCCTAAACTGTGCTCCAAAATGAGAAAAATTCTCGGAACCCTCATTTTTAACATTGCCTAGGCATTTCCGCACTTGCGGTGTCTGGGCTTGCACCTGCACATCCGCTTTTGTGGACAAAAATGCACGCCTGCGTAAATAGCCCGACCCTCTAAAATCTCGCATCTGCGGGCGCGCAGATGCGCATTACCGCGCCCGCAGATGCGCATTACCCTTCGCAGATGCGGGCAAATTCTCACACCTGTGAGCACTTCCCAGTTCCACTCTTGGTCACTTCTGCAACTGATCTCGCGCACGTGCGGCTTCGCACCTGCAATAAAAAACTTCGCAGGTGCGATCACACTAGTAGGCAGCAGTTCTAGCATTTCCTTAAGTCCAAATTTGGTCCGTTAACTGTCTGAAACTCACCCGAGCCCCTCGGGACCCCGTCCGAACATTCCAACAAGTCCAATAACATAACACGGACCTACTCGAGGCCTCAAAACACACATAACAACATCAAAATGACGAATCACACCTCAATTCGAAATCATTGAACTTTGAAACTTCAAAGTCTATATCTTGTGCCGAAACACATCAAATCATGTCCGATTGACCTCAAATTTTGCACACAAGTCACATTTTGCATTACGGACCTATTCCAAATTCCAGAATCAGATTCCGACCCTGATATCAAAAAGTCAAACCCCCGGTCAAACTTCCCAAAAATTCAACTTTCGGCATTCCAAGCCTAAATTCACTACGTACCTCCAAATAATTTTCCGGACACGCTCCTAAGTCCAAAATCACCATACAGAGCTATTGGAATCATCAAAACTCCATTTCGAGGTCGTTTACACCTGAGTCGACACTCGGTCACTATTTTAACTTAAACTTTAAACCTCAGAACTAAGTATTCCAATTCATTCCAAAAACTCACCGGACTCGAACGAATTACCCTGCCAATTTACACAACAACTGTAAAGTATAATTTGTGCAGTAAATGGGGAAACAGGGTTATAATACTCAAAACGATCGACCGGGTCGTTACACCTATGTTCTTGATTCCCCCTGTGTCTGGTTATTGTATCATCTGTTCATGGGTCTCAGAAAATACATAAGTTGATAAATTTTATTTCACCATATTAAATGAAGGCATATTTATCTTATGACATTCCGACAAGTCATTGAATAATGAGATATCTTCCCTTATAGAGTAATTCTTATTCTTTTTTTTATTATTGAGATTCTTGTTCACATTGTGGTTGAGCCGTGGGCTATATGTGGTGGAAACATTGGTATTGTTGATTTCGGCAAGTTGTGGCATATGGTCACTTTTGGTGCGAGTTGTTATTATGTTGTGATATTGATAAGCATGTGGTGGTATAAGGATAGGGGTTTATGTGCATGTGGCGATATAAGGTAGGATTTAGGTGCGTGTTGCTAGTAGGGGAATTATTTGAAGCCACGTGGTGACATAAGGGGGCTAAAGTGCGGTATAAGGAAAGATTGTGATTGTTATTTTGAAATGAGGTTACGAGTTGTGGTACCTCGATTGTGATTCTTGTTGTACATTCTATGTTAAAAAGGCTTTTGATTGACAAGTTCTTGATGCTTCCTTCTTGTCTTACATGTGTTTGTCTGTATTTGATTACTTGTTGTTCTCATCATTTGTTCATTTCTTGTTGTATTTATTTCCTTAATTTTTGTTGTTAGCTCACCTTATTGTATTGCTCTATTGTCATTATTTCCTTGTTTACATTGTTAGACTGTACTATTCTTTGTTCAGTTTTATTTTCTTATCCTAGTAGGTGTCTTGACCTGGACTCGTCACTACTCTACTGAGGTTAGGCTTGATATTTACTGGGTACCATTGTGGTATACTCATACTACACTTCTGCACATTTCTGTGCAAATCCAGGTACATTTACTCATTTCGGATGCCAGTGATCGCTCAGTTATCTTTCTAGAGACTTCAAGGTCTCTACTTCGACACTATCACGCCCTGAACTTGGGGAGCGTGACCGGCACTCAACCGAGTGAACCCAATCAAGCAAGCCTATGTTACATCAACCTCTCATCTTAACTCATGCATGATTTATCAAAACATAATTAGATCTCGACTTTCATATTGAATACATTGAGCTCAATGGCCCATATATAGTTTTTCTCATGATGGTTACACGTGACGAAACTCAAAAATTAAGTACTTACACATGACGAAACTCAAAAATTAAGTACATGACCCACAGCGTACATGAAGCTTCTATGACAATAGATACCTAAGTACATAAAACCAACTAGACTCGAATGGCCACTGGAATTGTAGCGGGCTCACCATAATCTGTTGCGCAGAAGATTCCTATTTAAGATATATATCATCCTGTAGAAGTATACCTGCATCCATTAAAAGATGCAGCACCCCCGCCAAAAGGGGCATGAGTACATATGGAACAGTACTCGCAATGTAAGGCAAACAAAAAAACATATGAAATCATGGTAATTCAATAAGAGGCATAAGAAGTACAACAAAATCTATGAAACATCCAATAGATTAACATTTTCAAGTCTCGTTATGTTTACATCATTTTAAACTTCTTTTAGGATTAACTTAGCCATATGAACTATGCGTGGAATACATAATATAAAGTAATTGAAGCAACATGTACAAACAAGGACAATGAAAATGGCACATAATGTTTGTGTTAACAATGCGTCTTACTAGACCATCCATATCCCTCTCTTATCTTACCCCTATGCATTTCATAGACCGTCCTTAGTGTTGACATATCATATTATACATAGACCGTTCTAGGATTCCACACACAATGCACCTATGCATTTCATAGACTGTTCATAGGATTTCATACATAATACACCTATGCGTTTCATAGACCGTTCATAGGATTTACTTACACAATACACATGTGCATTTCATTGACCGTTCGTAGGATTCACATATATCATACAATATGTCACGCCCCAAACTCAGGGAGCACGACCGACACTCAACCGAGTGAACCTAGCCAAGCAAGTCTGTTAGATTTTCTTCTACCCAAACTCATCCATGAATAAAGAGGAGATGCACTCCATTAATCAAACACTGAAAAGTTTTCATTAACAACTCCCATTTCATTTCCATTAGCAGCTTCATTTATAATTTCCAAAATATTACAAGTTTATAGATATAATGAAAAACATGTTTGCCAAGTACCAACATTTTTATTTCAGTTCCCCACATCAAACACCACCTACAACCTATCTACGGAGCCTCTAAGTACAACAAAAGAGTAATATGGAAATACCGACAGTAAGGCTCCGGCTATACCTTAAAACACAATATACAACTCAAATGACATCGGGCCAGGAATAGAGTAGGGCTTACCAAAATATGCTGAATAGAGAGTGACTGCTAACGAGGACCAAAGTTGCCTGCTGATGAACCACCTGCATCCATTAAAGATGCAGTGCCCCCGTCAAAAGGGACGTTAGTACATATGGAATAGTACTAGTATGTAAAGAAAACTGTCCTCTTTCAAATTAGAATGTCAATGTAAGAAAGGGAAAACCATGGAAACAACAATCGACAACCAATGATATCCAAATGCCAAGTTAAAACATAATAATTCCCAAAATATGAAGATAATACTATGAAGTAATAATCAAAATATGATGATAATATTATTTTTGGTTGGGAGATCTTTAGTACCGATATTCAACTATTCACAATACCACTGTTCACAATACCAATATTCTCAATAACAATGGTCACAATACCAATATTCACAATACCAATATTTACAATACCAATATTCACAATACCAATACCACTGTACTTTTAGCACGAAATCCAATCACGACCCAATCGGCTAGGCTATCTCATTAGAGACATCAACCACAATCACTCTCAATACCAATACCACAGTACTTTTAGCACGGATTCCAATCACGACCTGATCGGCTAGACCATCTCATTAGAGACATCAACTACAATCATAATTTCAATTACAATTTCCAGCACAATCACCACCATGTGTGCGACACAGTGTCCGATCACGACCCAATCGGCTAGGCCATCTCACCACAATGTCGTATGGATCGACATCGTCCTTTTCTATCAATCATCTCATCACAATTAAGGGTAATAATTTTTTCACATCAATATCATCCCAAATATGGGTAATAATCACAATCCATTCCTACACCGGCACGTGTAGTTTCAGATTTAGGTTATTTCAACCTACCCTTCCTTGGTAAATATAGATACTCCAACTAATATTATTATTGTTTTTGCACATAAAGGTAAGAGAGGTACAAATGTATTTACCTCACCATCTTTCACATTGTATGAATCTCCACTAGTATTTTCAACCAATAACAACAACAATATTCCCTTGGCTCTTTTGGCCATTCACAAGATTCTTTATTCAAGGCACGGTGGTCGTATTTGATATTCCACACTTTCATTTCTTCCATCTCATGTGTCATCATCATAAATATTAATATATATAATATTTCGGAAATCACAACTTTAAGTTCAACAGAAATGAACAATTTAAGCACAATAGATTTCTTTCCGAGAAATGGAGTAAAATAATTGGCAATTGATGCGCAAGTTAAAATCATCAACAAGTAAAACACCATTAATTCTTGAAGTACTTTTCCCAAAAAAGTGCAATACACAATTTTCACTCACGAATATGTAAGAATGCAAAACACATTGAAAATACTCATAAAGCATATCATTCTTTAAAACAAAGACATATGGGCATGACTTGAGTTCATAAGCTTTTAGGCAATTCAATTTTCGAAGTCAATTTTGGAACAGTTGAATCAAATATCATTCATAATCTTTCTCACATCATCTTATTTCATTGGAACCATTGGCCACAAGTATAACTTTCACTCTTGGAACGTTGGCAACACTTTATATCCCCAATTCACTTATTTCACTTCCAACCATCTTTATAGATTATTAACAATAAGGCATTTCCAATCAATACTTTAGGTATACATATGAGAATTAAGAGTCTTAAGCATATTGAGATTTTCTCACACAATTTGGCACCATAGCCTTCATTTGAAACATGACTCAAAGACATAGCATTTTAATACACATATCATTCTTGAACACATTCTCAAAGGATAACATAATGTGATAGGAACATTTGTAACATGTTTTGAATACATAATTCTTGACACTTTGCTTATTCGGGACAATCAAATTTATTGGGAACATCTGGAACGTAGAATAAGGAACTTGAGACAACCATACTTGAAACTCACGGGAACACCGTGTAATTCAATTCTAAGAGAGTAGTTTAGCCAACATACCTGAAATTTGCCCCTTAATCATACTACAATGATCCACTATACTAAAAAACATCAATCTTCAATAAAAATATCCAATGGGAACAACATTAGTAACAAATTCCATAGTTTACGCCATTTAGGTATTTTATCAAACACCTAGTAGGCATGAATCTCTACATCTCTTGACCATAGAATTAGTTCATCCAACTACTACCATTTACCAACAATTTATCCCACCATCATTATAAAACAATTCATTACTTCCAACATCACATACATGACCATCCATCCACACCCAACCAACAAAATCCCATGTACTCTTTTGTATCTAATAGAGGCTCTGTAGACATAGCGTGGGTGGTATGTTGGGGTGGGGAAAGTCAAACTAGTAATATTATAATTGTATCACACGTTCCACATAAAACTATGTAAAAGTATGTATTTTAGAATTTTATAAATGATGTAATTGCTGATAATGAATTGGTGTTGTTGTTTACTTGATCCTCCCCACTGATTAAATAATGAATTGGATTTTACTATCATACATGAGTAAGTTTGGGTAGAAGGTATTGTACAGGCTTGCTCGGCAGGGTTATCTTGGTTGAGCGTCGGTCGCACTCCCCGAGTTCGGGGCGTGACAGGATAATAAAGATTCAATCTTTAATGAAAATCAAAAAGTCAACTCAAAAAGTCAACCCGGGCCTGCACCTCGGAACCTGACCAAACATACAAATATTGAGCACCCATTCCGATACGAGTACAACCATAAAAACATTTTCCATTTCCGACCTTCAAATCCTCAATTTATAATTTTGGAAATCTTTTTAAAAAAACCCAAATTTCTCCAACACAAATCCCTAATTAAATAATAAAAACAATGATGGAATCATGAATAATGGGCAACTCTGAGTTAAAAATAATTACCCCAATCCAATCGCACAAAACTGAGCTCTACAGCTCAAAATATATTAAAATGAACTAAACCCTCAAAATAAAGTACTATATTTCACCAACTCTCCACTATCACGGAAAAGACTTTGCGATTGCAAAGAACAAATTTCACCAAATCCCTAAACCTCTTACGCGAACACGAGGCTACAAATGCGAACATCCTCACGACCGCGATGAACAATGCATGCCACCATACAACCTCGCCTTCTTTCTATGCAGACACGGCGCGACACTCGCGTTCACGATGAACAAACACCCCAAGGCTTCACGAATGCATCCTTCTCTTCACAAATGCGAAGTGAAAAAACTCATGTGCTAGCAAAGAATCTACGTGATCGCGGCCCATTCTTCGTGATCGCGAAGAAGGATACAGAAGCATAGAAATCAAAAGTTCCAACAAATGAAGAAAGTCTGAAACCCATTCGAAAGACAGCCGAAGCCCTCGGGACCTCAGCCAATTACACTAACAAATCCTAAAACACAATACAAACTTACTCGAAGCCTCAAATAACATCAAACAACAAAACCACAAATCGTATCCCAATTCAAGCCCAATGAACTAATGAACATTCCCAAATTCAAAACTAATGGCGAACAAGCCTAAATACCTCATAATGACCTCAAAATTTGCATGCAAGTCCCAAATGTCATAATGGACCTATGCCACTTCTCAAAATCACAATCCGAGCCAAATATCAATAAAGTCAACCTCGGTCAAACCTATCAACCTTCCAAACCGTCAACTTTCTAACTTTCGTCAATTCAAGTCAGAACAACCTACGTGCCTCCACATTCACATCCGGACATATGCTTAAGTCCAAAATCACTATACGAAGCTATCGGAACCATCACAACATTGTTCCGGGATTGTTAATACAAAAGTCAATCTCCAGTCAACTCTTTCAAATTAAGCTTCTAACTTTGGGACTAAGTGTCCCAATTCATTCCGAAACTCACCCAGAACCAAAACAACCACCCCGACAAGTAACGTAACCACAAATGAAAAAAGAAAAGATAATAAATAGGGGAACATGGCTACAATACTCAAAATGACTAATCATGTCGTTACAAGAACTTTAGAGATCACCTTGTCCGGAAGTACCTTATACCTATACATGGTATGACATTTATACGCATATGCATGACATTATAAAAATGAAATGATTCACAGAGTTATTCAGACATACATGTCGAGTCTTTTACTCCATGTTTTCTCATGTCTATTATTTACTGATTTTCATTCCTTACATACTCGGTACATTATTTGTACTGACGTTCCTTTTGCCTGAGGGCGCTGCGTTTCATGCCTGCAGGTCCCGATAGACAGGTCTATAACGACCCGACTTGTCGTTTTAAGAATTTACGCTCCGTTCAGTGATTTAAGGTCTAGAGCATCTTCGTAATATGTATTGTGATCCGCGGGTGTGGTTGAGTTTGATTTACTGAAGATTCAGAATTAAATTAAAAGAACAATCCTTAATTTGAAGCTTAAATGCTGGAGAGTTGACTTTTGAGCAAACGACTTAGGAATAGAATTTTGATGATGTCAATAATTCCGTATGGTGATTTTGGACTTATGAGCGTGTACGAAAAATTATTTGGAGCTCCATAGTGGAATTAAGCTTGAAATGTTGAAAGTTGAATTTTTGGAAAGTTTGACCGGAGAGTTGACTTTTGAGCAAACGACCCCGGAATAGAATTTCGAGGATGACAATAGCTTCTTATGATGATTTCGGAATTAGGCGTATTTTTGGATTTGGAGTTGAAAGTCCGTAGGACAATTCGACACATTTTGGCGAAAGTTGGAAAATTTAAGATTTTGGAAAAGTCCGACCGAAGGGTGAATTTTTGATAACGAGGTCGGATTTCGATTACGGAAATGGAATAGCTCCATTAAGTCAATTATGACTTGTGTGCAAAATTTGAAGTCATTCCGGATTGATTTGATACGTTTCGGCGCAAAATATAGAAGTTGAAAGATTTGAAAACTTATAATTCGATTCGATGCGCGATTCGTAATTTCGGCGTTGTTTGATATGGTTTGAAGCCTCGACTAAGTTCGTATTGTATTTTGGGACGTGTTGGTATATTTGGTTGAGATTCCGAGAGCCTCGGGTTGATTTCGGAAGGTTAACGGATCAATTCGGACATGAAGATAAGCTGCTGGAATTTTCTGGACAGCAACATAAACTAAGGGTGGCAAGTGGGCCGGGCCCGGTCCTAAGTGGGCTTTGCGGGCTCGGTCCTAAGTGGGCCGGTCCTATGCGGTCCGGTCCTAAATGGTCCCGTGCTTCGCGGGCTTATTGCTGGAACCGGCTCGGGACCGGGACCACGAACTAACGGTCCTAGGTTAAGTGGGCCCGTCCCCGGACTAAATGGGCCTAAACGGGCCTAAGCGGGCCCAACAGATACTTTCTATTTTTAATTTTTTTTTAATAGAAGTTAGAGAAAAAAATGGTAATAAAGATATATAAGCTATATTCGATTTATATACTATATATACATCTTAAAATATATATATATATATATATATATATATATACACTATATTATATATACATAGTATATAAGTCATATTCGATAGTATACATCTTAAAATATACTATATATACATCTTAAGATATACTATATATACATAGTATACTAGATATATATATATATATAGTATAGTATAGTAGATCTTAATATATATATACATCTTAAGATATATAAGCTATATTCGATATATATATATATAAGCTTATGTCACGACCCAAACTAACCCCTGTCGTGATGGCGCCTATCGTGGAACTAGGCAAGCCAACTCATTTCCAAAACAAAATGATATTTTCATTTCAAAGATAATTTCAAGGTTATTTAACATAAAACCTCCATTTAAAGAGTTCAAATCAAAGAAAAATAAAAGTGCGGAAAAGAAAAGCCCGACATCGGGGTGTCACTAGTCATGAGCATCTACTACGATCTGTCTAACAATGTCAAGGCTAACTCAGCCTGGAAAATAGCTAAATACAACTAGAGAAAGACAAGAGGGAGAAGAGCAGGGGCTGCGATCGCCAAACAGCTACCTTGCTATCTCCAAGAAAATCTGCAACCAGAACACTCAATAACCGCTACCGTGTCCAGCCACACCTGATTCTGCACACAAGATGCAGGGAGTAACGTGAGTACACCAACTCAGTAAGTAACAACAATAAATAAAGACTGAGCAGTAGTGGCGAGCTATAAAACATATAACGTTCATATCAGAAAATCTTAGTAAAATACCACATACTTTTAAAAATCACGATTTGAATCAAACATCTCGTTTAAACCCAGTTCCAGTAAAAAGAAAATCATTTAAAGACATCTTTCCAACAGTTTTTCAAACAAAGGCTCAATGCAAAGGTGAGCAAAAATGATGAAATCATAAACAGCCCCTCGGGCAAAACATCACCATATACAGCCCCTCGGGCAAACCTCACAGTCACTCTTGCCACTCGGGCATACCTCACAATCACTCTTGCCACTCGGGCATACCTCACAGTCACTAATGCCTTCTAGTCACTCAGCACTCGACACTCGCACTCAGTAGGTACATGCGCTCACTGGGGGTGTGTACAGACTCCGGAGGGGATCCTTCATCCCAAGCACTATAATCTGTACGGACAACTCATGTGCGATAATAATAAAGTATGCTGCAGGCGGGCAGCCCCGATCCACACTCATCCTCACAAATCAGGCCCTCGGCCTCACTCAGTCATAAGTATCTCAAGCCACTCGGGCATTTTAGTAAAACAGGGCATTCGGCCCAAAACATTTATATGCATCAAAATAGAGTCATAAACTGAGTTATGCGGTAAACAAGCATAAACATGACTGAGTATAGATTTTCAATCGAAAATAATGAGAGGATGGTAAGAAACAGCCCCTAAGGGTCCAAACAACATTGGTGCAAGGCCCAAACATGGCATTCAGCCCAATTTACATAAATCTTTCTAAATCATATAAGTATCAATGGTTTCAACAAAGTATGCAACTTTACAGTTGCTACGGGGCGGGCCAAGTCACAAATCCCCAACAGTGCATGCCCACACGCCCGTCACCTAGCATGTGCGTCACTAAAAATAGTAGAATGATACAAAATCCGGGGTTTCATACCCTCAGGACTAGATTTACAATCGTTACTTACCTCAATCCGAGCAATTCTTTATTCCAATAAGCCTTTTCCTCGTGATTCGGCCTCCAAACGCCTCGAATCTTAGTCAAAATAATTCGATACTATCAACACGAGGTGTAGGAATCAATTCCATATGAAAATGCCAAATTTCACAAATAAATCCGAAATTAACTCAAAAATCAACAGTGGGGCCCACGTCTCGGAACCCAACAAAAGTTATAAAATATTAACGCCCATTCAACCACGAGTCCAACCATACAAAATTTTCTAAATTCCGACTCCGATTCGGCCTTCAAACCCTCAAATCAATTTTTGAAATATTTCTATTCTAATCCCCGAAATCATGAAATAAGTGCTGGAAATAATGTTAGATTCATGAATAACGGACCAAATCAAGAGAAATAATGTTAGATTCATGAATAACGGACCAAATCAAGTTAAGATCACTTACCCCAGTCCAATTTGTGAAGTTTGCCTCTGAAAATCGCCCAAACCGAGCTCCCCAACTATTTTTATGTCAAAAATGGCCAAAAGACCCGTTTATAGAGCCTCTGACGTTTTCGAGCGTCAAAGGTAGCGTGGGGCGCTGCCTGTGGCGCAATTTCCAGTACCCTTAAATATCCCAGCACCAGGGCTAGCGCCCCACGCTACCCTGGGCGCTCGCGGCGATGGAAAATCTTTTCCGATAAGAAAATAGGCATAACTCCCTCATACTATGTCCGAATTCGACGATTCTTTTTGGTATGGCTCAGAAATTTCAATACGGATCTAATTCTTCAATCAAATATTAATTTGGAACTCATTTGCTTAATGTGATACCCCTTATTCTCGAAGAAACGACGTCGAACGTTCTTGAAATGCCAAAATTAAATTTCGTTGACCACCCGAAATTCACCCGAGACCCTCGAGATCTCAACCAAAAATACCAACAAGTCCTAAAACATCATACGGACTTACTCGGGGTCTCATATAATGTCAAAAGACGCTAAAATTACAATTCACACCCCAATTCGATCTTTTGAGTTTCCAAACTTTTCAATTTACAAATCTTGTGCCAAAACATGTTAAATGAACCCGGAACGACTTTAAATTTGGCACACAAGTCATAAATGACATAACGGAGCTATTCCAATTTCCAGAATCGGATTCCGACCCCGATATCAAAAAGTCAACCCCGTGGTTAAACTTCTCAAAAATTAAACTTTCGGCATTTCAAGCCTAATTCCTCTACGGACTTCCAAATAATATTCCGTACACGCTCCTAAGCCCAAAATTATCATACGGAGCTATTGGAATCATCAAAATTCAAATCCGAGGCCGTTTACACATAGGTCCATATCCCGTCCACATTTCTAACTTAAAATTTTCAATTATGAGACTAAGTGTCTCATTTCACTCCGAGTTCCTTCCGGACTCGAACCGACTAACCCGATATAATATAATATTGTTGAATAACACCAAAAGAAGTAGGAATGGGGAAAACAGGGTTACAACTCTCGAAACGACCGGCCGGGTCGTTACAGCTTATATATATAATATAATTCGATTTACTATATATACATCTTAAGATATATAAGCTATATTCGATTTACTATATATACATCTTAAGATATGTATATATATTGAATATATCGAATATATAGTATAGTATATACTTAAGCTTATATATATATATATATATATATATATATATATATAGTAAGATGTATATATAGTATATCATAAGATGTATACTATCGAATATGGCTTATATACTATGTATATATATATATATATAGAGTAAGATGTATATATAGTTTATAAGTCATATTCGATAGTATACATCTTAATGTATATATATATATATATATATATATATAAGCTTATATTTATACTATATCTCATAAGATATATAAGCTATATTCAATATACATATATATATATATATATAAGCTTATATATATATACTATACTATACTATATATACATCTTAAGATATACTATATATACATAGTATACTAGATATATATATAGTATAGTAAATATGGATTTAGGAGAAACTAGTATGAAAAATTATACATCTTAAGATATACTATATATACATGTATATCTACTATACTATACTATATATATATATATATCTAGTATATCTAGTATACTATGTATATATAGTATAGTATAGTATATATATATATAAGCTTATATATATATATAGTATATATATATATATATATATATATATATATATATATATATATATATATATATATATATATATATATATATATATATGTGTGTGTGTGTGTGTGTGTGTGTGTGTGTATGTGTGTGTGTGTGTGTGTGTGTGTGTGTATATATAGTATAGACTATAGTATAGTATAAATATAAGCATATATATATATATATATATATATATATATATATATATATATATATATATATATATATATATATATATATATACTATACTATACTATACTATATTATACTATATGTATAGCTTAAGATATATAAAAAGACAAAAATATTGTAAAGAGATATTTAAATCAATGCGTTATATTTTTATTATAGCATTAAAAATCATGGCAATATCTTTCTTAGTCTTCCTCCCCCTATGGAATGAGCACAACAAGGTGCTAATACCACCATTGAGAAGAAAAAGAAACTAATCAAGATGTGCTAAAATACAAGTTACATATTAATTTACATGGTATCTCTTACAAATTTCATAAATCCTTCAAGGTTCGGAGGAATTTCCGTTGGTGGTGGCGGAAATGAAGCTTGGTCATCACCGCTTCCTGGCGAAGCATCATCCTCCGCAAGTTCAGCTAGCATTTCTTCGTAAGCTTCGTCTACCTCTGGTTGTGATTCAGCAAGTCCAAAATTTCTTCTTTCCGAACGGATCCAATCTCTGAAAAGTACTGATTTTTCCAAGCTCTCCCTCATAGACGCTCTATAATCACCGAGTTGAAGTCTTGCTTGACTGAAAGTACTCTCTGATTCCACTGTTGAAGCTTGAATAGTTAAAATATCTCGAGCCATCCTTGAAAGAATCGGAAAGTGTTTTTCTTTGTCCTTCCACCATTCCAAAATATTAAAGGAGCCGTCGGGATTCACTTCCTCAATTCCCCGTGACAAATAAACTTCAAGCTTATTTAGTTGTGCAAAATCACTAGTACTAGAACTTTGAGAACCCCTGAACCCTGCCCAAGCACTAAGTGCTCTTACTCCCGCAGTTCTTTTAGATGATTGAGAACTAGAAGAAGAAGGAGTTGGAATATTTGGTCTAGCATGATCTAATGCAACTTGATAAGCATTATAAATAGTTTGAACATTTATTTTAATTGAGGCTATTGCGTCCGGAAATTTAGACAACTCCTCATCTTCAAGTGCTAAACCATTATAAACAGTTTCATACCAAAATTGAGGACCTCCTAATTTCATAGTAGGATTTAACAATGTAGCAATACCATAAATAGGGGGAATAGGGAAAAAATATTTTTTAAACTTTCTTCTCATGGAATCAATAGCAAGTTAATAAATTTCCCCACCCTCTGAAAAATGATCAAATAAATTTGCAAGTTCTGCAATATAAACTAAACAGTTAGAAATAGTAGGATAATATTGCCCAGAAAATTCATATTTAGCAATATAAAATTTTTCTAAAAAATCTACAAGCATTTTAATATTAGCCCAATCCGCATTTGTAAGGTGCTCATCATCATCACTTACATGAGCATTAAACGTTGAGTTTATGAGGTTTCTATATTCATATGCAACAACTAAACTTTCATACATGTAATTCCATCTAGTTGGACAAGGTTTAGTAACCTTTCTTTCTCTTAGGCCAAATTCATCGCATCTTTTAAAATATTCTCTAAGTCTACTTCTACGGTTTGAATAAAAAAGCCAATTAAGAGCCATTTTAACCTTTTTAATTTCAACATTTAAAATTCGCATACCATCACCCATAATTAAATGGTAAATATGACAAATACATCTAACATGAAAAATATTACTAAATACAGGACTTAGTGTAGTGGTAAGCAAGGCTACAACATTTGTGTTACTAGTAGCATTATCCATTGAAACTGATATTATTTTATTATTAATGCAAAAATATCTACAAATATCCACAATCGTGCTAGAAATAAACTGCCCTGTGTGACGTGAATTAATTATTCTATAAGCAATAATGCACTTTTGCATTATCCAATGCTCATCAATCCAATGACTGGTAACAGTAAGGTAATCACAATCATTACCACTTCTACCAATATCAGTTGTAATAGCAAGATCATAATTTATATGAGTAAATAAATAGCGCAAATATTATTTATATTCATGTTTATATTTATAAATATCACTCTATACGGTTGTGCGAGGAAAACCTTTATAAGTAGGATTATAAACTTTTTTAATATAATGCACAAAGTGGGGGTTAAAAGGAAAACTATAGGGTAAGCACATAACAGTAATCATTTTTGCCAATTCTTCCCGATCTTTTTTTGGATCATAATATAAAATACCACCGATAACAGTGTTAATTCCCGGTTGAAATTGATTAGACCCGGTACTAAGGTCAGCCTGACTAGATGCACTTGTCCCCTCAGCCAAAGCTTTCATACGAAAATATCTAGCTTTATCTTGAGGGTGTAGCAATATGTGTCTAGTGAAACTTCCCGTCCCCCCCGACTTCCAACATATTGAAAAACTAGGACATACAAAGATTTTAATCAATGAAATTTGCACATATAAATCAAGTACGTACTCATCACCTCGCGTACATAGTTTTCAATTACACAATTGCTCATAATACTCAATGCCTAAGGGGTATTTTTCCCACTCGAGGTTAAGCAAGACACTTATCTTTTTGAAGTTATGCCGATATTTCAAAATCTCCTTCTTGCTTGAATTGACCTCAGGACTGCTCAAATCTATCCAAATTAATTTTATAACTTCATTAAAATTCATCAGAAACAATTCTGGATAATAATACGTCGACTTAAAAATTTATTCCAAAAAGTCAAAAAACGTCAATGCGGGCCCGCTCCTCGGAACCCGAATAAATTTTCACGAAATTCGAAAACCCATTCCGATACAAGTTCAACCATACCAATTTTATTGAATTCCAATAACAAATCGATCTCCAAATCTTAAATTTGTGGTTTATGAAGTTTCTGCAATTTTTCCCAAATTTCCATCTCAAAGTACTAATTAAATGATTAAATCAGTGATATACTCATGTATAATAACCAAATCCGATTTAGAATCACTTACCCTGATGAATTTCTTGAAAAACCCACGAAACACTGTCTCGAATCGAATTATAAGTTTTCGAATCTCCCAACTTCTATGTTTTGCGCCGAAACGTATCAAATCAATTCGGAATGACTTTAAATTTTGTACACAAGTCATAAATGACATAATGTAGGTATTCAAATTTTCAGAATCGGATTCCAGCTCCAATATCAAAAAGTCAACTCCCTGGTCAACTCTTTTCTTTTAAGCTTCTTAAATAAGAATTGTTCTTTTAATTATATTCCGAATCTTTCGAAACTCAAACTCGATCACACTCGCGGGTCATAATACATATTGTGAAGCTGTCAAGACCTTAAGTCACTGAACGGGCGTAAATTCTTAAAACGACAAGTCGGGTCGTAACATTCTCCACCTCTTAAACAAACGTTCGTCCTCGAACGTTCTAAGAATTATTCTGAGGTTACCAAATTAATGATTTTACTTTTACACATATACTCACGGTTGATCCCACGTTACCACATTTGAGATAAGCCCGACAACACCATCTCAATTAAGATTATTTCTTTTATCCATATTTGTAAACTTTAAGACCAATTTCTTACACTCCAAACGTTTTCAAAAGGCCTGATTTTTCACATCAACTCACGGTATTAGTCTCAACTGGCTATATACACTCGTGCCTACACACACATCAACTTTCTTGATAGTATTTGTCACACCTCCTTTTTCCGAAGGGATATGAGATAGGGGAGTTTTTCTAATTAAAGTAACAATATTCGAAATGGGATTATTTATTAAAATCAGATTTGCCACTTGGAATAAGTTATGGTGTCCCAAGTCACCGCTTTATTTTAAATACCAAATCGAGGAAATTTGACTCTATTTAGGGTCTGCGAACACAGAAGACCGGGTAAGAAATTCTGTTAACCCGGGAGAAGATGTGAGGCACTCCCGAATTTTGTGATTTTAGCACGGTCGCTCAACTATTAATAATTGACCTAATTATCTGATTTAATATATGTTTTAAAACCTATTGTGCTTTTTTACCTTCTAATCGCTTTTAATTATTTATGAAATTATTTCTGGAACAAGTCACGATGTCGTACACTTGGCACACGTCGCAAACCGCGCCACATGAAATGCACCCGCGATTTACGACGTGCTTATTTTTAATATTGTTTGAAGTTGTGATCGAGTCACGTAAAACGCACACTCGAATTGGGGTTACGTATCATAACTATGCCACGGGAACCGTACTCATAGTCACGATAATTTATTAATCGCACCTAAAGCAAACTATGATATTTATAAGAATTAATTTATTGACTGTGATTTGAAATTGTTGTGAGGACATTTAAGTATGAGCATCATTTGTGGATGAGGTATGGGATTCGATTAAAACGAAAACGAGTATGGATCTTAAACGTGAAGTCTTTATGCATAAGAATTTGCTCATTACTATAATCTGTTAACTTACGCTAACCTATAGGAAAAGCTTTTTAGTCTTAACACAACTACTAAATTAATCCATGAGTCCAAAAGATAGTCAAGCTTGCAGTAAAACCATTTACAATAAGCTAGTAGGATACTACCAAAAGTAGTTAAATCACGCTCTAAAAGGAAACACAATTTGACATTTAATCAATGAGGGGGAGGGGTTAGACGATCAAACATAGGTGTGTAAAATTATGGGCATTTAGTGTTCTAACAGGCAATAAAAAAAATAATCAAAGACTAACCAAGTGAAGTACTCGATCTTTGACAGACGAAGCATTTTAAAATGACGAGGAGTAGAGACAGCCTCATAATTATTTACATATTGATTGATTACAACCATAAATAAACTACAACAAGCAATAAATCTATGTTTCTGCTTATGCAAATCTTAAAACAGAATACGACACTAGGGATACAAAATACCAAAAGCAGAGATAAAGCAACAAAGCTTTAGAGCTGAACAAAACTAATTCCATTAACTTCATAATCCACCTGCATCTTCCGTCAGAGATACGTTTCTCATCCAATTAGCAATCCAAAGTTCAAAAGAAGTATCTGGACTGGAACAAAATCAACAGGAAAATAAGACACTAGTTTTGGCGAAGTCCAGCTAGAATTCAGGTTCAATTAACAGTTGCAACACAGCAGCACAACAGAAGAAATTGAAGCCAATTTGAATTTAATAACCCAGAGAAATAAACCAAGACAACAATGAACCAAAGCAAAATGAGAAGATCCCTTTTATTTTGAGCTTTTCAAACTGGATATTTCAGAACAAAAGAAGATGAACAAAAAAGGAAAAATTTCTGAAAAAGTAGTCAATTCTGCTCAGTTCGTCCCTATCCCAAAAATGCAGAACCTCTCTATATAATTTAAGGGGTGTCTGCTAGAGTCTTTGGAGTTAGAGAAAGGTGGAAGCGGCTGGTTTTGTTCTTGTTAGAGAAGAGGCTGCTAGGGTTTGCCTTCAAAATGAGGGGAATCCCTTTTCTTCTCTTCTCTTTTCTGCCCTTTAGGGTTTGGGAAAATGGGTGTTTTAAAGAGAGGGGGGATCCGGTTGGGCCAGGCGGGTCATGAAAATTGGGCTTCTAAAGGGATGGGCTTGACTAAATCAATTTGTGTGGCTAAACTATTATATATATTTTACTCACTAATTGACTAATGACCTAATTAATTAACTAGTATAAGAATGCATTTTTTTAGTTTTTAGATATTTAAATAATGCTTGTATCAATGTAATTAAATCCTAAAAATGCAATTTAAAAACTAAAATGCTATGAAATTAAGATTTGAATATTTTTATGATTTTTATGATTTACGATATTCCTAACATGCATAAAGAATGCGAATAAATGTAAAACAAATAAATAAAAACTTCTAAAGTTTATAAAACAATTGAAATTATTTTTGGATTATTTTTTAGGAGTGATTTCATATGTGGGGCAAAAATCAGGTGCTCACAGCTGTCCCTCTTTGCTCGGAAACATGAAGAGTTTTCGGGCAAAGATAAAGTGAACAATCATAAATAATTTTTACCCGTTTGATATTCCATAGGAAGCATTTTGAAAAGGTTTGACCGAACCTTGCTTCAGAGGTTGCTTACATATCCTGGGCTATAAAGGAATCAGGTCAGTGTAGTTCTTGGAGTTTAGGCAGCTGGGACTACTGAGAAGCTGTGATTTCACTATTGTTGCTGATGTCTACTGCTTGCTGAGCTCCTTATTACACCAAAGTAAAAAATGAAAGAGACTAACTAAGCCTATCAGCTACGAGTTATAAGATTCCTATCTATGAGTCTTCTGAAAGCTTGATCTTGAGTTTTGAATGGTTCTTCATGCGGACTTTTGATTTGAACCTTGATGCTTGCTAGTTGCAGGTGCTAGTTCTTTCTTCTTCAGCTTTTCGGATCAAGATGGGACATGCAAAGCTTGTGACTTCAGCCATGTCTTGAGCAGTTCACATCTTTCATCGGCTTCTGCATTTTGGATTCACTTCTCTTTTTTTTCTTTTTTTCTGGATTGAGACTTCTTCCTTTGGTCATCTCGGACTGTCAGCTCGCATTCTTGAGGCGAGCTTCTGCTACTTCTAACTTGAATTGAATTCTGAAATGACTTGAAATTTGAAACGAATTCCCTCGTTCTCCAGGTGGGCGCCTGATGACTTAAAACTGAAATGAATTCTCTCGTTCTCCAAGTGGGCGCCTGATGACTTAAAATTTGAAATAAATTCCCTCGTTCTCCAGGTGGGCGCCTGATTTTGACTTAAAACTGAAATTAATTCCCTCGTTCTCCATGTGGGCGCCTGATGACTTAAAACTTGAAATAAATTCCCTCGTTCTCCAGGTGGGCGCCTGATTTTGACTTAAAGCTAAAATGAATTCCTTCGTTCTCCAGGTGGGCACCTGATGACTTAAAGCTAAAATGAATTCCCTCGTTCTCCAGGTGGGTGCCTGATAACTTAAAACTAAAATGAATTCCCTCGTTCTCCAGGTGGGCGCCTGATTTTGACTTAAAGCTAAAATGAATTCCCTCGTTCTCCAGGTGGGCGCCTGATGGCTTAAAGCTAAAATGAATTCCCTCGTTCTCCAGGTGGGCGCCTGATTTTGACTTAAATCTAAAATGAATTCCCTCGTTCTCCAGGTGGGCGCCTGATGGCTTAAAGCTAAAATGAATTCCCTTGTTCTCTAGGTGGGCGCCTGATGATTTAAAACTTGAAATAAATTCCCTCGTTCTCCAGGTGGGCGCCTGATTTTGACTTAAAGCTAAAATGAATTTCCTCGTTCTCTAGGTGGGTGCCTGATGACTTAAAGCTTAAAATGAATTCCCTCGTTCTCCAGGTGGGCACCTGATGATTTAAAACTTGAAATAAATTCCCTCGTTTTCCAGGTGGGCGCCTGATTTTGACTTAAAGCTAAAATGAATTCCATCGTTCTCCAGGTGGGCGCCTGATGACTTAAAGCTTAAAATGAATTCCCTCATTCTCCAGGTGGACGCCTGATGACTTAAAACTGAAATGAATTGCCTCGTTCTCAAATGGGCGCCTGATGACTTAAAACATGAAATAAATTCCCTCGTTCTCCAGGTGGGCGCCTGATTTTGACTTAAAACTGAAATGTATTCCCTCGTTCTCCAGGTGGGCGCCTGATGTTGACTTAAAACTTGAAATGGATTCCCTCATTTTCCAGGTGGGAGCCTGATGACTTAAAACTTGAAATAAATTCCCTCATTCTCCAGGTGGGCGCCTGATGACTTAAAACTTGAAATAAATTCCCTCGTTCTCCAGGTAGGCGCCTGATTTTGACTTAAAGCTAAAATGAATTCCCTCATTCTCCAGGTGGGCGGCTGTGACTGAGTTGAACTTAAAATAAATTTCCTCGTTCTCCAGGTGGGCGCCTGATGCTGACTCAAAACTTGAAATAATGTCCCTCGTTTTCCAGGTGGGCGCCTGCAATCATGACAACACAGACAAAACAGAGAAACTTTTCTGCCCCAGTTTATGCCAGGAACATTCTTGAGTGTTAGTTGAGTCCCATTATCCAGGAGGGTTCTGAAAATTTAAAACTAGATCCCATTATCCAGGAGGGTCCTGGAAACTTGAAATTAAATCCCATTATCCAGGAGGGTCCTGAACAGTTAAAACTGAACTTATCTGGAACATGCTTTCCTCATGGGAGGTTCCTAGCAAAGCAAACAAGATTTCTTTCCCCTGCTTAAAATAAAGAAAATTTTGTTAGTTTGAAAATATGGTGGTTACTTTGTGGCATCCTTGCTGAAAGTGTCTGCTTCTGCCACTACCCCGCTTCGTTTTGATTAGCTGCTTCGGGTTACAAAGAATTGTTTGACCTTTTGATCGGACCTCGACAACAAAACCTCTGAATGACTTGAATCTCTTACACTCAACTCGTCGTATGGCACTTTCATTCTGACAACTATTGAACCTTTGCATTTCCTACAAATTCACGAATCACTTGACCACTGAACTTCAGTTACCACCGCATTGCTCATTCTAAATCATGTCACTTGTGATGTGCCTGGCCGAATTTTGCTTGGTGCAAATAAAAAGCTGGTAATGAGCTTTGAAGTCCTTTCTTGCTTGCTTAACAAAGACTGATTTGATAGAAACTTAGAAAAATAGACCCAAAAGAGACGAAGCGAAGTGACTTCGAGAATTAGGAATAAAAAGAAAAAAACTGAGATGACTATGTGAAGAAAAATGGAAAAAAGACTTATCTGAATGTATCAACTGGCTCTAATAATCATGACATGCATTTCAGATTGAGCAGCCTAATCCATCTAACTAATCACATTTTTGTTCATGTCATGTCTTCATACTTCAAAAATCGGGCTTTCAGCGATCCAACTTTTCTGTAAAGTCCCCAACCTCTTTCGACTTGTAGTGCCCCGAAGTGTTTTCACCAACAAGCCTCTCTCATTTGTTCATCTCTCAACTCACCGCCGCCTTACGGTGCCCGTGAAGGTTTTCACCAATAAGACTCTCTCATTTTAAATTTTTTCTCAGCTCACCATCGCCTTACGGTGCCCGTGAGGGTTTTCACCAATAAGACTCTTTATTTATTTTTCTTGTACCCAATGAACAAAGTGTTACCCATGATAGAAATCATACCTCTATCTCACTTGACTTGGCATCCTCAAAGATTGATCGGAAGGTCTTTCTTTGGACCGTAGTATAGGCTTTTGGAAAGGGTTAGAAAGAAAAGGTGGTATAAGGCTCAACATGATTTAAGATGAAAGGGTTCAAAATTACAACTTTTGGAATCAGACCTATTGCAAAACTAAAACTTCTGCCCCAGTTTCTTCGAATCTAGGGAATTTTAAATTTTTATTTTGATAGGACCGAACCGTGTAAGGCTGCCTACGTATCCTTAAAAGGAATCAGGTCGAACGTAGTTCAAACATAAGAGTTTTGTTTTTGTTAATTTGCTTTTCTTTTTCTCCTTTCTTTTCTCTTTTCTTTCTTTGCTTTTCTCTTTTCCTTCTCTTTTTTTTCTTTTGCTTTTCTCTTTTCCTTCTCTTTTTTTTTCTTTTATATTTCTAACTCTACTTCTGATTCCAAAAGAGGGGTATGAAAGAAAATAAATAAAGCTCAAAAGGGGTAACAAATGATAAAAGTGTTTGGGATAGCAGAATAAAATGCCTTCGTCATTCCAACTTTGAACATGCCTAGTACAAAATGCGATTGAAGATAAGAAAAGAAATCATACATAATATCTCTTGACTGCATCAGAATTGATAGCCATATCCACACATTTACCTTCTATGTCTGTTAAATTCAAATCACCATTGGGCAACACCTTTGTCACAATGAACGGCCCCTTCCAGTTTGGGGCGAACTTCGCATTCGCGTAGCACATCCTTGGCAGCTGATGATTTTCTTCTTCGCAATCACATACGAATTTCCACGATCGCGATCCATGTTACCTGGGCAGAAATATAAAGAACTCTATTTCAACGGTTTGGCCATTTGTATCATATCTTGAATTGTAGACCTCGAATTTGAGCTATTTTGAGGGGTTCTTCACGTGTTGGATTGGGGTAAGTGTTCTTTACCCGAATTTAATTTTATTTCATGATTTTATCTTTGTATTAATATTTAAATTAGTGGTTTGAGTTGGGGAAAAATGGGAATTTTGTGAATACTTTAAAAAATGTAAAATGATGATTTAAAGGACAAAATGATGTCGGAATTGGATAAATTTTATATGGTTAGACGCATATCGAAATAGGTATTCGTATTTTATTAATTTTATCGGGTTACGGGGTGCGGGCCCGAGGTTGACATTTTGGATTGACTTTTTAGATTTTATTAAATATGAAAAATATATTATCCAGAATTATTTCCTATAGTTTTTATTTATGATATTAAGTTATTTTGGCTAGTTTTGAACCGTCCGGAGGTTGTTTCACACGAGAAGTTCATTTTAGAGTACCGGTTTAGCTTATTTGAGGTAAGTATCTTGCCTAATTTTGTGTGGGTGAACTACCCCTTAGGACTTGAGTCGTTGTGCTATTTGTGTCATGTGGAAGCCGTGTACGCGAGGTGACGAGTACGTAAACGGGCTTATATGTGGAAATTGACTGGTCTAGACCCTTAGGCATGTTTTATGCACTTATTTGGAATTGTTAGCACATGTTATATATTTTATTCGTCATGTCTACTATCACATGCTTTATTTGAAGTTGCCGTTACATGTCACATTCTTTACTTGTCGAGTTTTGCTCTTATATGCTTTATTGGGAGTTGTTATCACGTTGTAACATTATGTGATTTCATTTATTGTGGAGCTACTCTTAGTTGAAATTTTCGTCACATGATATCCTTTGTTTCCGGGTTGCTCTCATGCATTTAGACGTAGTACTAGTCCGTGCCCTCTCTTTCATTGTTAGCCTAATTCATACACGAGAGTCCGAAGTTTGCCATTATATGGAAGTACTATCACTATCGAGGTTATCCTTAAATAATTAATTGGAATTGAAGTTATCGAGAGTCATTAATCTATTCTAATCAAAGTTGTGTTTAAAAAGAGGTGTTGTTTCTTGTTGAGTTACTTTTCCGTTCATTTTATTGTTATTAAGATTTTATATACGTTGTGTTGAGTTGTGGGCTATTTGTTGTGAAAATATTGATATCGTTGAATCTTTGGAAAGGTTGTGGCATACTGTCACGACCCAAATTTCCCTCTGTAGGATGTCGTGACGGTACCTAGTCTCTAAGACTAGGTAAGCCTAACAATTATGCCAAATAACTGAATATAAAGGTAAAATTCAACCTCAACATATGAAATAAATAAGAACTGCGGTTCAAAATAATTACAACTCCCAAAATCCGGTAGAAATAAGTCATAAGCTCTAAAGAGAAAATGCTAAGTGTCTCTATACATTAGAGTCTAATGAAAATAAATAAAGCAACATCATAAAGATAGAGGGGGACTCCGAGGTTTGCGAACACTGACAGATGTACCTTAAAGTCTACACGTACGAGCTAGCTCATTGGTACCCGGTCTGGTAAGCAGTACCTGGATCTGCACAAAAGATGTGCAGAAATATAGTATGAGTACACTACAACGGTACCCACTAAGTGCCAAGCCTATCCTCGGTAGAGTAGTGACAAGGTCAGGTCAGGGCCCTGTTGGAATAAAAGGAAACAAGGCAGAAGATATAATAATATAATGAAATGACTGAGAATTGAACAATGAGAAATTACAGAAAGTCAACAACACAACAAATAGAGGTAAACAACAGAGGCGCTCCCGAGGTACTGCCTCGTAGTCCCAAACATAAATACACAATGGGGGAGCTCCCAAGGTACCGCCTCGTAGTCCCAAAAGTAAATATGCAACATGTGTGCTCCCGAGATACCACCTCATAGTCCCAAAAGTAAATATTCGTTTCAGCCTTAGAGGATTGAGCTTTTGAGAACATAATAGGGGAGCTCCCGAGGTACCGCCTCGTAGTCCAAAAAGTAAATACACAACAGGGGCGCTCCCAAGGTATCGCCTCGTAGTCCCAAAAGTAAATATGCAACAGGGGCGCTCCCGAGGTACCGCCTCGTAGTCCCAAAAGTGAATACACAACTCATAACCTATGGAACAACGAATTTACGACAAGGAATCCTATAGTTAAAGACTGAATACAAGATCAAGGAAGCAGGTAATTCAGCTAAGCATGTTGCACAAATTACAAGTAAGAGTTAAGACACCTGGACATGTGACATTAGGCTAAACATGAAGACTACACATACTAGAGCAACTCAGTTAAGGAATTAAAAGAAAACTACTCAGCAAGAACCGGAATTTTCAATATTTAACCCGAGTACGCACTCGTCACCTCGCGTACACGGCCTGCACATATTGCAAATACCATAATAGAACCAAACCCTAAGGGTTAGACAAGTTACTTACCTCAAACCTTACTCAATCAATTGATAAGAATGATTTTCCCTCGACTTTCCGACTCTGAATGGCCCAAATCCAGCCAAAAGAAATTACATACTATAAATATAACTATAAGAAACTAATCTAAATAATAAAATTATGACTTTAACAAGGAATTAGAAAATCGCCCCAAAAGGTCGACTCGGGCCCATGTCTCAGAATCGGGTAAAAGTCACAAAATACGAACTCTCATTTGATATCGAGTCCACCCATACAAATATTACTCAAATCCGATACAAAAATCTCGATCAAAACCTCAAAATTTGGCTTAAGGAGTTTTTCACCTTTTCCCCAAATTTCTCAACCCAAATCCTTAATTAAATAAAGAAATTAAAGATATATTAGTGGATATTAATCAAAAATGAGTCAAGAATCCTTACCCAAATTTTTCCTCTGAAAATCTCTCGAAATTTCACCACAAACCGAGCTTTCTAGGTCCAAAAATGGACAATAAAATCAAACACTCGAAAATCTCCTTTTCTGTCCAGTTAAACCGCTTCTGCGGTTCATTTTGCCGTTTTTGCGGTCAACCAACCTCATCTGCAGAAAGTCACTGACGCTAGCCAACCACTTATGCGGTCCAAATCCAGCTCGTCCTCTTCTGCGGACCGGCCTCCCAAGCTCTCGTCCGCTTCTGCGATCATCCTTCTACAGAAGAGACACCGCTTTTGCGACCTCCTCGTCATACCGGCGATCACTGCCCACCCTCTTTAGCCCTGCTTCTATGCTCGCCCGCTCGCTTCTGCGAGCTCGCACCTGCTGGAGAAATTCCGCAGGTGCAAATGCACCAGAAGGCAGAATCCTAGCAAATGTTTCAAGTCCAAATTTGATCCGTTAACCATCCGGAATCCACCCGAGGCCCCCGGGACCTCAACCAAATATATCAGCTAGTCCTAAAATATCATACAAACTTAGTCGAGCCTTTAAATCATATCAAACAACGCTTAAAACATGAATTGCCTATCGATTCAAGCCTAATGAACTTTATAACTTCTATCATCTACATTCGATGTCGAAACCTATCCAATCAAGTATGATTGACCTCAAATTTTTCACACAAGTCACGATTGACATTACGGACCTACTCCAACTTCTGGAATCAGAATCCAACCCCGATATCAAAAAGTCCACTCCCGGTCAAACTTTCCAAAATCATCCAATTTTCCAACTTTCACCATTTGATGCAAAAATGACCTACGGACCTCCAAATTAACATCCGTACACGCTCCTAAGACCAAAATCACCCTACAGAGCTATTGGAACCGTCGAAACTCCATTATGGAGTCGTCTTCACCTAACTCAAACTACAGTCAATTCCTACAATTTAAACTTCTATTTTAGGGACTATGTGTCCCATTCCTTTCTGAAACCCAAAACCAAAACCTCCCGGCGAGTCACGTAACCACAAAATGAAATAGAGGGAGCAATAAATAAGGGTTCGGGGCTAATACTCTCAAAACGACCTGCCGGGTCGTTACACCCACGACAATTGTGATACAAGTTGATATGTTCTATTATTGTGATCTTAGCATATGTGATTTTTTGTGTGGCTTGGTTGTTGTTATGCGGAGTACAAGGGTGGAATTTCACCATTGTTGTTATGCGGTGCATAAGGGTGGCATCTCACTGTTGTTGAATGTACGAAGTGATATGGGTGGCTATTGTGTTATTGTCCGAGCGGAGCATTAAGGGTCCTTTTGGTTTGTTGATTTCTGTAAGAAAAAGTTTGTGTTTGTTCGACATTTCATTTTTTAGCACCGGGAACAACTACAGTTCCCAGGTTTCTCGTCGAATTAAAGTGTTTACTTTGGATTTCTTCTCGGCTTCTCGCTATAGGGACTGTGTGGTCACATAAAATTCAATTAGTGCATATGAGCCATTAGAATGAGTGTTACCACTCGCTTTGCATGGTGGAGTGTGGAACCTAAAATTTATTAAGTTTAATATTACAAGGCCAAAACCTTTTTTGTTTCTTTATTAAATTCATGTTGAGTCAAACACTCCACATAAATTGAAACATAAAGACTACATGTTTAGTTAGATGTGCTATTTGCCTTGTTTGGTTAGCAAATAGGACATTGATACTTATACTCCTCTAAAAAATCTCCTATTTGCCTTGCTTTGCCTTGTTTTGTGTCACGACCCGAAATTTTTACCTCCGGGACCGTGATGACGCTTAACATTTCACTTGCTAGGCGAGCCAATATTAGAATAATATTAGCCATTTTAAAATAATTTTAAATTAATTAATAACAAAGAAACAAGTGCGGAAGTAAAGTCAGAAATGTAGTGAATAATCCATAATAATAGCGATGTCTAAATACCATCCCAGAACTGGAGTCACAAGTGCACGAGCTTCTAAATTGATACAAATAAGGGTCTGAATAAAATAAAGCTGTCTGAAAGCAAATACATAGCTAAAGTAAAGTAGACGGGGTCTTCAGAATAGCAGACGCTGTGCAGTTATACCTCAAGTCTCCTTTGGGTAGCTAAAATTCGAGAAAGTCTATGGTACGCTGCTGGGACCAACTTTAAAATCTGCACAAGAAGTGCAGAGTGTAGTATCAGTACAACCGACCCCATGTACTGGTAAGTGCCGAGCCTAATCTCGACGAAGTAGTGACGAGGCTAAGGCAGGTCACTTACATTAACCTGTATGCAATAATAATAATAATAATAATAATAATAATAATAATAATAATAATAATAATAATAATAATAATAATAATAATAATAATAATAATAACAGAAATAGTAGTAAGACCGGTAAATAATATCAATAATTGAAATCAATTCAGCAGTCACAATCCCTCAACTTGTTTCCATTGCGGCGTGCTACCCATTTCCCCAAGATAAACTTTAAATAAGTCTGTTACGGTGTGCAACCCGATCCCCAATATAGACTTTTAAATAAGTCTGTTGCGGCGTGCAACCCGATCCCCCTAATATATTTACTTTTATTTCTGTTGCGGCGTGCAACCCGATCCCCCAATATATTTTAACAACTCTTAAATGTAATAGAAATTACTCTAATAAATACCACGTTCAATGAGAAACTATTAAGAATCAAGTCACATAATAATTATAATTTATTTATGAACAACTAATAACAATTAGCAATTAATTGTGAAAATCGTGAAGAAAATAGGCAGTTTAATATTTAGTATGCTACATTTCAAATAGAAATTAAGACACATAAGTCAAATAAACATGTGAGAATTATTGTAGGAATTCAAGAATAAATATTTGACAAGGAATATGAGTGAAATAATGTAACGACCCGGCCGGTTGTTTTGAGAGTTATAGCCCCGATCTCCTATTTAACTGCTTCTTCCATAATTATTTCTGTTATGGTGACTTGCCGGGAGGTTTCGTTTTGAATTTTGGAGTGTTTTAGGACACTTAGTCCCTACAACGGGAGCTTAAGTCTTAGAATTTTGACCATAGTCGGAACTGTGTGAAGACAACTCTGGAATAGAGTTCTGCCAGTTCCGTTAGCTCCATCAGGTGATTTTGGACTTAGGTGCGTATCCGGATTGTGTTTTGGAGGTTCGTATCTTATTTAGGTTTGTATTGGCGAAAGTCGAATTTTCAGAGTTTTGGACTGGTAGTGAAAATTTTGATATCGGGGTCATAATTTGATTCCTAAAGTTGGAGTAGGTCTGTATTATCAAATATGACTTGCGTGCAAAATTTGGGGTCAATCGGATGTGGTTTGATAGGTTTCGACATCGGTTGTAGAATTTTGAAGTTTCAAGTTCTTTAAGTTTGAATTGGAGGGTGATTCGTGATTTTAGCGTTGTTTGATATGATTTGAGGGATTGAATAAGTTCGTATGGTGTTTTAGGATTGGTTAGTATGATTGGTCGAGGTCCCGAAGGCCTTGGGTGAGTTTCTGATGCTTAACAGATCACTTTTGGACTTTGGAAGATAGCAAATTTCTGGTGTTCTGTTGCAGGCATTTTCTTCATCGCGTTCACGAAGGAGTTCTCGCATTCTCATAAGGCATCTAGGAAGGGCATCTGAATTACTCTTTGTAATGTCGTTCTCGCGTTCGCGAAGGTGTGGAACCTCAAAGCTACGCGTTCGCGACATGGTCCTCACGTTCGCGAAGAAGAACTGAAGGCAGTCAAGATTTCGTGCTTCGCGTTCGGGATGGAGATCCCGCGTTCGCGAAGCACTGAGGTACTTGGTCTACGTGTTCCCGATGGAGGTCCCTCATTCGCGTAGAGGTATTGGCAAACTGGGTCCCCAGGCTCTTTTGCCTACGCATTCGCGATGTTGGTCCCGCGTTCGCGAAGGGTCAAGCTAAGTGATCTTCGCGTTCGCGACATTTGCATCGCGTTCACGATGGAAGATTTTTGGGCCGAAGTAAATTGTTCTTCGCAAATGCGAGGGTGTGGCTGCGTTCGCGAAGAAGGAGCGTCTGGGCAGTATTAATGGTTCCAAAAATGGGGGGTTTTCTATTTTTTTCAAACACTTTAATTGGGATCTCGAATTTTGGAAGAAGGATTGAGGCATTTTCAGAGATATCGATTGGGTAACGATTCTTAACTCCTTTATGGTTATATTCCCTAATCTATGCTTGAATTCATCGTTTAATTTCGGATTTGGGGTGAAAATTTGAGAAAAGTTCTTAGGCCGAATTTTGGGGTTTTGATCGAGATTTTGGTATCGGTTTTGAGCAATTTTGGTACGAGTAAACTCGGGAGTGAATGGGTGTTCGTATTTTGCGACTGTTACTCAATTCTGAGACGTAGGCCCCACGAGCAGTATTCCGAGAGATCCTCTTGCACTGCATATTTACCTTGGGACTACAGAAGGATTTTCCGGGAGATCCCCCTGTACTGCACATTTACGTTTGGGACTACGAGACGGTATCTCGGGAGATCCCCTGTTGTGTTTCTATGTACTGAGCTGTTACCTTCTATGATTTCATTGCTGTTAGATTTCAGCTTTTATTTTATTGTGGTATTACACTCTATCTTGTTTTATTATATATTTACCAGTAGGGCCCTGACCTGACCTCATTACTACTCGACCGAGATTAGGCTTGGCACTTACTGGGTACCGATTGTGGTGTACTCATGCTACTCTCTGCTCATGTTTTTCGTGTGTAGATCCAGGTTCTCCTTATTAGCCGCACTATCAGTGAGCCGGGACAGCTTTGGAGACTTCAAGGTATATTTGCCCCATCCGCAGACCTTGGAGTCCCCTTCTACTCTTCCCCATGTCCATTATCTTCTGTATTTTTTTTTTGATAGACTCTGATGTATATAGACACTAGATTTTCCTCCTGTAGTTTGTGATTCACGATGTTCCGGGTTTTGGGATTGTTGTGTATTTTTGAATAGTTGGTTAAACTTATATTTTTATTTCATTATTTCGCAAAATGTTAGGCTTACCTAGTTTTAGAGACTATGTACCGTCACGACATCACACAGAGGGAAAATTGGGTCGTGACAAGTTGGTATTAGAGCTCTATGTTCATAGGTGTTGTGAGTCACAAGCCGGTTTATTAGAGTCTCACGGATTGGTACAGAGATGTCTGTACTTATCTTCGGGAGGCTATGTAACTGTGAGGAAAATTTCACTACTTTGATTCCGTATCGTGCAAAACTTGTTGACTTCAAAGATTCTAAACTTTTGTATTCTATTCTCTCACAGATGGTGAGGACACGTACAAGTGTCTAGAGCCGCGAGAGGCCGGGGTCGGGATATAGGCCGATGACATCCACGTGGTGCAACCAGAGCACCCACACAAGCTGCTACAGAGGAGCCCCCAGAAGCTCCAGCTGGAGGGCAGACACCTGAGATACCATTTGCTCCACCAGCCCTCCAGGAGACTCTAGCCCAGTTTCTGAGCATGTTCAGCACCTTAGCTCAGGATGGATTGATTCCACTTGCTCCTGCCATATCTCAGGCCGGGGGAGGAGCACAGACTCCCGTCGCCGATACTCCAGAGCAACGAGTTCAGGTCGACCAGGTTTCAGAGATTTTACCAATGCAGCTAGTAGCTCCAGCTCAGCCCGAGGTTAGGGCAGCAGCTTCTGAGGTGGAGCAGCTCAGACTTGAGAGGTACAAGAAGTACCACCATCTACCTTCAGCGGATTGGCTACAGATGGTGCTCAGGGATTTCTGGAGGAGTGTCATCATATTCTTTGTACAATGGGCGTAGTGGAGACGAGCGGGGTTTCTTTTACTGCATTCCAGCTTAGAGGAGCAGCCTATCAGTGGTGGCATGCTTATGAGTTGAGTAGTCTGGGTGAGGCAGCTTCACTTACATGGACTCAGTTCTCGGACATGTTTTTGTGTGAGTATGTCCCTCAGAGCCTCAGAGACTCATGGCATGCGGAGTTTGAGCAGTTGCGCCAAGGTGTTATGACTGTGTCAGAGTATGCAGTCCGTTTCAACGATTTGGCCCGACATGCACCGGCCTTAGTTGCCACAGTTCGAGAGATGGTTCGATGGTTTATTGAGGGACTCCATCCCAGCATTCGGTGTAGTATGGCTAGGGAGTTGGAGATGGATATTTCTTATCAGCAGGTTGTGAGTATTGCCAGGAGATTTGAGGGCATGTTTGCCCGGGATAGAGAGGAAAGGGAGGGAAAGAGGTCTCGGGAGGACGGTTATTATTCTGGAGCTCGTGCCCCAGTAGCTCGCCATGGTAGGGGTTATGTGAGCCCTCCCCCGTTCATTCAGCTCTTCCAGCCGCCAGCGGTGTTCCAGCTCCTTCTAGGCCCCATGAGCCTTATTATGCACCTCCAGTATCTAGTGTGCCTCCTGCATAGGGTGTTCCTAGTGTCCAATCCAGCAGACCTGGCCCGAGCCAGTCACAGCAGACACGCCCTCCCAGAGCTTGTTTTAAGTGTGGTGACACTCTCCATGTGGTGAGGGATTGACCAAGGATTAGGAGGGGTGCACCTCCACCGACTTCTCAGCCACAACGTGCTCCACCGGGTCCTCAGGCTATCATTACAACAACAGCTTCCACCCCACCTGCTCAGCCAGCTCGAGGTAGAGGTCGGAGAGGTAGAGGTCGCCCTAGAGGGGGAGGCTAGGCCAGATACTATGCACTTCCTTCTAGTACAGAGGCAGATGCGTCTGATTCTGCCATTACAGTTTCGGTCTTTCATAGAGATGCGTCGGTATTATTTGACCCAAGCTTTACATATTCTTAAGTGTCCTCTTATTTAGCCTCGTATTTGGTCGTATCTCGGGATTCTTTGATTTCCCATGTTTATGTGTCTACTCCTGTGGGAGATTCTCTTATTGTGGACCGCATGTATCGGTCGTATTTGATTGTTCTTAGTGGTTTTAAGACCAGAGCCGATTTATTATTGCTCGGCATGGTGGACTTTGATATGATTTTGGGCATGGACTAGTTGCCATCCCATTATGCTACTCTTGATTTTCACACTAAGACCGTGACGCTGGCTATGCCAGGTTTACCGCGATTAGAGTGGAGAGGTACCTTAGAGTATAATCCTAGTAGAGTTATTTATTTTTTTAAAGCTCAACGAATGGTTGAGAAGGGGTATGACCTGTATCTAGCTTATGTGAGAGACGTCAGTATTAATACCCCTACAGTCGAGCGAGTTCCAGTTGTGAGGGACTTTCCAGATATGTTTCCAGCTATTCTTCCAGGCATGCCGTCTGACAGAGATATTGATTTTGGCATTGATTTGTTGTCGGGCACTCAACCCATCTCTATTCCTCCATATCGTATGGCTCCTCCTGAATTGAAGGAGTTGAAAGAGCAGTTACAAGAATTGCTTGATAAAGGCTTCATTCGGCCCAGTGTGTCACCTTGGGGTGCTCCTGTCATATTTGTAAAGAAGAAGGATGGTTATATGCAGATGTGTATTGATTACCGCCAGTTGAACAATGTCACAGTGAAGAACATGTATCCATTACCTCGTATTGATGACTTATTTGATCAGTTACATGGTGCCAGAGTATTTTCCAAGATTGACTTACGTTCAGGATATCTTCAGTTGAAAATTTGGGAGCCAGATATGCCGAAGACGACTTACAGGACCAAATATGGTCATTATGAGTTTCTTGTTATGTCTTTTGGGCTGACCAATGCCCCATCAACTTTTATGCACTTGATACACAGTGTATTCCGACCCTATCTTGACTCATTCGTCATTGTGTTCATTGACGACATTCTGGTATACTCCTGGAGTCGGGAGGATCATGAGCAGCACCTGAGGACTGCGCTTCAAACCTTAAGAGAAAAGACGTTATATGTAAAATTTTCAAAGTGTGAGTTTTGGTCAGACTCAGTGGCATTCTTGGGTCATATAGTATTGAGTGAGGGGATCCAGGTGGATCCGAAGAAGATTGAAGCAGTGCAAAGTTGGCCCAGACCGTCCTCAGATACAGAGATTCGGAGTTTTCTTTGTTTGGTGAGGTATTACCGTCGATTTGTAGAGGGTTTCTCATCTATTGCAGCATCTATGACCAGGCTGACCCAGAAGGGTGCTCCGTTCGGGTGGACAGAGGAATGTGAGGAGAGCTTTCAGAAGCTCAAGAGGGTGCTACATTTGAGTAGACAAAGGAATTTGAGTGGAGCTTTCAGAAGCTTAAGACAGCATTGACTACAGCCCCAGTATTGGTATTTCCTACAGGTTCAGGGTCTTATATTATATATTGTGATGCATTACGGATTGGTCTTGGCGCAGTGTTGAAGCAAGACGGTAGGGTGATTGCCTACGCATCCATGCAGCTAAAGGTACATGAAAAGAACTATCTTGTCCACGACCTTGAGTTAGCAGCTATTGTTCATGACTTGAAGATTTGGCGGCATTATTTGTACAGTGTTCCTTGTGATATTTACACCGATCACCGGAGTTTGCAGCATCTGTTCAAGCAGAAGGATCTTAATTTGCATCAGAGGAGGTGGTTGTAGATACTTAAGGATTATGATATCACTATTTTGTACCACCCTAGGAAGGCCAATGTGGTGGCCGATGCTTTGAGCCGCCGGGCAGAGAGTTTGGGGAGTTTAGCATATCTACCAGCAGCAGAGAGGCCCATGGTGTTGGATGTTCAGGCCTTAGCCAGCCAGTTTGTGAGATTAGATATTTCTGAGCCGAGTCGAGTATTAGCTTGTGTGGTCTCTCGGTCTTCTCTTTATGATCGCATCAGGGAGCGTCAATGATAACCCCCATCTGCTTGTCTTTAAGGACACGGTCTAGCACAGTGATGCTAAGGAGGTCACTATTGGAGATGATGGTGCATTGAGGATGCATGGTAGGCTATGTGTGCCCAATGTAGATGGTTTGCGTGAGTTGATTCTCCAGGAGGTTCACAGTTTGCGGTACTTTATTCATCCGGGTGATGCAAAGATGTATTAGGAGTTGAAACAACATTACTGGTAGAGGAGAATGAAGAAGAACATAGTAGAGTATGTGGATCGATGTATGAATTGCCAGCAGGTAAAATATGAGCATTAGCGACCAGGTGGATTGCTTGAGAAGTTAGAGATTCCGGAGTGGAAATGGGAGCGGATCACTATGGATTTCGTTGTTGGACTCCCACAAACTCAGTGGAGGTTTGATGCAGTTTCAGTGATTGGGGATAGGCTGTCCAAGTTGGCTCATTTCATTCCTATGATGACTACCTATTCTTCCGAGCAGCTAGCTCGAATCTACATCCGTGAGATCGTCAGGCTTCATGGCGTACCAATATCTATTATCTCTGACTGGGGTACGCAGTTTACCTCACGGTTTTGGAGAGCTGTACAACATAAGTTGGGTACTCGGGTTGAGTTTAGCACAATATTTCACCCTCAAACGGACGGGCAGTCCGAGCGCACTATTCAGATATTAGAGGATACGCTCTGTGCATGTGTGATAGATTTTTGGGGTGCTTGGGACCAGTTCTTGCCACTTGCGGAGTTTGCTTACAACAACAGTTATCATTCCATCATTCATATGGCAACGTATGAGGCTCTGTATGGTAGGCGGTGTCGGTCCCCAGTGGGTTGGTTCTAGCCCAACGAGGCTAGATTATTGGGTATGGACTTGGTTTAGGATACCTTGGAAAAGGTTAAGGTGATTCAGGATAGACTTCACACAGCCTAGTCCAGACAGAAGAGTTATGTGGATCGGAAGGTTCGCGATGTGGCATTCATGGTTAGAGAACGAGTCTTGCTCCGGGTTTCACCTATGAAGGGCATTATGAGGTTTGAAAAGAAGGGCAAGCTGAGCCCAAGGTTCATTGGTCCATCTGAGGTGTTGCGTCAAGTTGGGGAGGTTGCTTAGGAGCTTGCCTTGCCTCCCAGTCTAGCAGGAGTTCATCCGGTATTCCATGTTTCTATACTCTGGAAGTATCACGGCGATCCGTCCCATGTGTTGGATTTCAGCTCAGTCCAATTGGACAAGGATCTATCTTATGTTGAGGAGCCAATGGCTATTTTAGGCAAGCAGGTAAGAAAGCTAAGGTCAAAGAACATTGCTTCTGTGAAGGTTCAATGGAGGGGACAACCGGTCGAGGAGGCAACTTGGGAGACCGAGCATGTTATGCGCAACTGTTACCCTCACGTTTTCACCACTTCAGGTATGTTTTTATGTTCGTTCAAGGACAAACGATTGTGACTTGCCGGGAGGTTTTGTTTTGGTTTTTGGAGTGTTTTAGGACACTTAGTCCCTACAACGGGAGCTTAAGTCATAAAATTTTGACCATAGTCAGAACTGTATGAAGACGACTCTAGAATGGGGTTGTGTCAGTTCCGTTAGCTTCGTCAAGTGATTTTGGACTTAAAGGCGTGTCCGGATTGTGTTTTGGAGGTCCATACCTTATTTAGGCTTGAATTGGCGAAAGTCTAATTTTTGGAGTTTTGGACCGATAGTGAAAATTTTGATATCGAGATCGGAATCTGATTCTGGAAGTTGGAGTAGGTCCGTAATATCGAATATGACTTGCGTGAAAAATTTTGGGTCAATCGGACGTGGTTTGATAGGTTTCGTCATCGGTTGTAGAATTTTGAAGTTTCAAGTTCTTTAAGTTTGAATTGAAGGGTGATTCGTGATTTTAGCATTGATTGATGTAATTTGAAGGATCGACTAAATTCATATGGTATTTTATGATTGGTTGGTATGTTTGGTCAAGGTCCCGGAGGCTTCGGGTGAGTTTCTGATGCTTAGCTGATCACTTTTGGACTTTGGAAGATAGCAGATTTCTGGTGTTATGTTGCATGCATTTTATTCACCGCATTCGCGAGGGAGTTCTCGCGTTCGCGTAAGGCATCTGGGAAGGGCAGCTGAATTACTCTTCGCGATGTTATTCTCGCGTTCGTGAAGGTGTGGAACCTCGAAGCTATGCGTTCACGACATGGTCCTCGCGTTCGCGAACAAGAACTGGTGGCATGCAAGATTTAGTGCTTCGCGTTCGCAATGGAGATTCTGCATTCGCGAAGCACTGAGGTACTTGGTCTACACGTTTGCGATGAAGGTCCCGCGTTCACGTAGAGGTATTGGCAAACTGGGTCCCCATGCTTTTTTTCCTACGCGTTCGCGACGTTGTTCCCGCGTTCGCGAAGGGTCAAGCTAAGTGGTCTTTGCGTTCACGATATTTGCATCGCGTTCACGATGGAAGATTTTTATGCCGAAGTAAATTGTGCTTCGCGAACGTGAAGGTATGGCCGCGTTCGCGAAGAAGGAAGCGTCTGGGAAGTATTAAAGTTTCCAAAAACGGGTGTTTTGCCATTTGTTTTCAAAAACTTGAGTTGGGAGCTCGGATTTTGGACGAGGGATTGAGGGATTTTCAGATATATCGATTGGGTAGCTATTTTTAACTCCTTTATGGTTATATTCCACTAATCTATGCTTCAATTCATCGTTTAATTTTGGATTTGGGGTGAAAATATGAGAAAAGTTCTTAGGCCTAATTTTGTGATTTTGATCGAGATTTTGGTATCGGATTTGAGTAATTTTGGTACGAGTGAACGCGTGAGTGAATGGGTGTTCGTATTTTGCAATTTTATCCGATTTCGAGAGGTGGGCCCGGGTCAACTTTTTAGGACGAATTTCAGAATTTTTATCTAAATTTTTATTTAATTAATTAGATTAGTGTGTTGTAGTTGTATTTATGATATGTAATTATTTTTGGTTAGATTTGGGCCATTCGGAGTCGAACATTCGTGTAGAAGGCATTGTTACCGATTGCTTGAGCTTGGTTCGAGGTAAGTGGCTTGCCTAACCTTGTGTGGGGGAACTCCCCGTAAGATTTGTATTGTTTTTGATATATGAGCGTTGTGTACGTGAGGTGACGAGTACGTACACAGGCTAATTGTGTAAAAACCCAATTTTCTACTAAGTAATAACCTGATTTCTTTCTTATTTGAGTTTCATCAACATGTGTTGTATCCTACTAGATTAGAATAGCATGCCTACTTGCCCTAACTGTTTACTTGAACTACGTGCAACATGTTTAGTGAATTTACTTGTCTTTCCTTAACTGGTACTTAGGTTGAACTGTAGAATTTCTTGCTGTAACTATTGAATTCTATTGTTTTTGCTGCATATTTACTTTGGGACTACAGAACGGTATTCCGGGAGATCCCCCTGTACTGCATATTTAATTTGGGACTACGGAACGGTATTCCGGAAAATCCCCATGTACTGCATATTTACTTTGGGACTACGAAATGGTATTCCGGAAGATTCCTTTGTACTGCATATTTACTTTGGGACTACGGAACGGTATTACGGGAGATCCTTCTGCACTGCATATTTACTTTGGGACTACGGAATGGTATTCCGGGAGATCCCCCTGTACTGCACATTTACGTTTGGGACTACGAGACGGTATCTTGGGAGATCCCCTATTGTGTTTTTGTGTACTGAGTTGTTACCTTCTATGATTTCATTGTTGTCAGATTTCAGCCTTTATTTTATTGTGGTATTACACTCTATCTTGTTTTATTATATATTTACTAGTAGGGCCCTGACCTGACCTCATCACTACTCGACCGAGGTTAGGCTTGGCACTTACTGGGTACCGATTGTGGTGTACTCATGCTACTCTCTGCACATGTTTTTCGTGTGTTAATCCAGGTGCTCCTTATCAGCCGCACTATCAGTGAGCCGGGACAGCTTTGGATACTTCAAGGTATATCTGTCGCGTCCGCAGTCCTCGGAGTCCCCTTATACTCTTCCCCATGTCCATTATCTTTTGTATTTTCTTTTTATAGACTCTGATGTATAGAGACACTAGATTTTCCTCCTTTAGTTTGTGATTCACGATGTTTCGGGTTTTGGGATTGTTGTGTATTTTTGAATAGTTCGTTAAACATATATTTTTATTTCAATATTCCGCAAAATGTTAGGCTTACCTAGTTGTAGAGACTAGGTGTCGTCTCGACGTCACACGGAGGGAAAATTGGTTCGTGACAAACAATTAATATAATAATTAATTCATATTTTAAAATGATTTATGAATTTTCAAGAAATTATGCAAATAATTAATTTGACAAAGTGTATGCACTCGTCACCTTGCCTATACATCGTTACACATGAAATTCACGTAGCAAATAATTCAAGGGTTCTATTCACTCAAGTCAAGGTTAACCACGACACTTACCTCGGTTCGCAAACAAATTCAAGTTTCCAATACACCCTTACCTAGCGAATTAGTGTCCGAAATCCTCAAATCTAGTCATAAACAATTCAATATACTCAATACAAATCGTAAGAATTAATTCCATATGAATTTACAAATTTTCCGGATAAAAATCCGAAATTCATTTTAAAAATAAACAGTGGGACCCACGTCTCGAATCCTGTAAAAACTCGCAAAATCTGAACACCCATTTCGATATGAGTTCAACCATACAAAAATTATCGAATTCCGACATCGGATTGGCTTTCAAATCTTCATTTTATATTTTTGCAAGATTTTATAAAAATCAAATTTTATTTCTAGAAATTCATGGATTCATGATGTAAATGAGTATGGAATCATGAAATATAATCAATATAGCCCAACAATCGTCTTACCCGAGCTCAAAATAAAAAATGGCGGAAAATGGGTTGAAATACCATTTCTAGAACTTAAGTTCTGTTTGCCCAAATGTTTACTCATCGCGATCACGGAAATTCGTTCGCGATCGCGTAGAACAACATTTGCCCATATCCATTTTACTCTTCGCGACCGTGGATAATACTTTGCGATCGCGAATCATGTTTTGGTTGCCAGGAATATTACTCTACACGATCGCATAAATGGCCATGCAGTCGCGAACGCGAAGCACAAAATGTGTCAATCCAACTTTCCTCTTCGTGATTGAAGGAATGGCTTCGCGATCGCGAAACACAATGCACCAAAAGCTAAAATCCTGATTTTCTCAAAGTTCAAATGGTCTGTAGGCTATCCGAAAGTGACCCGAGCCCTCGGGGCTCCAAACCAAAGATGCACACAAGTCCATAAACCTCATATGAACTCGCTGGCGCGATAGAAACACCAAATTAACACCTAGAATTACGAATCGGACACCAAATCAAATGAAATTTTTAAAAAAACTTTAAAACTTCTATTTTCACAACCGAACGTTCGAATCACGTCAAATCAACTCCGTTTCTCACCAAATTCGACAGACAAGCCATAAATGACATAACGGACCTATGAAAATTTTCAGAACTCGAATCTGACCCTGATATCAATAAAAGTCAATTTGTGGCTAAACTTTGAAATCTTTAATCCTTTAGGCTTATAGTTTTCGCCAACTGGTAATAATTCAAGCTAGGGACCTCCAAATTAAATTTCGGGCATACGCCCAAGTCCCAAATCACAATACAGACCTACCGTAACTGTTAAAATACTGATCCTAGTCCGTTTGCTCAGAATATTGACCAAAGTCAACTTAGTTAAATTTTAAGGCTCTATTTTACATTTTAATCAATTTTTCATATAAAACTTTCCGAAAAATTATGCAGACTGCGCACGCAAGTCATGGAATTATAAATAGTGCTTTTCTAGGTCTTAGATCGCATGAATAATTATTAAATTTAAAGATGACATTTTGGGTCATCGCATTCTCCACCTCTAAAACAAACGTTCGTCCTCGAACGGAATTAGAAAAAGTACCTGAGCTGGTGAAAAGGTGTGGATATTTACTTCGCATGTCCGATTCGGACTCCCGGGTAGATTCTTCTACCGGCTGACCTCTCCATTGCACCCAAACTGAAGGATAACTCTTAGACCTCAGTTGTCAGACCTGCCGGGCTAGAATAGCTACCAGCTCCTCCTCATAAGTCAAATCCTTATCCAATTGGACTTAGCTGAAATCTAACACATGGGACGAATTACCATTTTATTTTCGGAGCATAGACACATGGAACATCGGATGAACCGCTGATAAACTAGGTGGTAATGCAAGCATGTAGGCTACTTCACCCACCCTTTCAAAAATTCGAAGGGTCCAATATACCTAGGGCTCAACTTGCCCTTCTCTCCGAACCTCATTACACCTTTCATAGGTGAAACTCAAGGCAATACTCTTTCTCCAACCATGAATGCAATATCACGAACCTTACGATCGGCATAACGCTTTTGCCTAGACTGAGCTGTGTGAAGTTGATCCTGAATAACTTTGATCTTATCCAAGGCATCCTGTACCAAATCGGTACCCAACAACTGAGCCTATCCGGGTTCAAACCATCCAACTGGCGAATGACATCGCCTTCCGTATAATGCCTCATATAGAGCCATCTGAATGCTCGACTGGTAGCTATTATTATAAGCAAACTCCGCAAGTGGAAACAATTGATCCCAAGAACCTCCAAAGTCTATAACACAAGCGCGAAGCATATCGTCCAATATCTGAATAGTCCGCTCTGACTGTCTATGGATGGAATGTTGTACTCAACTCAACCAGCGTGCCGAACTCACGCTATACATCTATCCAGAAGTGTGAGGTAAACTGCGTACCTCGATTTGAAATAATAGACACGGGCACACCGTGAAAGAGGACAATCTCATGAATGTAAATTTCAGCTAACCGCTCTAAAAAATAGGTAACTGCTACTGGAATGAAATGTGCTGACTTGGTCAACCTGTCCACAATGACCCAGACTGCGTCGAATTTTCTCTGAGTCTGTGGGAGCCTAATAACAAAATCCATAGTGATACGCTCCCACTTCCACTCAGGAATTTCTAACTTCTGAAGCAAACCACCAGGTCTCTGATGCTCGTACTTAACTTGCTGACAATTCAGAGACCGAGCTACATATGCAACTATATCCTTTTTCATTATCCTCCACCAATAATGTTGCCGCAAATCTTGATACATTTTGGCGGCACCTGGATGAATAGAATACATGGAACTGTGGGCCTCTACTAGAATTAATTCATGAAGCCCATCCATATTAGGCACACAAATACGACCCTGCATTCGCAGAACTCCATCTTCCCCTACAACAACCTGTTTGGCATCACTGTGCCACACCATGTCCTTAAGGACAAGTAAATAAGAATCATCATACTACCTCCCTTTGATGCGCTCATATAAAGAAGACCGAGCAACTGCGCAAGTTAAAACTCGTCTGGGCTCTACACATCTAACCCCACGAAACTGGTTAGCCAAAGTCTGGACATCTACAGCTAATGGTATCTCACCAATCGGAATATAAGCAAGGTTGCCCATACTCACAACCTTTCTACTCAAAGCATCGTCCACCATATTTGCCTTTCCGAGGTGATACCAAATTGTGATGTCATAGTCTTTCAACAACTCCTACCATATTCTCTGCCTCAAATTGAGATCCTTTTGTTTTAACAGATACTGAAGGCTACGATGATCAGTAGATACCTCACACGAGACAACGTAGAGGTAATGCCTCTAAATCTTCAGCGCATGAACAATGGCTGCCAATTCTAAGTCATGAACAGAATAATTCTTCTCGTGAACTTTCAACTGCCGCGCCGCATATACAATCACCCTTCCATCTTGCATCAATACTGCACCAAGCCCAACACGAGATGTATCACAATGCACCGTATAAGATCCTGAACCTGTGGGTAATACCAACACTAGCGTCATAGTCAAAGCAGTTTTAAGCTTATGAAAGCTCAACTCAAACTCGTCTGACCATCCGAATGGAGCACCTTTCTGACTCAGTCTGGTCAAAGGGACTGATGTAGAAAACCCCTCCACGAACTGACGATAATAACCTACCAAACCCAAGAAACTCCGGATCTCTGTAACTGAAATAGGTCTATGCCAATTATGAACAACCTCAATCTTCTTAAGATCCACTTTTATGCCTTATGCCGATACAACATGCCCCAAAAAGGCAATTAAGTTTAACCAAAACTTGTAATTTGAAAATTTAGCATATAAGTGATTATTCTTCAAAGTCTGCAGCACACTCCGAAGATGCTGCTCATGCTCCTCTCGACTGCTAGAGTAAATCAAGATATCATCAATGAATACAACCACAAAAGAATCCAAATAGGGATTGAACACCCGATTCATCATATTCATAAAAGTTGTTGGGGCATTTGTCAACCCAAATGTCATCACTAGGAATTCGTAATGCCCATACCGAGTTCGAAAAGATGTCTTAGGGACATCAGAAGCCCTAATCTTCAATTGATGGTAACCAAACTTCAAGTTGATCTTTGAAAACACCTTGGCACCCTGAAGCTGATCGAATACGTCATCAATTCTTGGCAGTGGATACTTATTCTTGATAGTAGCTTTGTTCAACTACCGATAATCTATACACATTCCCATTGAACCATCTTTCTTCTTTACAAATAATACTGGTGCACCCCAGGGTGAGACACTAGGTCTAATGAATCCCTGATCAAGCAAGTCTTGTAGCTGCTCTTTCAATTCTTTCAACTCTAGATGGTGGGATAGAAATGGGTTGAGTGCCCGGAGCTAAATCAATACAGAAATCAATATCTCTGTCTGGTGGCATCCCCGGCAAATCTGCAGGGAATACTTCTGGAAATTCATGTACAACTGGTACTGAGTCCATAGAAGGAACATCCATACTGGGATCGCGAATATAAGCCAAATAGGCTAGACACCCTTTCTCGACCATACGCCGAGCCTTCATATAAGAAATAACCATGCTGGTAGAATGACCTGGAGTTTCTTTCCACTCTAACCGAGGTAACCCCGGCATGGCTAGGGTCACTGTCTTGGCATGAAAATCCAATATAGCATGATAAGGTGACAACCAATCCATACCCAAGATGACATCAAAATCTACCATATCAAGAAGTAGAAGATCGACACTAGTCTCAAGACTAACAATAGTAATCACACACAAATGATAGACATGGTCTACTACAATAGAGTCTCCCACCGGTGTAGATACACACAGAAGCACTCAGAGAATCACGAGGCACAACCAAATACGAAGCAAAATATGAGGGCACATAGGAATAAGTAGATCCTGGATCAAATAGAACTGAAGCATCTCTATGGAAAAGTGGAATAATACCTGTGATCACATCATCAGATGACTCGGCCTCAGGCCTAGCTGGAAAAGCATAAAATCTGGGTGGGCCCCACCACTCTGAACTGCGTCTCTGGGACGGTCTCTAACTGGCTGTCCTCCACCCCTTACGATCTGGCCTGCACCTCTAACGGTCTGACCTCCACCTCTAGCTCCCTGACCCCTACCTCTAACTGGCTGAGAAGACGGTGAAGCAACAAGTGCTGGTATGATGGCACGAGAATCCTACCGATATCTGTTACTCAACAACCTAGGACAATATCTCCTGATGTGACCAATGTTCCCACATTCATAACACCCATCCTGATGTCGTGGTTGCTGAAGCTGACCCGAATGGGCCGGATAACTGCCGTAGTGACTTTGGAGTGGTGATGCACTGATAGGAGCTGAATGTGCACTAAATGTTAGCTGCCCAGAGTAAGGCATAATATGACCGTGACTCCCTAAAGCACCAGGAGATGCCTGGAGTGCTGAATGAAACAGTCTGGGAGGATGACCCTTACCAAAATTATCTTCGCCTCAAACGAGGCACCATTGAAACCACCGAACTGACGAGGCCTCTTATCAGACCTCTTTCCTCTCTCCTATGCAAGAACCATCACGATCCTCCTCACGACATTAGCAGCCGCTTGAAAGGGAATCTCACTTCCGGTCTCCTTGGCCATCTGAAGCCTGAGAGGGTGAGTGAGTCCCTCAATAAATCTCCTCACTCTCTTTCACTCAGTAGGTAGTAAAAGGAGAGCATGACAGGCTAAATCCACAAAACGGGACTCACACTGAGTAACAATCATACTGCCCTGCAGCAGACACTCAAATTGCTTGCAGTAATCCTCTCTCAGTGTGATAGGAAGGAACTTCTCCAGAAATCGTTGCAAGAACTAGTCTGAGATAAGTGCAGGCGATCCAACTGGTCTGGTCAATGTATAATCTCTCCACCACCTCTTGTCGGAACCCGTCATCTGAAATACAACAATTTCGACCCCATTCGTCTCAACTATACCCATGTTCCACAGCACCTCATGGCAGCGGTCACGATAATCATGTTGGTCCTCATAAGGTGTACCACTGAAGTGAAATGGAAAGAGCTTAGTAAACTTATCCAATCTCAATAAGGCCTCAAAAGACATGGCGGGCCTATCATCGGTCTGTGCCGCAACAATTGGATGAACTACCCCAACTGGTGGGGTTGCGAGAGCCTGATTCTAGGGAGCCATATGCTCTGAAGCGAGAGCAGTGGGAGTTTGTGCTCCTCCCCCAGCGTGTGAGGCGGTTGGTGCCACTGAATATGTACCATTCTGGGACACGCCCTCCATAAGACTTACCAAACGGACTAAAGCGTCCTGAAGCACTGGAGTAGCTATAAATCCTTCCAGGACCTAAACTGGTCCAACTTGTATAGTTTGAACTGGAACCTCCTTCCGAAGTTCCACCTGTGGTTCTACAATAAGTGTAGCTGCTCGACCTCGGCCTCGACTCTACCCCTGGCCATAGTTTCCATCGTGGGCTCTGGTCCTTGTCCATTGGTAGATGTATTACATGTTCTCACCATCTGCGAGAGAATGAGAATAGAATGGTTCAACTATCGATGATAGAATAAGATCACATGACAGAATAAGAAAGAAGTGATATTGTTCATAAACTTTATAGCCTCTAAAAGATAAGTACAGACGTCTCTGTGCCGATCCTTCAGACTCTACTAAGTTTGCTCGTGACTAGTGAAACCCATGTAACCTAGTACTCTGATACCAATTGTCACGACCCGAAATTCTCACCTTCGGGACTGTAACAACACCTAACATTTCACTTTCTCGGGAAGCCAATGTTAGAATAATATTACCTATTTTAAAAAAAATTAAATTAATTAATAACAAAGAAACAAATGCGTAAGTAAAATCTCAAATGTAGTGACTAATCCATAATAATAGCGATGTCTAAATACCATCACAGAACTGGAGTCACAAGTGCACGAGCTTCTAGAATGATACAAATAAGGGTCTGAATAAAATAAAGTTGTCTGAAAGCAAACACACAGCTAAAGTAAAGTAGACGGGGACTTCAGAACTGCGGATGTTGTGCAGTTATACCTCAAGTCTCCTCTGGGTAGCTGAAATCCGAGCAAGTCTATGGTACGCCGCTGGGACCAACTCCGAAATCTGCATAAGAAGTGCAGAGAGTAGTATCAGTACAACCGACCCCATGTACTGGTAAGTGCCGAGCCTAACCTCGACAAAGTAGTGACGAGGCAAAAGAAGGTCTCTTACATTAATATGTACGCATTAATAATAATAATAGCGGGAATAGTAGTAAGACCAGTAAATAATATTAGGTTTTGAAATCAATTCAGCAGTCACAATCCATCAACTTGTTTCCATTGCAGCATGCAACCTGTTCCCTCAAGATAAACTTTAAATAACTCTGTTACAGCGTGCAACCCGTTCCCCCAATATAGACTTTTAAATAAGTCTGTTGCGGCATGCAACCCGATCCCCCCAATATATTTACTTTCATTTCTGTTGCGGCGTGCAACCCAATCCCCCAATATATTTTAACAACTCATAAATGTAATAGAAATTACTCCAATAAATACCACGTTCAATGAGAAACTATTAAGCATCAATGCATATAATAATTATAATTTATTTATGAATAAACAATGACAATTAGCAATTAATTATAAAAATTATAGAGAAAATAGGCAGTTTAATATTTAGTTTGTTACATGTCAAATAGCAATTAAGACACATAAGTCCAATAAGCATGTGACAATTATTGCAGGAACTCAAAAATTAATATTTGACATGGAATATGAGTGAAATAATTAATATAATAATTAATTCATGTTTTAAAATAATTTATAATTTTTTAAGAAATTAAGCAAATAATTAATTTGACGAAGTATAGCACTCGTCACCTTGCCTCTATATCGTTACACATGAAATTCATGTAGCAAATAATTCAAGGGTTCTATTCCCTCAAGTCAAGGTTAACCACGATACTTACCTCGCTTCGCAACCAAATTCAAGTTTCCAATACACCCTTGCCTCGCGAATTAGTATACGAAATCCTCAAATTTAGTCATAAGCAATTCAATATACTCAATACAAATCGTAGGAATTAATTCTATATGAATTTATAAATTTTCAGGATAAAAATCCGAAATTCATTTTAAAACTCAACAGTGGGACCCACATATCGAATCCCGAAAAAACTTGTGAAATCCGAACACTCGTTCTGATATGAGTTCAACCATACAAAAATTATCGAATTCCGACATCGGATTGACTTTCAAATTTTTATTTTACATTTTTGGAAGATTTTATAAAAATCTGATTTTTCTTCTATAAATTCACGGATTCATGATGTAAATGAGTATGAAATCATGAAATATAATTAATATGGGATAAGAAACACTTACCTCAATGTTTTCCCGTGAAAATCGCTCAACAATCGTCTCACCCGAGCTCAAAATCAAAAATGGCGGAAAATGGGTCGAAATCCCATTTCTAGAACTTAAGTTCTGTTTGCCTAAATTTTTACTCATCGCGATCGCGAAAATTCGTTCGCGATCGCGTAGAACAATTTTGCCCAGATCCATTTTACTCTCCGCGATTGCGGATAATACTTTGCGATCGCGAATCATACTTTGGTTGCCCAAAATTTTAACTTTACGCAATCGCGTAAATGGCCATGCGATCGCAGAGAATATTTTCTCAACCTTACACGATCGCGTACTGACTTGTGCGATCGCGTAGCACAATTTTGGATGCTTTAGCTTCTGCCTTATTCCCTCTTCGCGAATGCGAAGCTTTTCACTTCGACCCTTCGCGAACGCGTGCCCTCGGTCGCGAACGCGAAGCATAAAATGTGCGAGTCCAATTTTCCTCTTCGCGATCGCGAAGCACAATGCACCAAATGACAACAAAAGCTAAAAATCAGATTTTTCTCAAAGTTCAAATGGTCTGTATGCTATCCGAAACTCATTCGAGCCCTCGGGGCTCCAAACCAAACATGCACACAAGTCTAAAAACCTCATACGAACTTGCTCGCGCGATCAAAACACCAATTTAACACTTAGAATTACGAATCAGACACCAAATCAAATAAAAATTTTAAAATAACTTTAAAGCTTTTATTTTCACAACCGAACGTCCGAATCACGTCAAATCAATTCCGTTTTTCACCAACTTTGACAAACAAGTCATAACTGACATAACGAACCTATAAAAATTTTCAGAACTCAAATCCGACCCCGATATCAATAAAAGTCAATTTGTAGTCAAACTTTAAAATCTTTAAGCTTTTAGGCTTCTAGTTTTCGCCAACTGGCAATAACTCAAGTTAGGGACCTCCAAATTAAATTTCGGGCATACGCCCAAATCACAATACGGACCTACCAGAACTATCAAAATACTGATCCGAGTTTGTTTGCTCAGAATGTTGACCAAAGTCAACTCAGTTGAGTTTTAAGGCTCTATTTTACATTTTAATCAATTTGTCATATAAAACTTTCCGAAAAATTATACAGAGTGCGCACGCAAGTCGAAGAATGATAAATAGTACTTTTCGATGTCTTAGATCACAAAAATAATTATTAAATTTAAAGATGTTTTTTTGTTCAATCACTTTGTTTAAAGAGTCTTTGGTCTACTTACCGTGAAAGATTTGTATTATCCTAGCCTTACTAATTATCACAAGAGAAATAGTACTCCGCCGTTGCAATAGCTTGGACAAGTGTACATGTTCGTCTTGTCATCATAATTCATAATTGCTGCGGTTGAATATTTAACTTTTGATACGATAGGAAATCATGAGTTTTTTATGTAATCGTGTAAGCATAATCACAATTGACCAAATATCTTATCGTGTTTGAATTATACAATCAATTAAGAGTTTAAGTTAGATATATAAAGAATATTTTTACACTATTATATTACCTTTACCTATTGTAACAAGTATCAATTTTATTTTTAAAATTATAAATCTCACATTTTAAGAAGATTTACCTATAATTATCACATGAAAATTCTGATAGTGTAAAAAGATTAGACTGATAGTAAACTCATAAATTATATAGGAAGGGACTTTTTTGTTTGGGGAGGTTAAACAAGTGTGCTAACCAAATAAATGAATATGAAAATGCATAAATAGGCTCCCACTCATGGACTAACAAATTGCATTATGGGAAGTGGACCCAAGGTGGGATGATAATTATCTATAATTAGGTGCTCAAGAGTCACAGAATGACGACTGTTAACTGATTGTTTGGTGTATGACTAATATCCACGTGTCACGTCTCATTGGCCTAACTTAAACCCTAAGCCAAATTATAATTAAATGCACCTGTAATCCTCCCGGATATTGACCTACCCCAATCTTAAAACATAACTCTCTCTCACACACACACAACTCTGCCTCTTTGCCATTTCATTTTAATGAGCATTTTTTATGAGTGTATGTCTATAATTATTCATGAAGCAAATCCAAAATAGAGTTCTCTATTAGAATAATTTTTATGGAAGATAGAAGGAAGTGTCATATTCTTCTTTACGCAAAATATTTAGATTCTTTTTGTTTATGTAATGGGTATTCTTAATTTATTGTATTTTTTTATTTGAAATTTCTGGTGCTTTGCTTCATTATTTTTTGCCATTCCTCTATGAAAATTGTGACGACCCGGCCGGTCGTCTCGAGAGTTGTAGCCCAATTTATCCATTTTCTGATTCTATCGTGTCCTACAATTATTATATGACTTACCGGGTTAGTTGATTTGGGTCCGGAGTGAATTGAGACACTTAGTCTCTTAACTAAAATCTTAAGCTGGAACAGTCGTCCGGATGTTGACTTATGTATAGACGAACTCGGATTGGAATTTTAATAGTTCTGTTAGCTCCGTTGGGTGATTCTGGACTTAGGAGCGGGTCTGAATTGTGATTTGGAGGTCGGGAGTAGAATTAGGCTTGAAATGGTGAAAGTCAAATTTTTGAAAAGTTTAACCGGGAGGTTGACTTTTTGATATCGGGGTCAGATTGGAATTTCGGAAGTTGGAGTAGGTTCGTGGTGTCATTTATGACTTGTGTGCAAAATTTGAGGTCAATCGGACGTGATTTGATAGGTTTTGACGTCGTTTGTAAAATTTAAAAATTTCAAAGTTCATTATGCTTGAATCCGTGTGTAATCCGTATTTTTGATATTGTTTGGGGTGATTTGAGGGTTCGACTAAGTTTGTATTGGGTTATATGACTTGTTGGCATGTTTGGTTAAGGTCCCGAGGGTTTCGGGTGCGTTCCGGAGGCTTAACAGATTGAAATGGGGACTTAGGCAATTGCTGAGTTTCTGGTGTTCTGGTATTTCGCACCTGCGGTGGGGAGACGCAGGTGCAGAAGCGCAGAAGCGGAGAGAAAGGTCGCAGATGCGGGCAAGGCCATGAAGGACAGGGGTCGCAGGTGTGAAGAATTTCCCGCACATGCAGTAACACAGATGCGGACAAGTGGATGCAAATGCGGGAGGGCAGCTAAGAGAGAGTGATTCCGCAGAAGCGAGTCCAGGGCCGCAGATGCGCGTTCGCAGGTGCAGAACCTGGAGCACAGGTACGGGCCTTGGAGATTCAAGTGACTTCCGCAAAAATGGCATTTTCACCGCAGGTGCGGAGTATTAGCCGCAGGTGCGGAAAGCCTGGGCATAATGTTTAAAAAAAGAAGGGTTCGCGATTTTAGTCTTATTTCAACATTTTGGACTCAAAATTAGGCGATTTTGGAGAGGATTTTCGAGGGGATTATTGAGGTAAGATTCTTGCACTCGTTTTTTTATCATAAATCTTGTTTTCCCATTATCCCTCCTCATCCCCCCCCCCCCCCCCCACACACACTCCCAGATTATGTGGTGTTGAGGTGAAATTTGGGGGTTTAGGGCTAGAGAATTAGAGAGTGAATTTTGGGGATTTGGATGACCAAATAGTGTCGGATTTTGATAAATTTGGTATGGTTAGACTCGTGAGTGAATGGGCTTTCGGGTTTTGTGACTTTTGTCGGATTTCGAGACGTGGGCCTAGGGGCCGGGTTGAGCCTATTTCGGATTTTGGCTTATAATTTCGTGTTTTTCTTGTGGGATTGATTCCTTTAGCCTATATTAATTATATCGTACTGCTTGTGGCTAGATTCGGGGCATTTGGAGACTGATTTGAGGGGCAAAGAAACTTTGGAGTATAGTTTTGCGTAGTTTGAGGTAAGCAACCATTTTAAATCTGGTCCTAAGGGTATGAAACCCTAGATTATGCGTTATGTGATTGATTTGGAGGTGACACACATGCTAGATGACGGGCGTGTGGGCGTGCACCGTGAAAATTGTGACTTGGTCCATTCTGAGAAACTGAGAAGTTGAATAAACTTGTTGCTAACTATAAGCTCTTCACGTGTTATAGAAATTTGATTGTGAATCATGTTAGAGAGACCATATTTAGGCTATGTGTTGGTACTGTTAGGACCCACAGAGGCCGTGTTACATGTTGAATTACCTGCTAAATGCTATTTATACTCAGTCTCAGATTTATTCGCATATCATAGCTCAGTCTCTATTATTCTTTTTGATACATCATAGTGTTGATGTGTGGGCTGATTTTTCTTATTTCTGAGAGCCCGAGAGACTTGAGAGTTTGCTCACTGAGTGAGGCCGATGGCCTGATTGTGAGGATATTTATGGGATCGGGCTGCACACCGTAACATGTTTTTCGTTGATTTATGCCATGATTTGGCTTGATATAGTGCTTCGGCTGAAGGAGCCCCTCCTGAGTCTGTACACACCCCCAGTGAGCGCAGGTACCTACTGAGTGCGAGTGCCGAGTGCTGAGTGACTGTGAGAAATGAGTGATTGTGAGATTTGAGTGGATGGGAGGACAGAGTGATTGTTGCCTTGAGATGATGTATATGATTTCATTGTTGTTGCAGATAGTTTCCATATATCACTGATTTTGGAAAACTTCTGAAGGATACTTTTATCTGGTTTTACTTAATTTTTGGCACGAATAAACTGATTTGACTTAATTTGCTAGATTTGAAAGCATGTCTACTTTTCTTGTTGAGACTACTGAAAATGAATTATAACTGTGTAGCTCGTCATTATCTTTCAGTTCCTTATTTATTATTGTTACTTACTGAGTTGGTTGTACTCACGCTACACCCTGCACTTCGTGTGCAGATCCAGGATTTTTTGTACGCGGAGAGTATTGATATTTCACGTAGCTAGCCTTTGGAGATATCGAGGTAGCTGCCTGGCGTTCACAGTCCTTGTTTCTCCTTCCTTATCCTTTCTTTCATTGTATTTGGACCCACATTGTTACAGTCATTTCATTTCTAGACTAATTATGTATAGATGCTCATGGCTTAGTGACACCCCGATATTGGGAGCTATTTCCACACTTGTATTTTGGGTTTTACCCCCCCTGTTTATGAAAACTCTGCCTATTTCAAATGTCTTAATTTATTTTTCTGTTAAATATTTGGAGTATTTGGAAATGACGGCTTGCCTAGTACCATCGATAGACGCCATCACGATAGGTTAGGATTTGGGTCGTGACAAAAATCTGAGTACTTTTTAAATTTTTTTACTATTTATATAATGTGTATTTAATTCATTTCGCTATTTGTTCTATTAATATGTAAGCTTTTCTACCCAGTGTAACGGGTATTGTGCATTTATCACATTTCTTGTACACTGGGTTTATATGATGTACTAATAATAGTCGGCAATTTATTACATAATTTCTTCACTAATATTTATTTTCTTCTTTTGAAATCATTTTTGTTATCATGGATTCAATTTTTTTAATTTTAGTTAAAAAAAAAGAAAAAAAAAGAATTTTATATCCATAATTTGCATGTGAGATGGGCTGCTGTGTTTGTAGCTATTTCCGACGGATCCGCCCGATGAATTCCGCCCAAGTAGCAACGAGGAGAAGAAGGAAAACAGAGAGAAGGGAGAGAGAAGGAGGGAGGGAGAGGGAGAGGGAGAGGGAGAGGGAAAGGGAGTGGGAGGGAGAGTTGTGTTTTATAATCAGAGCAAGTCAATATTTGGACGGGTTACAGGTGAGTTTAATTATATTTTGGTTGAAATTCAAATTAGGCCAATGGAACAGTTACACATGGATATTAATTAAAAAAGTTTCCCCAGAATTTTCTGTTAGTAATAAGGGTAATGTTGAGCCAAAAAAAATAACGGCAGGGCATTTTTATTCAAATATAATTGAAACACAATTGAGCAGCATCCAGAAGCTTCACCCAATTCTTCTGCGATCCGGTCACAAAGTGCCGGAGATATTCCTCTAGCATGCCATTGAATCGCTCCGTCTGGCCATCAAATTGCGGATGAAAACTTGAGCTATGACTCAACTTTGACCCGAGGCACTTAAAGAGTTGGGTCCAAAAATTGCTAGTGAAGCGTGAGTCGCGATCACTAACAATGTCTTTAGGTAAGCCCCAATACTTGACGACATGAGAGAAGAATAGTCGAGCTGTATCTTCTGCTGATATATATTGTGGGGCTGCTATAAAGGTAGCATACTTGGAAAACCGATCCACCACAACCAAGATAGTTGTGAGATCTCCGACCTTGGGCAATCCGGTGATGAAGTCTAGGGAAACGCTTTCCCAAGGTCTTTTTGGTACAGCTAGTGGTTCCAAGAGCCCTGCCTGCGTCAAGCGGTCTGACTTATCTTTCTGGCATACTAGACAAGTCTTCACATACTGAGCGACGTCATCGACCATTTGAGGCCAATAATATGCACGGCGAAGCAATGCCATGGTGCGTTCCTCGCCGGGATGACCGGCCCACAAAGTATCGTGGCATTCTGCAAGAAGAGTCCGTCGCAGATCTCCTCCTTTAGGAACATAAAGTCGGTTCCCTTTCACCTTCAGGAACCCATCTTCGGTGTAGAACTGGCGAGTCTTGCCCTGTCTTACCAAATCAACCAAATACTGTGCAGCAGGATCCTTGATGAGTAGATCCTGTATCTGGTCTTTTATGGTGGTGGTTACTTCACTTCCCTTTAGGGCGGCGAGTACACACATCGATGCTAGATCAGCTCTCCGACTGAGTGCATCAGCAACATGATTGGTCTTTCCACTTCGGTACTCCAGGTTGAAGTGAAATTCCGCTAGGAGTTCCTGCCACCTAGCCTGTCGTCCATTCAGCTTCGGCTGGGTCATGAAATGGCTAACGGCTGTGTTGTCTGTCTTGACCACGAATGGGGCTCCCAGTAGATAATGCCTCCAAAGGCGTAAGCAATGAACGACAGCCAATAATTCTTTCTCATGGGCGGCATAGCGTCGCTCTGCATCCTTCAGTTTCCGGCTCTCGTACGCTACGGGATGCCCTTCTTGTAGCAATACTCCACCAAGTGCATAGTCGGAGGCATCCGTTTGCACTTCGAATGGCTTGGCCAAGTCAGGGAGGGCCAAGACTGGGCTACTGGACATAGCCATCTTCAATGCGTCGAAGGCCTTTGCCCGCTTGGGGCCCCAATCCCACAGGGTGGCCTTCTTGAGAAGTTCTGTCAGCGGCACTGCAATGAGGGAGTAACTTTTCACAAACCGCCGATAGAAGTTGCATAGGCCAAGGAACGACCTCAAGGCATGTATATCCTTAGGAGGCGGCCATTCTGTTATGGCCTGAATCTTCTGCTGGTCCATCTTGATCCTCCTTTCCTCGATGACATGTCCGAGGAAGTCAATTTGTTTCTGAGCAAAGGAGCACTTGGATAGCTTTGCATATAGTTCGTGCTCCCGCAATCGGGCTAGGACCTTCCGCAAATGCTCCAGGTGTTCTTCTAGTGTCTGGCTATATACCACAATGTCATCCAAATAAACCACGACGAATTCATCAATGTATTCTCGGAAGACTTGGTTCTTCAAGGTGCAAAATGTGGCTGGCGCGTTAGTCAAGCCAAAGGGCATAACCAAGAAGTCGTACGACCCATATCTTGTCACACAGGTCGTCTTGTGCTCATCACCATCGGCAATCCGAACTTGCCAATAACCTGTCCTCAGATCTATTTTGGTGAATACCGTCGCACCACCCAGTCTATCAAACAAGTCTGCCATTAGCGGAATAGGGTACTTGTTTTTCACGGTGATTTTGTTTAGAGCCCGGTAATCCACGCAGAGTCGCAAACTACCATCATGTTTCTTTTGGAATAACACAGGGGACCCGTATGGGGACTTAGAGGGCACAATGATCCCTGTGTCTAGCATTTCCGTCAATTGTCTCCGAAGCTCAGCGAGTTCGGGTTGTGACATTCTGTATGGCGCCCGGGCAGGTGGCTTCGCACCCGGCACCAACTCAATCTCATGGTCCACAGTTCGCCTAGGCGGAAGATGCTTTGGCATGTCTTGTGGCATGATGTATTCAAATTCCAGAAGTAACTCCTTCACGGGTGCAGGAATGGGACCCGAGGAGCGTTCTATATCTTCCATGCAGAGGGTAGCCAGGAACGTGGGTTCATGTCTTTTTACCCCCTTCTTCAACTGCAAGGCCGAGATGTTCTCGGCTGCCATCTTCATGGGAATGCACGGAATAATGCAGGGCTTGGCCCCATTTGCCCCCATCATCAGTAGCATGTCTGCATACGGTGCGGGCATGGTATTGGTCTGTCTCAGGAATTCCAACCCCACGATTAACTCAAAGTCATCTATGATCACTACGCGTAGGTTGAACTTTCCTTCATAAGGGCCAAGCTTCACTGGAACTTCTTTGGCTATTCCACCCACTGGTTGAGGTGGTGAGTTGATAGCCTTCACACGACCTTTGCCCTTTCCTACGACTAGTCCAAGACGCTCCACCTGAGTCGAGGCTAAGTAGTTATGGGTGGCACCTGTGTCTATCATTGCCCGAATGGGCTTGCCATTTACCTTCATGTCAACGAACATTAGGGTCCTCTCTTGATGAGGAGGAGTCCTCAAATTCGCCTTCTTATTTCCTTTCCCGGCAATTGGACAGGGGTCCTTCTTCTTGCGGATACCGGCACTGGTACCCGCTAAGGGCTCAGAAATGGAGCCAACAATTGCATTGAATGCACCTACTGGCTCGGTCTGGTCCGCATCATCGGCGTCGTCATCCGTCCCATCCTCAAAAGCTTGATGGGCATTCATCTGTGCATGTGGACATTCATTATTCCAATGTGGTCCGCCGCAATGGCGACATCCTGAGGGGGGCTTCCTCCCCCGATCATTGTTGTTAGATGCAGCACTAGTACTGCCGGAAGAGGGAGTCTTGGATTTGGGTGCACTCCGGTCTCCTCCACTTCTGCTAGGGCCACTAGTGTTTGGTTGGCCCCCTTTGTATCCTCCTCGGACAGGCTGTTGAGGCCTATCCTTCCGGGCTTCCACTTGGTAATCCCCAAGGCACTCTGCTGCTTGGATTGCCTTAGGCAACGTGTCTACCCTTTGTCTCTGCAACTCCATCCGGGCATAAGGTTTCAACCCTTCCAGGAAGGTGAAGAGTTTGTCTTTGTCCCCCATGTCACGGATGTTCAGCATGAGCGCGGAGAATTCCCGCACGTAATCTCGCACTGATTTGGTCTGGCGGAGCTCCCGCAACTTTCTCCTGGCATTGTACTCAACATTTTCGGGGAAGAACTGTAGGCGTATGGCTGCCTTCAGTTCCGCCCATGTGTCGAGGGCATCTTCACCTGCCTTGATGGCTTCGTACTTCACCCGCCACCAGAGTTTGGCATCACCCTGAAGATACATGGCAGCAGTTGCTACCTTCTTAGCTTCTTCCAGGCTTCCCACGGCATCGAAGTATTGCTCGATGTCGAAAATGAAATTTTCCACTTCTTTGGCATTCCGAGCTCCACTGTATGGCTTTGGCTCAGGAATTTTCAGCTTTTATGCCATGGGGGCGAGGTTCACACCACCCCCAAATTGGTTTCCGCCTCCTCGAAGTAGGCCTTGTAAAGCAGCATTGACAACATTAAGCTGGCCTGTCAAGTTGTCAATGGTTTGTTGCATGGCAGTCACCCTGTCTTCCTCTTGTTCCCTGTTGGCTAAATCCTCGGCACACTCCTGCTGGAGGACCTCAAATTTACCAAAAATTTCAGCTGTCTCTGTGGCTGCTGTTTGCCGGTCTCCTTCAGAGTCGCGGCTGATGTTTTCTATGTCAACTTCGGCCTGGATGAGTCTGCGGTCCAGGTCGTCCAACCTTTGCACTAGGCTGGTTTTTAGATCGGGCACCATTTCCACGATGGGCCGTAATGCGTCAACCGTTCCCTCAAGGGTCGCGATGCGATCCCCATAATTCACCATGGTCAGAAATGGTGGTAATTGCAATGTGATCCCTCGTCCGATGTCGAGCCTAGGCTCTGATACCAACTGTTACGCGGCGCCTTCCTGAAGTTCCTTGGAAGGGCGACGTAAGGCTAGGCAACCGATGTCAGTACGGTTGCTGTCCGCCAACTGAGGTCCCCTCCGTACGCTAGACTAGATTGTCAGTGCCGTACGGAAAAACCAATGTCATGAGCAATTGAAAGAGAGCAGAAAAGAGAATTGAGAATGAAAGAAAGCTTGATTGCATTGAATGAAAGCTATTACAGAAAACAAGACGGTGTCGGGGGGGAGAGACACCAGTACAGAGAATTGTTTGCTTGCTTGAAAGTTTTGATTGCTTGGTCCCCCTTAATAATGCTTAAAAAAAATAAACCAAAGTTACATGACTAGACCTATGAAAGCTGGAAAATCACACTTAAAGAAAATGCAGCAAAACTACTCTATATTTACAATGAAAAGGACTTAGTCTTCTACAAAGCAGCAGCAAGTCCGTTGGCAGCAACTTTGTCTTTAGCATCAGGGTCTGCGTGCGCGGCATTGTCTGCGCGCGCGGCGCTGTTGGCTTTTGCCTGTGGCTGGGCGCTGGCGATGGCTATCGGTGGGGCGACAGAGGCACATGCGCGCTTGTCACTTGGAGCTGCCGAGACCACGGGGCCGACCGTGGCGACGGGCATTGGGAGGCTGGCCAGGACGCCACGGGGCGCGTCCAAGGGATCATGGGGCATGGCTGGAAAGCCGCCCATGACATAATTTATGTAAATCATGACGTGTGAATTTTAAAAGCTTATGTGTACGAGCTTTTTCTATGATTTTGAGTTGTAATTCTTGATCAAAATCAATTCAAATCTACATTAAATAACTTCAAGTTTTATAAACAACCTCCTTGGACTATTTCTAACAAGTCTAAACAATACTCACTCCAAATTGCTTATAAAATCATATTCGAATATTAAATACATTTATTTGAGCTTGCTCAATAATGATGGATTACCTTAAAAATTTAATTTTCACCACCCAAATGGATTTGGTTTGTTAAAATTATGTTTGAACCACAATTATTGATTCTGAAATTGGATTAGAAGTTTACGCTTTAAGAAATAAAGCTGAATAGGATTTTCGAGAACCTATTTGAAGTTGAATGTTGAATCTTGGTCTATTATATTTGGGCTATAACTTTACAAAGTTATATATAGGCCACCTGATTGCAATATATATGTGTGTGGACTGTCCTTATGTGTAATTCTTTTTGTTTATTTATTCTTTTACAATTCGTTTAGTCACCAAATCAAAATGACGAAAGCTTTTTCTTTTATTATCATAACTTTATCTAACCAGGTACACCCGTAAAATTTAGGTTTTCGATATTTTCATAAGTTTTCTTGCTGATTAATTTGGGCTAAATAGGTTGCCGAAGCTGGGTCAAATATTTGGATGGGTTAACTATTGTTATGCTCAAATTAAAATTCAAAATATATATATATATATATATATATATATATATATATATATATATATATATATATATATATATATTATGCACCCAAAATACCACACGAATTAGAGAGAGAGAGAGAGGAGAGAATATTTATTATACCGTTAAGGAGAATATAGTTCATGCATTTTCCATAAGCGCATTCATGGTTACAAACACCACTTTTATCAGCCGCAATTGAAGCAAAAGACTGGTAACATTCCATAGAGGGGCAATTGCCTAATAGAGCGCACTTTGCCATGCATGAAGGAATGGTGAGAATACATTGAATCGCATAAACAATACCCCATGTCCTTACTAGGCAATCCCACACAGATTCAGAAGACACGGGTCGCCCTGAAAAGAGAAGGATTGCAAACACAAAAAGTAATTTAACGCTTAACTTTCCCTCCATATTGAACCTTTCTTATTTTATTGATGTTAGGCAGATGTATTAGTGTAAAAATAGGTAGAAGATTCATGAATACTTATAGTCACACATGCATAAGAATTAATGCATTTTAATAAAGAGACGAAATGTGAACCACCGTGTGTCACACTGGATGAATAATTTTGCCAAAATTATTTTTCCAATTTTGGACTAAAAAGTGTCCCACTTTGTTAGAGCATTAAATACACCATTAGTTTAAAGCTTTTGTGACCAAGATTTATTTATCTTATTATGTGACTTTAATGCTTAGTGTTTTTATTCTAGTTTTCATGAGCAGATAACTTAATTACTAAGGTTGTGAACTCAATAATGGGTGTAATGTATGTGTGTTTACCATTGAATCCTATTATTTCTATAATTCAGGGACTAGAAAATAATTTAAACCTATTTCATTCCCCCGATTTGGTACTCGGCATGGTCATGAATACTTATAGTTACACGTGCAAGAATTAGCATATTCATAGTTTAGTCTTTAGCTTTCATTGTTTTGTCTTTTGCTTCAGAAGAATCAATGCATTTTAATAAAGAGACAAAATGTGAACCACCATGCGGCCGGCCGTGTGTCACACTACATGAATAGTTTTCCCATAATTATTTCTCTAATTTTGAACCATTAAAAATAGACTAATTAAGATTTTTGTGGAGTATCTTGGATTAGAAAGTGTCACACTTTGTTAGAGCATTAAATATACCATTATTTTAAAACTTTTGTGAACAAGATCATTTACTTTCTTGACTGTAAGACCTTTTTTCATTATATGACTTTAATGCTTAGTGTTATTATTTTAGTTGTCGTGAGTAGTTAGCTTTATTACTAAGGTTGTGGACCTAATGATAGGTATAATTTATGTGTGTGTACCATTGAATCTTATTATTTATATAATCCAGGGACTAGATAAAATAACTTGACACCTCTCGTAGTCCAAGAAACTTATTTATTTTCTCCATATTATATCATTTCCCTTATTATTCTTTTCATTTTAATTTATGTTAGAATTTCAAAATTCATGTCCCTTAGAAGACATCGTGTAAAAGAAGTCCAATATCCATTACTATTAAAAAGAAAATCAATTACTGCCTAACCGCTCACTTGCAATTAATTCTCAGCATATGCCGCCTACTATTTCTTCAAGGAATGAAGAGTGATATACCTACTCATATTCATAATTACATGCTCATGGTTGTAGAAAATAAAATTAACACTGACAATAAAGAACTAGTAAAAATAATTTTTGCCTATTTCATTTCCCCGATTTGGTACTCGGCATGGTTATGAAATTCATACATATTACTGTAGGTCCGCCCTGTCATAAATACTTATAATCGTACAATTCATAAGCATCAGCGAATTCATAGTTTAGTCTTTAGCTTTCATTGTTTTGTTTTTTGCTTCAGAAGAATCAATGGATTTTAACAAAGAGACAAAATGTGAACAACATGCGGGCCGTGTGACACTGCAGGAATAATTTTGTCATAATTATTTCTCCAATTGTGGACCATTAAAAAGAGACTAATTAGGATTTTTGTGGAGTATCTTAGATTAAAAAGTGTCACACTTGGTTAGAGCATTAAATACACCATTATTTTAAAGCTATAGTGAACAAGATCATTTACTTTTGTGATAACCCAAAAAGTCATCTTTAAATCTAATAATTAATTCTGTGTTTTAAGACCTAGAAAAACACTATTTATCATTCCTCGACTTGCGTGCATAACCCATATAGTTTTTCGGAAAGTTTTTTGTGTGAAAAATGGATTAAAATATAAAATAAAGCTTTAAAACTCAACTGAATTGATTTTGATCAATATTTTGAGCAAAACAAACTCGAATCAGTAATTTGACAGTCCCGGTAGGTCCGTATCGTCATTTGGGACTCGAGTGTATTCCCGTAATCGAATTCCGAGGTCCCTAACCCGAGATATGAATTTTTTATGAAAAATTAAAAGTTTGAAAGCTAAATGATTTTTAAGAATTTACTGATGTTGGATTTATTGACACAGGATCCGTATTTTGGTTTCAGAGCCCGGTATAGGTCCACTATAATATTTATGACTTGTCTACCGAATTTGGTGAGAAACAGAGTTGATTTGTCGTGATTCGGACGTCCGGTTGTGAAAATATAAGTTTTAAAGTTTTCTTGAGAATTTTCTTTAATTTGGTGTCCGATTCATAGTTCTAGGTGTTATTTTGGCGATCTAATCGCGCGAGCAAGTTCTTATGGTATTTTAGGACTTGTGTGCATATATGGTTTGGAACCCCGAGGGCTCGGGTGTAATTCAGATCAGGATCGACGCATTTTGGAACCATGAAACTACTGAACCTACTGCTACTGGTTTCCTTCTATGCGATCGCGTGACTGTGTCCGCGATCGCGAAGGCTTAATGGTCACAGATGAAAGTTTTACTATGCGATCGCATAGTGAGGTCCGCGATTGCACAATGACAACAGGCAAAGCACCGCGAATGCGAGGGCCAAGCCGCGTTCGCGTAGAAGGAATGAGGCAGAAGGTGAAGCATAAAATTTGTACTACGCGATCGCACAATGATGTCCGCAATCGCGGAAGGCTAAGAAATTGTACTTCGCGTTCGCGAGAGCACTGCCGCGTTCACGTAGAGCAAAAAGTTGGGCAGCCAAAAATGTGCTTCGCGATCGCGAAGTATTGTACGCGATCGCATAAGGTAAACTCTCGGGAAACAAAACTTAAGTTCTAGAAATGGGATTTCGTCCCATTTTCAACCATTTTCCATATTAAGGCGATTCTTGAGCGATTTTCACGAAAAAATATTGGGGTAAGTATTCCTTATCCTATATTGATTATTTTTCATGATTCCATATTTATTTATATCATGAATCCGTGAAATTTTGAGAGAAAAATTAGATTTTTATAAAATCTTCCAAAAAAATAAAAATTTAAGATTTCAAGGTCCATTTGACATCGTAATTTGATAATTTTTGTATGGTTGGACTCGTCTCGGAATGGGTATTTGGATTTCGTAAGTTTTTCCGAGATATGAGACGTGGGCCCCACTGTCAATTTTTAAAGTGAATTTTAGATTTTATCCGGAAAATTAGTAACTTTATATGGAATTAATTCCTACGATTTGTATTGAGTATATCGAATTATTTGTGAATAGATTTGAAGCTTTTGGAGTCAAATTTAAAAGAAAAAATCGTGGTCGAGTAATTGATTGAAATTACAAAGCGAGGTAAGTGTCGTGGTTAACCTTGACTTGAGGGAATAGAACCCTTAAATTATTTGTTATGTGAAATGCATGTGAACGACGTATAGGCGAGGTGACGAGTGTCTATACGTCGTCAAATTAATTGTTTGCATAATTATTTGAAAATGATAAATTATTCTAAGACACGAATTAATTGTTATAATAATTATTTCTCTCCTATTCTTTGTCAAATATTAATTCTTGAATTCCTGCAATAATTGTTACATGCTATTTGATTTATGTGTCATAATTTTTATTTGACATTTAGCATACTAAATATTAAACTGCCTATTTTCTCCATGATTTTTACAATTAATTGCTAATTGCCATTGTTTGTTCATAAATAAAATATAATTATTGTGTGCCTTGATGCTTAATAGTTTCTCATTGGACGTGGTATTTATTGGAGTAATATTTATTACATTTATGAGTTGTTTAAAGTTATATTAGGGGAACGGGTTGCACGCCGCAATGGAAATGAAAGTAAATATATATATTAGGGGATCGGATTACACGCCGCAACAGACTTATTTAAAAGTCTATATTGGAGGATTACATTGCACGCCGCAACAAACTTATTAAAAAGTTCATATTGGAGGATCGGGTTACACGCCGCAACTGACTTAATTAAAAGTCTATATATATACTTGATTAAAATAAATATATTAGAGGGTTGAAAATGAATATATTGTGGGAATGGGTTGCACGCTGCAACGAAAATTGGTTGAAATAATAATTGGTTATGACTAATGAGTTGGCTTCAACTATTAAAAAAAATGAGCTATCTGATTTAATTCTATTTTTGTGGTTATTACTATTATTGCGTGCAGGTTAATGTAAGTGACGTGCCTTAGCCTCATTACTACTTCGTCGAGATTAGGCTTGGCACTTACCAGTACATGGGGTCGGTTGTATTGATACTACACTCTGCACTTCTTGTGCAGATTTCGGAGTTGGTCCCAGCGGCGTACCATAGACTTGCTCGGATTTTAGCTACTAGAGGAGACTTGGGGTACAACTGCACGGCGTTCCCAGTTCTGAAGTCCCCGTCTACCTTATTTTAGTTGTGTGTTTGCTTTCAGATAACTTTATTTTATTCAAACCTTTATTTGTATTAGTCTAGAAGCTCGTGCACTTGTGACACCAATTATGGGATAGTATTTAGACATCGCAATTTTTATGGATTATTCACTATATTTCACTTTTAACTTCCACATTTGTTTCTTTGTTATTAATAGATTTAAAATTATTTTAAAATGGATAATATTATTCTAACGTTGGCTTGCCTAGCAAGTGAAATATTAGGCGCTATCACGATCCCGAAAGTAAGAATTTCGGGTCGTGACAACTTTCTTGACTGTAAGACCTTTTTTCATTGTATGACTTTAATGCTTAGTGTTATTATTCTAGTTGTCATGAGTAATTTAGCTTTATTACTAAGGTTGTAGACCCAATGATGGGTATAATTTATATGTGTTTACCATTGAATCTTATCTATATATATATATATATATATATATATATATATATAATTGAGGGACTGAAAAGAGATGAAGTGGCATGCTCTAAAGCCAGAATTTGTATTTATTTTTTCCCTCAATTCTTTTGTGTATACACTGTGAGCACCTAATTTTTGCCCTAATATGAAATTACTCCTAAAAAATAATTTTAATTATTTTATGAACTTCAGAAGTTTTTCTTTATTTGTTTGGCATTTATTCGCATTGTTTATGCATGTTAGGAATATCGTAAATCATAAAAATCATAAAAATATTCAAATCTTAATTTCATAGCATTTTAGTTTTTGAATTGCATTTTTAGAATTTAATTACATTGTTAAATATATTATTTAAATATATAAAAACCAAAAAATGCATTCTTAGGCTAGTTAATTAATTAGATCATTAGTTAATCAGTAAGTGAAATATATAAATAGTTTAGCCACACAAATTGGTCTAGTCAAGCCCATCCCTTTAGAAGCCCAATTTCCATGACCCACCTGGCCCAACTGAATCCCCCTCTCTTTGAAACACCCATTTCCCAAACCTTAAAGATGGAAGAGAACAGCCCCCCCCCCCCCTCCACATTTGGGGAAGAACCCTAGCGGCCCTTATTCAAAAATGCTCTCAAAACAGATCCCCTCCCAAAAACAAATCAAGACCCTAGCCGCATCTCCTCCTTCTTCACTCTCTCAGACCTACACGCACACAAAATTCACTTAGACATAGACTGTTCGTTGACCAATTCTCAGAGAGAACACTCGCTGCACTCAGCTAAATAAAAAAACAAAAATTCAAAACTGAAAAGTTCTGAAAGAATTCTGAAATTTGGAAACAAAAGCTTCTGGAAAGAAAGGAGAAATAGGTTTCAAAAGCTCTCAGTACTTGTTTTTGGTTTACAAAAGGCTTGGAAGTTGATCTCGCTGTTATTTCATTTGTTGATGTGTTGTTTCTGTTGCTGGGTTTTCCCTCTATTTCAAACTTTTATTCGGTCAAGTTCGTTTATTCGTGCTATTAGGTATGTGGATTTACACCCGTTATACTTTGCTTTAAATTGAAGAATGAAATATGAGTTGTTTATGCCCCATTTAAGTTTGATTTCATGGATGTAGCATGTGAGACCTCGAATCTGCCTAAAATTTTCTTTCTCTGATTAACCTCGGATGTTAGTAGTCACTGGTTGAGGTAAGAATGCATATTAATTGAGGTGATAAAAATTTGTCTAAAAGTGGAATATCTTTTGATCTGTTGTGAACATTTGTGGGAGATGATTTTAATGTTTGCATTGACACGGAACATTAGATGCTGCATAGCGGAAGGCTGAACTTCTGTAAAAGGATTTAATTTTGCTGCTGAAATTACATAAATTTTTATTGATACGACATGATTGAAACTAGTTGGTTGAGTTGGTATCAACCATGTGGTAAATCAATTAAATTTCACTAGGTGTAAGTGTAGATTAAGCTACATTGATCCTGTCCGAAAGTTTTGTCTACCAAAAGGCTAGCTCTTTGCCTAACAAATGCTTTCTATATAGATTTTCCTCTTATGCCACTTTTCTTCAGTAGGCTTTTGTTGGTTACACTTGCGAGTTGATCTACATTCGGGGATATTAAGACAGAAGGTAGCTTAAATTTTGAGTTAATAAATCATCGTGACTATGAGTACGGTTCTCGTGGCATAGTTGCGATACATAAATCCCAATTCGAGTGCGCGTTTCACGCGACTCGACCACAACTTCGAATAATAATAAAAATAAGCATGTCGTGAATCGCGGGTGCATTTCATGTGGCGCGATTTGCGGCGTGTGCCAAAATGACAAGTGTACGACATCGTGACTTGTTCCAGAAATAATTCCATAAATAATTAAAAGCGGTTAAAAAATAAAAATGCACAATAGGCTTTAAATATGTAATAAATCAGATAATTAGGCCAAATATTAATTGTTAAGCGACCGTGCTAAAACCACGGAACTCGGGAGTGCCTCACACCTTCTCCCGGGTTAACAGAATTCCTTACCCGGTCTTCTGTGTTCGCGGACCATAAAATAGAGTCAATTTCCTCGATTTCGGATTTAAAATAAACCGGTGACTTGGGACATCATAACAACTATTCCAAGTGGCGACTCTGATCAAATAAATAATCTCTTTTCGATTAATGTCACTTTAATTGGGAAAACCCCCTAATCCCCCATTCGGGAAAAAGGAGGTGTGACAGCTCTGGCGACTCTGCTGGGGATCGAACCCAGAATCTCTGGTTCAGGGTTCAGAATTCGAGCTTAGATGACTGTTATACTTGGCTTTTACTTATTATCTGATTTTTTACGTGTTTGAGCCTAGTGTGCTAAATGCCTATTTTTACTGCTTTGATATTGTTTGGACTGTATATAAACTGTCACGAAACCATTCTCCTCTCTGAGTCTTCTAAATCTTCTGGGAAGTGCACGCTGGTGTGACTTCTTTTCTGTTAGTGTCATATCCTAATTTAGAATGAGGATCGGATCAGTTACAAAACCGGATGGCCTTTTGGTTACCGGTACGTTGCCCCCCTCGGCCCCCCCCCGGCTCGATTGTCCACTCGGGTGAGCCAGGTCTAGAACAACACACTTCAGGATTCAAACTTAGAATAACTTAGCCTCATGCTGGATCCCTAGTAGGAATGTTTGTTTGCATCACGTGCATTTGACCTTAGGGACTCAACACAGGGGTTGGGTCTGTCTAGGATAGGTGTACCCAAAAATTAAAAGACCATCCTGATGCATTTTACGTGCTACTTGTGTTTTCATTTGCTTCGGCTTATATAATGACCGGCTTCTAGAATAGGGAAAGAAAATCAAGAAAAAAAAAGAGTGAGGTAGGTATTTGAAACATTTCGAAACTCTGCGGAAATTTTGAAAAAAAAGAGAGAAAATAAGCCAATGCTTTCAAAAGTCATTGTTTCCCTTGTTCCGTCAAAACTGGGAGAACTACGCGAGTCTGATCCTCACCGGATGTGAGATACGTAGGCAAACCTCATCGGTTCCGGCCCACAATTTTCAAAAAAAAAAAAAATCGAAAAATATTTTCCTTTACTTCCTTCTTTAGAAAGTCATTCTTTTAGGCTCCAATTTTTTTAAAAAAATACAAAAAATATTTTCTTTTTAATTTCTTCTCAAAATCCAAAAATATTTTCATTCTTCTTTCGAAAATTGAAAAGAAAATTTAAGATTCAAATTTTTTTTTTAGAAGTATTTCTTTCATGAATTCAAAATAAAAGTCCATAAATCCAAAAATATTTCCTTTCTTTTTTTAAAAAGTTTTTCTTTCGAAATTTCGGAAAAAAAAAATCAAAATTCAAAAAAATATTTTCTTTCTTCTTTAGAAGTCTTTCTTTTCAAAAATTTAAAAAACAAAAGCAAATCGAAATCCAAAAATATTTTCTTTCTTCTTTATAAGTCTTTCTTTCGGAAATTAGAAAAAAAAATAATTAGTTTATTTCCTTTATTCTTGATCTTTCCGAACTACGCATGGTCTGATTCATGTTCCCGCATGATACGTAGGCAACCCACATCAGGTTCGATCGACCAAAAAAAAATTGAAAAAAATAAAATAAAAAATGATGATGATAATAAAGACCGACTGAGTCCATTCTAACGTGTCTCTTGTTTTGAATCATAGAAAAAGTTTGAGGTGGTCGGTTTGTGGTAAGTTGGCAACACAATATCCAAGGGAAAAATGCCATTGACAACTGGCATCGAAGCTGTTACAAGTGCTCAAGAGACTCAGGGTCAGAGGGTTCTACAGGAGTCTACTGTGGTTGAGGAAAATAGAGTACTGAAGCAGCAAATGACTGAAATGTGTCAAGCATGGGCCAATGGCCAAGGACCGCCTTTTTCTATTCATGGTTTCCCAGAGTTCACATCCATTTCGACTACTACCATTCCGGTCTCATTGCCCGATCAATCCTATCCACCTGGGTTCAGTCTTTATCCCAACTGTATGACTACAACTGAAACTTCTGTTGCGCGCTCCCACAACCGACGGTGGTGCAAAAGAAAACTCACGAGTCACAATTTGCTACCCAACAAGAACAATACCATTCTCCTGAGTACCGCTCGTACCTATTCAATCTTCCTGCAAAGATTGAGAATCCTGCCCGTAAGATGGCACATGAAGAAATGACCCAAAGAATGAAAAGCTTAGAACAACAGTTGAAAAATATGCAAGGGTTGGCAGGTAAGAAGAGTGTTGCCTTCAAGGATCTATGTATGTTTCCCGATGTTCGTTTGCCACTTGGTTTCAAGATCCCCAAATTTGAAAAGTATGATGGACACGGCGACCCCATAGCTCACTTGAAAAGGTATTGCAATCAGCTAAGAGGTGCGGGAAGAAATGAAGAATTGCTAATGGCTTATTTTGGGGAAAGCTTGACAGGGGTGGCCTTTGAATGGTTTATTGATCAAGACACCTCTCACTGGAATGTCTGGGATGACATGGCCCGGGCCTTCGTCAGACAATTCCAGTACAATATCGACATCGCCCCAGACCGCAATTCCCTTTTAAACTTGAAGAAGAAATCGACTGAAAGCTTCAGGGAATATGCCATTAAATGGAGAGAGCAAGCAGCTAAGGTTAAGCCACCCATGGATGACCACGAGCTAATCACTGTCTTCCTTCAGGCTCAAGAGCCAGATTATTTTCAAAACATGATGTCCGCAGTTGGCAAATCCTTCTTGGAAGCAATCAAAATTGGGGAAATGGTTGAGAATGGCCTTAAGACAGGCAAAATTATAAGTCAAGCAGTTCTCAAAGCTGCAACTCAGGCTGTAAAGATTAAATCTGATAATTTTAGTGACACAAATGAGAAGGATGAAGAAACCATGATGACAATAAGGTCGAGAAGAGGTCCTAGGAGAACATCTCGAAGGTATGAGCATCCTCATCAGGTTTCCGATGATTCCCCTGAGCACTACTATCCACCTCAGAACCCACAATACTCTATTGCTCCATTTCAGTATGTTGTCCAGCCACCAAGACACCCCAGAAAGCGAGCACCAGCACCGCAAAATCTCCACCAGTCTCCACAAAATTTTCAAATGCCTTATAACCCACAATGGAGCCAGGGGTATTGAGGGGAACAAAGGTTGAAAGATAATTTTACACCAATAGGAGAGTCCTATGCAAGTGTGTTTGAGAAATTAAAGCATTATGACATGATTGCACCTATTCCTCCAAATCATGTGGACCCACGTGCAAGAAACTTTGACCTTTCTAAAAGGTGTGAATACCATTCCAATGCCCAGGGGCACAATGTTGAAAGTTGTCGGGATTTGAAAAGAGAAATAGAAAGGATGATCCAGGAAAAACTGATAGTGATCCAAGATAATGACACCCACAATATCACGCAGAATCCTTTATATGCACATGATGATGCACACTTTGTGGGGATGATGTGTGGTGACATGGAGTATGAGAATCTTCTCGGGAACTTGCCGACTGAAATTGGAGAAGGCCATGGTGATTCTGATGAGCAAATTTGTGGCTAAATGTCAAGCTTAGCAATTGAAAAGTCATTCCCTCCTCACTAGGAAGGAATCTTGGTAGCTTGTTTTGATATTTTTTCTATTATCTGGGTTTTTCCAGGGTGTGATCCAGATTTTATTTGTTTTATTGAGTCAAACCCTTCTATCCCTCTATTTTGTTTGTGTGAGTCTTTTCTGTCCGTTTTGTTGCTATTTTCATTAGCCGGGTTATTTTAGGGTTGTAACTCAGATTTTAGGTTGTTTGTCTTGTTGTTTACTCAATGAAATATAGTTTGTCCTTTTGTGTCATTCCATGCTTAGTTCTTTTCCCGCTAGTTTTAGTGATATGACATGCATGCGGAATTTTTGGCCAGATCTTAGAAAACTGATTTAAGCTTGAATTGGATAAATGAGAAAAAGGAACTTTTGAGGATGAATAAAGAGTTGAAACACTTTGGAATTAAGCTCAAATAAAATGACCCGTGGAGGTTAATGATATTTACCTTCAAATCATTGTGAAGGTCGGGTTTGAGGAAGAATCAATTGAAGTTTATTGGTAAGTTTGACAGTAAGGGATGGAAAGTGTCTTTCGACCACGATAAACCAAGAAGACAAACATGGTCATCAACGCGGTGATCACGAAAGGATGCTATGTTTGGCGTTCTCGAGGCTGGGAGGCCCTTTTTCTGCTACCTAAACACTTTATACCCTTCTCTACCCCTTTTGAACCTGTGTTATTTTCTTTGACCACCCTCTTTTGGAATCAAGTTTAGAGTTAAAAGTCCAAAAAATAAAGAAATAAAAAAAATGAAAAAAATGAATGAAAAGAAAAGTCCATGCCTTAAGAGTACAAACTAAGGCAACTCTTAGAAAGTTCAAATAATAAAAAAAGAAGAAGAAAGAACAGTCAAAGGTCCATGCCCCTAGAAAAAAAGCTGGGGCAACTTGTTTTGAAAAAAAAAGACAAAGAAAAAGAAAAAGAAAGAAAGATGAAAAAAACAATATCAGGTCAGATGTTTGAACTACGTTAGACCTGATTCCTTTAAAAAAGAGATACGTAGGCAGCCTTACACGGTTCGGTCCAACCAAATAAGAATTAAAAAAAAAAATCCAAAAATCCCCAATATCTAAAGCTGGGGCAAAGATTTTATTTCACTTTTGAAAGAGTCGATTCCAAGAGTTGTAAAGTGTACAACCCATCATATTGAGTCTACTTAGAGCCTCCATGCCGACCCATCTTTCCAACCCTATCCAAAAACCTTCCAAATAAAGACCTCCCGATATGCCTTCAAGAATGCCAAGAAACGCATGCAAAGAGCAGCAGTTGTCACACGACATAGGACACTGTCAAGTTGCTCATACAAGAAAGCAAAAGAAAAAGGTAGAGATCATTTTAGAAGGTTTAAACTTATATTTTAGAGAGAGGAATGTGGTATAGAGTGAGAAAGGGAATTTCTAAGTCATTTGTTCATCAATCATTGCTCAAGTCTTGAAGATTTCACAAGGGTAACTCACAAGGTCTTCAACTAAAAGGTAAGATTCTATCCCTAGCCATCAATTTCAAGATTTAACAAAATATAGGTAATAAGCCAAGCAATTCTTAGATGTGGGAGTTGTTCATTATGTATGCGTGTACTATCTAGGGTTGTGAGAAGATTGTTGAGCTCATTTGGGTAGGCTTTGGGTAGTGAAATGGAGGAATCCACCATAGGAGGACCTTGAAATCATAATGACCACCAATTATTTGATAAAATGCTCAAATGAGTTGGATCCATGAACTCCTTCCTAATTTATGTTTAATTTTGCTATATCTCTAAATAGATCAAAGTTGCTAGGATTACCAAACTGTGTAGTGAATTAAGAAAAACTCAAAGCGAGGTATGTTAGCTGAACTCCTCTTTTAGAATTGAATCCCACAATGGCATTGTAAGTCCCTTGTTGCTCATTATAAATTGATTTTTACGAAACATCGTTGTGTAAAAATAAGTATGCATTCCAGAGATTCTTGTCATGTTTAGTTACTATTTGAGAATGTGATTTATGTATGGGTTGTGTGTTAATATGTTTTGATTTAAAAACGTGATTCTAATAAAAGCTATTACATTAAATTGTGAAAAAAAATCACATGTGCCTAACACCCTAAATTGCTCAAATGTGTGCTTAAAGTATTGAATAGAAATGTTTGTTGTTGACGATCTGTGATGATGTTTGAAATGAAATAGTGAGCATGAAATATGAAGTATGACCAACGTGCCAAGAATGATATTGCGTTATGGCCAATGGTGCCAATGAAATGAATGACATGTAAACAAATATGAAATAAGTGGTAACTACTTTTAATAATTAATGACTTGGGAGTATTGTTTAGCCACCGAGGAAGGGCAGGTCGAAACAACCTAAACCTGAAATGACACGTGCCGGTGTAGGAGTGATTGAGGGGTAAACCCTTGTGTTAATGTGATGAGGTTGTTTCCCCTTTTATGGGATGAGATTGATCTGTTGAGATGTTTCCCCTTAAATGGGATGAGATTATTGCTAGCAAAATATGATGTGATGTCGACCCACACGGCATTATGGTGAGTGGATGTCTCGAGGTGAGACATCTTAGCCGGTCGGGCTGAGATCGGACTATGTGCTAAAATATGATGGTTTATCGGTGCAAAAGATATCCCAACTTAAAAAGATTGGAACTTACTTGACATTTACCTTTCCTGTAACTTGACACCTTGATACTATTTGAGTCTCTTCTTGATTTCATGTCTCCTTTTCTGTCACTATTACTCGTTATATTGAGAGGGTGTTTAGTTCACATACTAGTACTATTCCATATGTACTAACATTCCTTTTCTCGGGACTGCTGCATCTTTAATGGATGCAGGTGGTTCCATAGCAAGTGTTGTTCATCTATGACAGTAGCACACCCTCGCTTCAGTTGACTCGGTGAGCCTTACTTCATTTCGGGCCCCTGTATCTCTTGTGCTTTGTACATAACATTTTGAAGTATAGCCGGGGCCTTGTTTCTGGCACTGTCTTAACTCTCTTTTGTTCTATTAGAGGATCCACAGACATAGTGTGGGTTGTATCTTGTTTTGAAAAGGTTGAACTAAACTTGTTGTAATTGTAGAATTTGTTCAACTTTAACTACAAATGTATAGTGTACAATTTTGGAAATTTGTTAATAACATAACTAATACAAATGCACTGGTGTTATTCACATGACCTGGTGTTATTCAAATGACCTAACTAGATGGCATTGTGCAGGCTTTCTCGATCAGGGTAACCCTGTTGAGCGTCGGTCGCGCTCCCCAAGGTCGGGGCGTGACAAGCTTGGTATCAGAGCCTAAGCTTTTAAAGTGTCCTAGGATGTCCCATAGCCGTGTCTAGTAGAGACCTTCTTGTCGGTGTGTTGTCGACCACATCTTAATTAGGATACTACTTGTTCATTTAGGAATAATACTCTTCTTTGATATTCTAGATCGTGAAATATAGCTGATTGTAAGATTGTTCCTCCTCTAACTCGTGCATTTCTCATATTTTCAGTACGTAGCGCCTAGGAAGAAAGAAAGAAATGGCCAAGGAGCCAATTCCACCATAGGAGTGACAACTGATTCTTCACTTGATGATGCAGGTGAGTGCCCGAGGGGTGAGAATATTCCCCTGTCTACTACACTGTGTGTTTCTACAACTCGTGATCAGATTGCACCTTAGGGTGCACCGATCCCTCCAATTGATATTCTAGTTCCACCTCCAGCCCTAACTTCCATTCCCAGTGTATTAGAGGGGATCTTAAGTGAGCCATACAGATGTTGGCTCAAATAATGGCTTCCCAAGCCCAAAGATCAAATGTTGCACCCACTTCTTCTAGTCAGCCAGGGGATTCCGCTAGTTCTAAGGTGAACAGATTTCTCCAGTTGGATCCTCAAGTGTTCATAGGTACTGATCATGAGGAGGACCCCCAGGATTTTATAGATGAAATGCACAAGACCCTCCGAGTTATGTGTGCTAGTGAGATGGAGGGAGTGGAGTTGGCCTCCTATCGTCTGAAAGGGGTGGCCTATTCTTGGTTTGAGATATGGGAGGACTCCTGTGAGGAGGGGAGCCCTCCTGCGAGGTGGAGTGAGTTTGCTGATGCTTTCAGTGATCATTTCTTGCTTGCCGAGACTTAGGCAGCGCGTACCGCCGAGTTTGAGAGCTTGAAATAAGGTACCATGAGTGTGTGGGAGTATTATATGAGATTTGCGCCCCTGTCCAATTAGGCCATCCCCATGTTGCCCACTATGGAGTCTAGAGTGTGCCAGTTTGTTTAGGGCCTTAGCCCCTTGGTTATTAGTGAGGCCGCTACAGCTGTTTGAACTCTGATATGAACAATGGTAAGATGGTGGCATTCTCTCAAGCCACAAAGACCCACAAATTGAAGATTATAATGGTGCGTGAGGGGAGCAGCAAGGCCCGGTCCGCGTGCAACTTTTGTGGTTCTTCTGGTAGTGGTGGTGGTATGTCAGCATTTTCGGGGAGGGTTGTTAGGGTCATCCTAGTACTTTTCTTGGCCTTCGGTTAGTACGCAATTATTGAGGCACAGTCAGCAGTAGGGGAGCCGTTTTAGTCCCAGCCAGGGCAACAGGGGATCCTACCGGTAGGGTCGGCCTGGTAGAAGATATCAGCAGCAGCGGAGGCCTCCATGCCCCAGGTGTAGGAAGATACACTTTGGGGCCTTCTTCATGGACTAGCCTATATGCTACGGGTGTGGTATGACATTCAAAGGGATTGTTGTTCGTCCCACCAGAGCATGGGTAGGGGTGCAGAACAACCAGACAGTTCTGCAGCTAGTACATCCATAACACCTACTCCGACTCGAGGCACTCTAGCACCTGCAGGGTATGGTGCAGCTTGGGGTGGTGCACAGAGTTCGGGAGGACCCAACCATTTCTATGCTATGGAGGGTCACCAAAGTTTAGAGGCTTTTCTAGATGTTGTCACAGGTATATTGACTGTCCAATCTCATGACATGTATGCTCTTATTGATCCCGGTTCCACTTTGTGCTTTGTCACTCCCTATGTTGCTATGGAATTTTGCATAGAACCAGAACTTCTTTCTCTGTATCTACTACGGTTGGTGATTCTATTGTGGTCGTGAGGGTTTATAGGGATTGTGTTATCGAGGTGCGTGGTCAGGACACCCTGGCCAATCTCATTGTATTGGGGATGGTGGATTTTGGATTTATAATGGGGATGGACTGGATTTACTCATGTTTTGCTAAGCTTTATTGCTGAACTAGATTCGTTAGATTTGAATTTCCAAATGATCCAATTATTGAATGGAATGGGATGATGTGATGCCGAAGGGGTAGGTTTATTTCTTACCTTAAGGCCACCAAGATGATCAACAAGGGGTGTATTTACCATTTTGTCTGGGTTACAGACACCGATGTTGAGGCACCTACCCTTGAGTCTGTACCAGTTGTAAATGAATTTCTGAAGGTCTTTCCGGATGAACTCCCTGGGATCTCTCCAGACAAGAAAATTGATTTTGGGATTGATGTGATGCCAGGCACACAACCTATATCTATTCCACCTTACAGAATGGCACTAACAGAGTTAAGGGAGCGAAAGGGACAATTAAAGAATTTGTTACAGAAGGGTTTCATCCGGCCGAGTGTGTCGCCTTGGAGCCGACCGGTCTTTTTTGTACGGAAAAAGATGGGTCACTTAGAATGTGTATTAATTAACGGCAGCTCAACAAGGTCACGATCAAGAATAAGTACCCACTGCCAAGGATAGAAGACTTGTTTAATCAATTGCAGGGTGCTAAGTATTTCTCCAAGATTGATTGATATCCGGTTATCATCAATTGAAGATCATGGAGCATGATATTCCGAAAACATCTTTCAAAACCCGGTAGAGGCACTTTGAATTCCTGGTAATGTCTTTGGGGCTAACAAATGCCCCGGCATCTTTCATGGATCTTATGAACCGTGTTTTCAAGTTGTTCCTCGACTCTTTTGTGATAGTGTTTATTGATGATATCCTTGTATATTTACAAAGTCGAGAGGACCATGCCGATCACCTCAGGGCACCTCTACAGACTCTACGTCAGCACCAGTTGTATACGAAATTTTCAAAATTTTAATTGCGGCTTGAATCTGTCACATTCTTGATTCATGTCGTCTCTAGAGAAGTAATTAAGGTTGATCCCCAGAAGATTGCAGCTGTGAACAATTGGCCTAGACCTACAACTCCAATGGAGATTCACAGTTTTTTGGGCTTAGCCGGGTGTTACAGGAAATTTGCGGAGGGGTTCTCCACTTTTGCCTCTCCGTTGACTAAAATAATGTAGAAGACAGCTAAGTTCCAATTGCCAGATGCTTGTGAAAGGAGCTTGCAAGAGTTGAAATCAAGATTGACTACGACACTGGCATTGACCCGACCAGAGGGTACATATGGGTTTGTGGTATATTGTGATGCTTCAAGAATCGTACTTGGGTGTGTATTAATGCAACATGGTAAGGTGATAGCTTATGCTTTTAGGCAACTCAATAATCATGAAAATAACCATCCAACACTTGACTTAGAGCTTGCGGCGGTGGTATTTGCCTTGAAGATTTGGCGTCATTATATGTATGGAATCCATGTGGATATATTCATGGACCATAAGAGCCTTCAATATATTTTCAAGCAGAAGGAATTGAATATAAGGCAGAGAAGATAGCTTGAGTTACTCAAGGATTACAAAATCGATATTCTGTATCATCCAGGGAAGGCTAATATTGTAGCGTATGCTCTTAGCTGGAAACCAATTTGTAGTTTGGCTCACTTGGAGGCATATCAAAGGCCGTTGGCCAAGGAGGTTCATCGGTTGGATAGTTTGGGAGTCCGTCTTGCGGTTTCTAGTGAAGGAGGAGTGATTGTACAAAATAAGGTTGAATCATCGCTTGTTGTGGAAGTCAAGAAAAAATAATACAATGACCCATTGTTGGTATAATTGAATGAAGGGTTTCACAAACATAAGACTTTGGCTTTCTCTCTTGGCATGGATGATGGTACGCTAAGGTACCAAGGGTGGCTATGTTTTCCAAATGTGGATGGTCTCTACGAAAGAATCATGGTCGAGGATCACACTTCTAGGTAATCCATGCACCCGGGCTCCACAAAGATGTACCATGATCTTAATGAAGTCTACTAGGGGAAAGATATGAAGAGGAATGTAGCGAACTTTGTGGAAAGATGTCCAAATTGTCAGCAAGTGTAGGCCGAGCATCAAAGGCGCGGTGGGCTGGCATAGAACTTAGAGATTCGTATATTGTTTTGGGAAGGTTGAACTAAACTTGTTGTAACTGTACCATATGTTCCACTTTAAATATGAATGTATAGTGTATTGTTTTGGAGATTTATTAATGACGTAATTAATGGAAATGAACTAGTGTTATTCACATGATCTCTTACTGTCTAATTAATGAAATGTATTCTTCTCTTTATTCGTGAGTGAGTTGGGTAGACGGCATTGTGTAGGCTTGCTCGACCGAGGTAACACTCTCGAGCGCCGGTCGTGCTCCCTAAGGTCGGGGCGTGACACCAACCTTAACTCTCCAATATCCTTCTCCAGCTTCTTGTATATAGACAAAGGCATTCAATTAATTGAGGCACCAGAGTCACATAAGGATTTATCAAAATTAATAATTCCTAAAGAGCAAGGTATAGTAAAACACCCTGGATATCCACACTTTTGTGGGAGTTTATTATGAAATATCGCATAGAAATGCTCTGTGAGCTTGACAACTTAGGTCTCCTCTATTTTCCTCTTCTTCGTAAGGATATCTTTCAAGAATTTTGCATAAGTAAACATCTGTGAGAGCATTTCTGTGAATGGTAAGTTCACATGAACCTGTTTTAGCACATCCATAAATCTCCCAATCTGCTTGTACATCGTTTCTGTTGAGGGAAAGGCATAACATGCATATGCTCGCTCTTCTCAGGGTCCTCCTTTCTAGAGTTTTCTTACTTCTTCTTCTTCTTCTTCTTAGCTTTCATGTGGCCTTTCTTCTTATTATCAACCTCACTAATCAGCTTCTTCCTACTTTCTTTATCAAGTCTCACATCATTTTGGATTGGGGTGAGATCTTTCAACCATTGCCCACTTCTCAAAGTAACATCATTCACTGTTTCTTTGGGATTTCATTCTATATAAGCTGGTATAGTTACTGGAATCCTCTCAGACAATAGAGTAGCTAGATGCCCAACCTGTCTTTCTCGGTTTCAAAAACCAGTGCCAAGTTCTTTGATAGCTGCTTCATGTTCCCATATAGTTGAGCTACGAGTTTCAAGCCTCTTATATGTCTTGATAATAAAAGCCTTTATTAGATCTTCCATACATGATTGATTAGAGTGTGGAGACTGATATTGCTGCCTCTGCTGATTTTGGAAGACTGGTAATGTCTTTGGGGCTAACAAATGCCCCGGCATCTTTCATGGATCTTATGAACCGTGTTTTCAAGCTGTTCCTCGACTCTTTTGTGATAGTGTTTATTGATGATATCCTTGTATATTTACAAAGTCGAGAGGACCATGCCGATCACCTCAGGGCACCTTTACAGACTCTACATCAGCACCAGTTGTATATGAAATTTTCAAAATTTTAATTGCGGCTTGAATCTGTCACATTCTTGAGTCATGTCATCTCTAGAGAAGTAATTAAGGTTGATCCCCAGAAGATTGCAGCTGTGAACAATTGGCCTAGACCTACAACTCCAATGGAGATTCATAGTTTTTTGGGCTTAGCTGGGTGTTACAGGAAATTTGCGGAGGGGTTCTCCACTTTTGCCTCTCCGTTGACTAAAATAATGCAGAAGACAACTAAGTTCCAATTGCCAGATGCTTGTTAAAGGAGCTTGCAAGAGTTGAAATCAAGATTGACTATGACACTGGCATTGACCCGACCAGAGGGTACATATGGGTTTGTGGTATATTGTGATGCTTCAAGAATCGTACTTGGGTGTGTATTAATGCAACATGGCAAGGTGATAGATTATGCTTCTAGGCAACTCAATAATCATGAAAATAACCATCCAACACCTGACTTAGAGCTTGCGGCGGTGGTATTTGCCTTGAAGATTTGGCGTCATTATATGTATGGAATCCATGTGGATATATTCATGGACCATAAGAGCCTTCAATATATTTTCAAGCAGAAGGAATTGAATATAAGGCAGAGAAGATAGCTTGAGTTACTCAAGGATTACAAAATCGATATTCTGTATCATCCAAGGAAGGCTAATATTGTAGCGTATGCTCTTAGCTGGAAACCAATTTGTAGTTTGGCTCACTTGGAGGCATATCAAAGGTCGTTGGCCAAGGAGGTTCATCGGTTGGATAGTTTGGGAGTCCGTCTTGCGGTTTCTAGTGAAGGAAGAGTGATTGTGCAAAATAAGGTTGAATCATCGCTTGTTGTGTAAGTCAAGAAAAAATAATACAATGACCCATTGTTGGTATAATTGAATGAAGGGTTTCACAAACATAAGACTTTGGCTTTCTCTCTTGGCATGGATGATGGTACGCTAAGGTACCAAGGGTGGCTATGTTTTCCAAATGTGGATGGTCTCTACGAAAGAATCATGGTCGAGGATCACACTTTTAGGTAATCCATGCACCCGGGCTCCACAAAGATGTACCATGATCTTAATGAAGTCTACTAGGGGAAAGATATGAAGAGGAATGTAGCGAACTTTGTGGAAAGATGTCCAAATTGTCAGCAAGTGTAGGCCGAGCATCAAAGGCGCGGTGGGCTGGCATAGAACTTAGAGATTCGTATATTGTTTTGGGAAGGTTGAACTAAACTTGTTGTAACTGTACCATATGTTCCACTTTAAATATGAATGTATAGTGTATTGTTTTGGAGATTTGTTAATGACGTAATTAATGGAAATGAACTAGTGTTATTCACATGATCTCTTACTGTCTAATTAATGAAATGTATTCTTCTCTTTATTCGTGAGTGAGTTGGGTAGACGGCATTGTGTAGGCTTGCTCGACCGAGGTAACACTCTCGAGCGCCGGTCGTGCTCCCTAAGGTCGGGGCGTGACACCAACCTTAACTCTCCAATATCCTTCTCCAGCTTCTTGTATATAGACAAAGGCATTCAATTAATTGAGGCACCAGAGTCACATAAGGATTTATCAAAATTAATAATTCCTAAAGAGCAAGGTATAGTAAAACACCCTGGATATCCACACTTTTGTGGGAGTTTATTATGAAATATCGCATAGAAATGCTCTGTGAGCTTGACAACTTAGGTCTCCTCTATTTTTCTCTTCTTCGTAAGGATATCTTTCAAGAATTTTGCATAAGTAAACATCTGTGAGAGCATTTCTGTGAATGGTAAGTTCACATGAACCTGTTTTAGCACATCCATAAATCTCCCAATCTGCTTGTACATCGTTTCTGTTGAGGGAAAGGCATAACATGCATATGCTCGCTCTTCTCAGGGTCCTCCCTTCTAGAGTTTTCTTACTTCTTCTTCTTCTTAGCTTTCATGTGGCCTTTCTTCTTATTATCAACCTCACTAATCAGCTTCTTCCTACTTTCTTTATCAAGTCTCACATCATTTTGGATTGGGGTGAGATCTTTCAACCATTGCCCACTTCTCAAAGTTACATCATTCACTGTTTTTGGGATTTCATTCTATATAAGCTGGTATAGTTATTGGAATCCTCTCAGACAATAGAGTAGCTAGCTGCCCAACCTATCTTTCTTGGTTTCAAAAACCAGTGCCAAGTTCTTTGATAGCTGCTTCATGTTCCCATATAGTTGAGCTACGAGTTTCAAGCCTCTTATATGTCTTGATAATAAAAGCATTTATTAGATCTTCCATACATGATTGATTAGAGTGTGGAGACTGATATTGCTGCCTCTGCTGATTTTGGAAGACTGGAGTTCCTTGTCCCTAGGGTCTGGGGTTGTTCTGTTGCTATGCATTTGCAATACCCCCAAGTGAACTTCATGAAAACTGGGGAGTCTCTGACCCATTGCATTAAAATCATAATTTCCCACAGCATTCATTTCCTCAGTTAAGGGTCGACACTCTTGATTAATATGTTCTCTTCCACATATATCACAAGTTGTGTGAGGCTCAATTTCTATCATGACTAAGGTCAACTTTCGTATTTCTTTAGCCATAAAATCAAGTTGTACCTGCACATATGTATTAGCATCAACTTGGTGAACACCAATTGATTTTCTTCATTCAGCACTCTTAGAGGGCCACTGATTGGCATCTTCAGATAACTCATCAAGAATTATAAGTATCTCCTATATAGCCTTATTCATCAAAGGGCCTCCAAATGCATTGCTCATTGTTCTATACGAGGTCAGTGTCAATCCTTCCCAAAAGTCCTGGAGCTGCATTCAGATTTCAATTCTGCTATGTTGATACTTTCTAACTATCTCCTTAAACCTCCCCCTTGCTTTAAAAATTGTTTCAGTCTCTTTCTAGCAGAAGTTATGGATTTCTCTTCTAATATTGCCCGTCTAAGCTGAGGATATATTTATCAAGCAATGTTCTAGTCATCTCCTCCCAAGTTCTAATCGATCTACTGAGCAAGCTTTGAAGCCACTCCTTCGCATTATCTCTAAGTGAAAAGGGAAATGCCCTTTAGTACACTGCATCGTGTGACACCCTATTGTATTGAAAGGTGTTCACATTCTTCTCAAAGTCTATTAGATATGTGTTTGAATTTTCGTTCATCTACCCTCTGAAGACACAACAATTCTGAATGGTTTGAAGCAACCTTTGCTTCAACTCGAGATTTTTGGTTGCAATTGGAGGCGGTCTAACACTTGATAATCCTTGACTATAGACCGGTCTTGCATAATCGCCAAGTGGTCTCCCAAGCATGGGAGCTATATTTCCGAACTGGTCTGTAGCCAAGGGTTGATGTTGATTAATTCTGTGACCCCTCTCTTCTTGATAGACATTCTCTACAGCTCTAATAGTTTCTTCCTCAATTTCCCGTGCAGCTTTTTCTCTTGCATCCAAATCTACATTATCATCACCGTTTCCGGACATAGTTTCTAGGGTTGAGGGTTACCCAACCTTTTCTTACTTCTCGGTGAGATCTCTAGGTGAGAGGGTTGATCTTCTAGGTGCAGTATAATTGTCCTGGATCAACCCTCAATATTATTGTGCAATATAATTTACTTCTCGGTGAGATCAACCCACTGATAGAATAGGTGCAATATAATTGTCCTGGATCTAACACTAGATATTTCACTTCTAATGTTTAAGTGTGTCTCTCGAATTCACTCAATTATTTGTTTAAACGCTCAACAAAAACTCCTTTTTCGATTAAGTCTTAGCCTCACAAAATGAACTTATTTAAGCACGTGAAGATATTCAGGAATGCGTAGTGGGTTGATCATTAGGAAAACCTCTTTAGATTATTCTCCTAACTAGGTTTAATCAATGATTCAACTAGCCCCTTCAATTACTTAGAAGAATCTATGAACTCAACCAATAATATAATGCAATGATATCACAAGTTATGCCTCTCTCGATTACATGAAATAGTGAATATAGATGCAACAATTAAATCTTCCAAAATAATTCAATACATAAAACTAGAGTTATAATCCACAAACAATCAATACACCAAATCCATCAAACCTAGAGGGAACTACCCCATAGACATGGAGAAATTCATCACAAATATAATTAAAGTATAGAAAAACATCAATTCGATCCAAACTCTGGTCTTGAGTGAGGAAGTAATGATGAAATCCTCATTCTTGTGTTCTTCCAACTCATACTTAGAGTCCTTAGGTCTAAAGTATGTCAAAAGTCCAAAAATAATGTTTTTCCATGTATTTAGATGAAGTAGGGTCGGGCAGAAATCACCCTTTACTAGCCGAAATAGGAAAATAACTCTGTCAAAATTGCACGGTCATGCGGCGCGCCATGTGGGGAATTAGTGGGACTTATTAGGGAACATGCAAATTTCAACAGGTTAACAAAACACACTACTACGGCGCACCACGCGCCGCCCCACATGCCACAGCAGTGCAAATTCCTCAGAGTGTTGCCTTTTTCTTGATATTTGATGTCCAGACGTTATCCTCGACCCCCGAACATGATCCCGGCTTAATAGCTTGGGATTTTACTCAGACTTCAAAGCTCCAAAAAAGCTCGAATTAGCTCCACCACATCTACATAACTCAGAATCATTCCTACAAGACATAAAACACACAATAAGTGCAAAACACTACCAATTAAAGCTCAACACAAGTAAAGTGTAGTGAATTAGAGTGCAGTAAGAGACTAAAACACGTAATTATAGCCTACCATCAATACCCCACACTTAAACCATTGCTCGTCTTCCAGCAATCAAATAACACTTTATAAAGACACGACATTTTTAAATAACTTTCCTAACTCATCATACCAAGAATATTTAAAACAGATTAAGCACAATACCGTAACATACTCGCCTCAAAATTTGACTCAAAAACACCACATATTTTTCACTACCCGCTCACTTACTCTAACATAGAGGTCAACGACATTACCTTTCTTTCGTGAATCAACTGCCCTTACACAACAATACAGAGTAGTTCCACCCACAATAAAATTAAGAACAATTAGGAACTCAATATAGAAAGAATTCACTCACTCTCAAAAACAACATTCATATGCCACAAAAGACGTACTATAGGCTTGCCCATAGTGTACTACTCTACTAATTGAGCTCATTCAGTCAAGGATCAAGTAGGACATTAATTGGTTGTAATGTAGGCTACGGAATGGGTAGGATACATTTGGATATAAGAGTGACTACAGTTAACCGTTCAAAACCCCACACTTATGTCAAACCATAGCTCCACCTTCACATGAATATACATCAACTCCTGACTTTTTTAAGCATTAATACATAAAATATTACCACTATCAAGGAATATTTTTAACAACAATACAACTACTTTTCTTTTTCCTTTTCTTTTTCAATTCAAGTGGCTCTTACTTTTTTCAAAATAATGCACCTTTCTACTTATTTCAATAGTTTCACTCAAAATCCAAACCACAACCCCACTCTTTAACTTTTACAAAGTTCATAAAAAATTCAAGTGCTCACGAGAGGTAAAAGGTTCTAATAGATGGTCAATTCAAACAAATAGGTAAGGCTTGTAATGTGGTTGCAAACGAAATAAGATTATAGGTTCAAAGGGGTTGACTAAGATACATAAAAATTAGGTGGGTAAAAGAATATAACTGGCTCAACAAAGAAATACCTATATCACTTCCAAGACTGAATAATACTACCATTTTGCTTTGCAAACACACGAGAAAAGTTCTAGACATCAAAAACAATGCACAGAATAACACAAAATCTCACACGCACATGGCATATAACCCACTCAGAATTGGACTATCAAGACACTATAGTCAAAGCAGTTAAGCTAAGTTAAGATCATAAAAATCAAGGTACTTATACAAGAGTCAAAAACTGAGCCTAAACGTCACAACTAAAGGACTTACTATTCTCAAGGTGTAATAAAGTTAAGAGATATTGCCTTCATTTCACATCACAGTGCAAGATTTCCTACACCTAAAAAAATAAAAGTAACTACTCCTGGTTCAAATAAAACCCTTGAAAAATAACCACGGCACAAAGAAACACTAAAGGGGGGCTTGGTACACTACCTAACAAAAGAACTTCTTGTTATCTTTTTCCTTCGACTTTAATCCCTCAAGCAACCGGTCGATGATATCCATCGTCGGGAAAAATCGAAAACTTTAAAAAAATATTCTAAACTTTTCTATCTCTTACTCCTACAACTAAAAAAAAGAAAACTAATATACATACATACAAATATTCCCCACCCCTCACTTTAAGTTGTGGCATGTGCTCATGGCACACAATTAAAAAGCATAAGGTAAAGAAAACTTCCCCGAACATCTAGTTGGGGTCGGAGTCGAACTCGGGCTCCATTCCCATTCCTCGCGCCCGAACTAATGCACATATCCATGGAGATAGCTTCTTCTCGTCCTTTTTTGGGTACACACCACACTTATCTTTCTCGCTCTCCGCAGCCTTCTCTTTCGAGCCCTTTACTTTCCACTCGACACTTGCAGCTGGTTTATCCTTTTGTGCCCCCATTACTACATCCATCTTAAAAGTCACAGTCTCCTCACCCACTCTAAGCATGAGCTTTCTCTCGCATATATCTAATATAGCTCTACCCATCTCTAAAAATGGTCTTCCTACGATGAGGGGGACCTCCTTGTTTTCCTACATATTTACCACTATAAAATTCACACGAAATACAAACTTATCCACTCGAACTAACTCATCTTCCACTATCCCCTAGGGTATCATCATAGTTTGGTCTGCCAGCTACAAAGATATAGGTGCAGACCTTATCTCTCCAATCTTCTTCTCAAGTTTCCTGTAGATAGATAGAGGTATTAAATTAATTGAGGCACCATAATAGCATAAACATTTATCAAAATTAATAGTTCCTAAATAGCAAGGTATAGTAAAACTCCCTGGATCTCCACATTTTTGTGGGTGTTTATTTTGCAATATCGTGCTGCAATTCTCTGTGAGCTAGACCAATGAAGTCTCCTCTATTTTGCACTTCTTCGTAAGGAACTCTTTCAAGAATTTGGCATAAGCGGGCATCTGTGAGAGCACTTCTATGAATAGTCAATTCACATGAACCTATTTCAGCTCATTCAGAAGTCTCTAAAACTACATGTCAAGGTTTTCTTTACTTTTCTTTTGAGGGAAAGGCAAAACAGGCATATGCTCGCTCTCCTCATGGTCCTCCCTTCTCGAGTTCTCTTCCTTCTTCTTTTTCTCAGCTTTCATCTGGCCTTTCTTATTCTTATCAACATCACTCTTCAGCTGCTACCCATTTTCTTTTTCAAATATAACATCATTTTTAATTGGGGTGAAATCTTTCAACCCTTCCCCACTTCCCAAAGTTACAGCATTTAATGTTTGTTTGGGATTTCTTTTCGTATCAGCATGGAGAGTTCCTTGAATCCTCTCAGGCAATAGAGTAGCTAGCTTCCTAACCTAACTTTTCATGTTCCGAAAACTTCTGCCCAGTTCTTTGATAGCTGCTCCATGTTCCCATATAGATGAGCTATGAGTTTCAAGCCTCTCATTTTTTTTGATAATAAAAGAATTCATTAGATCTTCCATACTGAACTGATTAGAATGTGGAAGCTGATATTGCTGCCTCTGCTGATTTTGGAAGACTGGAGCTCCTTGTCCCTGGGTTCTGGGATTGTTCTGTTTCCATTCATTCGAAGTTCCCCCAGGTGAACTCCATGAAAATCTAGTATGCCTCTGACCCATTTCATTAAAATCATAATCTCCCACAACATTCACTTCATCAATTAAGGCTTGACACTCATGAGTAGGAAGTCCTCTTCAACATATATCACAAGCTGCATGAGGCTCATTTTGTATCCCGGCTAAGGTCAGCTTTCGTATTTCTTTATCACAAGCTGCATCAAGTTGTACCTGCACATATATATTAGCATCAACTTGGTGAACACCAACTGATTTTCTTTTTTCAGTACTCTCAGAGGGCCATTGATTGGAATCTTCAAATAACTCATCAATAATTGTAACTTCTCCTCTGGACTTCTTTGTGAAAGGACCTCCAACTATATTCCTTAATGTTCTACGCGTGGCCGGTGTCAATCCTTCCCAAAAGTCCTGGAGTTGCATCCAAAGATCAATTGCGCTATGTTGCCAATTTCTAACTATCTCCTTAAACCTCTCCCATGCTTCAAAAACTGTTTCAATCTCTTTCTGGCAGAAGTTATGGATTTCTCTTCTAATCTTGCTCGTCTTAGCTTAGGAGAAATATTTATCAAGCAATATTATGGTCATCTCCTCCAAGGTTCTAATCGATCCATTATGCAAGATTCAAAGCCACTCCTTCACATCATATTTAAGTAAAAAGGGGAATGCCTGTAAGTACACTGTATCTTGTAACACCCCATTGTATTGAAAGGTGTTCATAATCTCCTCGAAGTCCATTAGATGTGTGTTTGGATTTTCATTCATCTTTCCTATGAAGACACAACAATTTGGAATGGTTTGAAGCAACCATTTCTTCCACACAAAATTGTTTGCTGCAATTGAGGTGGTCTAACGCTTGTTAATCCTTGATTGTAGACCGATCTAAGCATAATCACCAAGTGGTCTCCCAGGCATGCGAGCTATATTTCCAAACTGGTCAGCAGCCAATGGTTGATGTTGATTAATTCTGTGACCCCTCTCTTCTTCATAGACATTCTCTGCAACTCTAAGACCTTCTTCCTCAGCATCCCGTGCAGCTTTTTATCGTTTTTGGGCTGCCTCTCATGCAGCCAAATCTACATTATCATCACCGTTTCCAGCCATAGTTTCTTGGGTTGAGGGTTACCCAACCTTTTCTAACTTCTCTGTGAGATCTCTTTCCTTCATCACTTGTCGTAGTTTTGTTTCTAACAATGGCTCGTATGGTAGCACTTCTTTCGTAGAAACTATTGTCATGCACTAATCTTAACCTGTAACCTGAACACAACCAACGAACACCAACCATAAAAAGGGAAATAAAATAAAAAGAAACATTTCCTGAATTAGCACTACAAACTATTTCAAACAGTATTGATAGCCAATCCCCGACAATGGCGCCAAAATTTGACGAGCGCAAAGAACGCACTTAAATTATGTCCGTTAATCAAAGATAGTATAATATAATATCGTATCCACATAGATTTGATTTTAACAGTATTCTTGTAATTTCTAGCTTGATTGCTATCTAAGAGAATCAACAATTGAGATTTATATGATTAATAACTAAAATTATATAAGAATCTAAAGTTATTGACTAGTGACTATCAAGACAAAGGATAAGCAAATAAGGTTATCAGTGGGAGAAGATATGGTTTTGATAGGATAGGTGCAAGATAATTATTCGGGATCTAACTCTAGATATTTCACTTCCAATATTCAAGTGAGTCTCTCAAATTCACTCAATTATTAGTTCAAACGTGCAGCAAAAACTCCTCTCTCAATTAAGTCTTAACCTCACGAGATGAATCAAATTAAGTATGTGAAGATATGCAAGAATGCGTAGTGGATCGGTCTCTAGGAAAACCTCATTCGATTATTCTTCTAACTAGGTTTAGTTAGTGATTTAACTAGCCTCTTTCGATTACTTACAATAATCTATGAACTCAACCAACAATATAATGCAAAGATATCACAAGTAATGCCTCTCTTGATTACATTAACTAGTGAATATAGATGCAAAAATTAAATCTTCCAAAACGATTCAATACATAAAAATAGAGTTATAATCCACAAACAATCATCAATACACCAAATCCATCAAACCCTAGAGGGAACTACCATCAAGCAATCAAACTACACTTTTTAAAGACACGACCTTTTTAAACAACTCTCCTAACTCATCACACAAAGAATATTTAAAACAAATTAAGCACAATACCGTACCATCCTCATGTCGAGATTTGACTCAAAAGCATCACATATTTTTCACAACCCACTCACTTACTGTAACACAAAGGTCCACGAAATTACCTTTCCTTTGTGAATGAAGTGCCCTCACACAACAATAGAGACTAGTTCCACACACAATAAAATTAAGAACAATTCTGAACTCAAGATAGAAAGAATTCACTCACTCTGAGAAACAACATTCATATGCCACAAAAGACGTACCATAGGCTTGCCCGTAGTGTACTACTATACCAATTGAGCTCATTCAATCAAGGATCAAGTAGGACATTATTTATTTCAATGTAGGTTGCGGGATGGGTAGGATACATTTGGATATAAGAGTGACTACACCTCCCTAAGCACTTTAATACATACAGTTAACCGTGCAAAACCCCCCACACTTATGTCAACCATAACTCGAGCTTCACATCAATATACATCAACACCCAACTTCATTAAGCACAAATACATCAAAAATTACCACTATCAAGGAAAATATTTAACAACAATAGAACTATTTTTCTTTTTTCCTTTTCTTTTTCAATTCAAGTGGTTCTTAATTTTTTAAAACAATGCACCTTTCTCCATTTTTCAATTGTTCAACTCAAAAGCTAAACCACCACCCCCACACTTTAACTTTTACAAAGTTCATACAATATTCAAACGCTCACGAGAGGTAAAAGGTTCAAATAGATAGTCAATTCAAATAAATGGGTAAGGCTTGTAATGTGGTTGTAAACGAAACAAGATTATAGGCTCAAAGGGGTTTACTAAGGTACATAAATATTAGGTAGGTAAAAGCGTATAACTGGCTCAACAAAGAAATGCCTATATCGCTTCCAAGACTGAATAAGACTACCATTTCTCTTTGCAAACATATGAGAAAAGTTCTAGATATCAGATGCAATGCACAAAATAACACAAACTCTCACACACACATGGCATATAACTCACTAAGAATTGGACTATCAAGACACTATAGTCAAAGGAGTTAAGCTATGTTAAGATCATACAATAAAAGATACTTATACAAGAGTAAATAACTGAGCCTAAGCGTCACAACTAAAGCACTTAGTATTCTCAAGGTATAATAAAGTCAAGAGATATTGCCTTCGTTTCAAATCACAGTACAAGATTTCCTACTTCTAGAAAAAAAATAAAACTAATTGCACCTGGTTCAAATAAAACATTTGGAAAAGAATCGCGGTAAAAAGAAAACCCAAGGGGGGCTTGTTATATTGCCTAACAAAAGAATTTTTTTTGTCTTTTTCATTCGACTTTAATAGCTCAAGAAATCTATCGATGATATCCATCATCCGAAAAAATCTAAACTTTTTCTATCTATAACTTCTACAACTAAGAAAAATAAAACTAATATACATACATACAAATATCCTCCACCCCACACTTTAAGTTGCGATGCCGTCATGGCACACAATTAAAAAGCATAAGGTATAGGAAACAACTTCCTCTCGGCCTTATTTGGGTACACCCCACACATATCTTTCTCGCTCACTACAGCCTTCTCTTTTGAGCCCTTTACTTTCTACTCGACACTCGCAACAGGTTTGTCCTTTGTGGCCCCTTTGCTACATCCGTCTTAAAAGTCACAATCTCCTCACCCACTCTAAGCATTAGTTTTCACTTGTGTATATCTAATATAGCTCTACCTGTCACTAAAAATGGTCTTTCTAGGATGAGGGGGACCTCCTTGTTTCCTCCATATTTCCCACTATAAAATCAATAGGAAATACAAACTTATCCACCCAAGCTAACACATCTTCCACTATCCCCTCGGGTATTGTAGTCATTTGGTCTGCCAGCTGCAAAGATATGGGTACAAACCTTATCTATCCAATCTTCTTCTCCAGTTTCCTGTAGATAGATAGAGGCATTAAATTATTTGAGGCACCAGAATCACTTAAGGATTTATCAAAATTAATAGTTCCTAAAGAGTAAGGTATAGTAAAACTCCCTAGATCTCCACACTTTTGTGGGAGTTTATTATGCAATATCGCGCTGCAATGCTTTATAAGCTTGACCACTGAGGTCGCCTCTATTTTCCCCTTATTTGTAATGATCTCTTTCAAGAATTTGGTATAAGCAGGCATCTATGTCCATCCTAGACAACAAAGCATGGTGGCCACGTTTGCAAAGGTTTATCATTCCCCCGCGGAAGATTTTGGCGGAATAAAGATTCATCACATGAGCTAAGGTTAGCTCCTCCCCAATTTCTTGGCACAAGCGTCGGAGGCAGGCGATCGTCCTCCACATTGAACGACTTACCTATGCCAAACATACCTGGTAGCGAAGGAAAAACTCCGCAATCACGGAATCAAGCTCTCCTCTCAAAGAAAATGCACCCAAAGTAAAGGGATACGTGAAAAGTATGTAAAACCTTCCTTGGGAAGGGTCACTCGCTCTGATAGATTAGGAGCAATGATTTCCAACTCATTGCAGTGCCAGTCCTCCTTCACAACAAGGATACTAGAAAGACGAATGGAAGAAGAGTACCTACTAACAGCCTATGTACGAGGGTTAGCAGTAGGGAATTTCTCTTCAAAATCCTTTGCAGTATTAAGCCTCCTTGGGATAATGGAATCCATTGTTGGAGGAACGGAGTCCTTGATTTTGTTCTTATTCATTGAAGAACCACTACGTTTAGAAGAAGAAGCCATTGGAAAAGAAGAAGGTAAAGAATTTTTGTTTAAAGAAAATTAGGAAAATGATGGAAAACAAGGATGCAAATCAGAAACTCAAGCAATTGTGAAGCGTAAAGGAAAAGAAAGTTGCGTATAAGTAAAATTTTGCCGGCTAAATTCATGGCCACGATTACCTCGATAACCAGCTAAAGTTGTGCTGAATCATGGGATGACGCGTGTTCGGGACATTAAATGCGGAGAGACGTGCATCTAATCAACTGTCATAGACCTTCAGAGGGAATTATAGTAATTGCCGCCAAAAAGGAGTTTCTACCAACTTTCCGGTAACACAAAGTTATGTCACCGGAAAGCAGGGGGACTATCTTTAAAGGGTAAAATATGATATAACGCGTGGCTGACTAAAGGAGGACACGTGGAACCCAAGATGGAATGGCTAAGGACCGAACGTAGCCACTACGTTTGTCACTGGAACAGATAATGTTCATAAAAGTATATTAAAGGTTCTGCGCCCGGTAGCAATTACTAAGGAATATTTTACAACATTAAGAGCGACGGTTCGTTACAAAGAATTTGGCATTTACGCTCAACGTTACATCTACATCAATGACCCTCATAATTGACATTGAAGGAAGGCACGACCCTAGGACCTTCTTCCCTAGACATAACTATAAATAGTGAGCTCAGTTATCATTGTAAATGACACGAAATTTCTGGCAAGAACATATATTATATTCTATACAAAACTTTATATAATTTCACTCTCTGGCTTTTTGATCCCATCATTGCTGTGTTCGGAAACCGTGTTCATGAAATCACTATCTTCGCTATTTCATCTACATTCCAAATCTAAGTATTGCGTATTTCTTTGATTATTATATTATTTCAGGATCATATAAATTCAACTGTACCGTTTTACGGGTAAACAATATATTATATAATGTAAAAATATTTTTACAATTAGATTATTTGCAAAGTAATTACAAGTAAATCTTTATAATAAATATAAACAGTAATATAATAAAAATACAAACAGTAATATAATAAAATGGTAAGTAACCTATTATGAAAGTTTAAGCTGCACTAATGGTATAAAAGATTGAGAAATGTTTTTTCATGAAAAAAGTAGTCTCCAAAGTTCTTTGCAAGTAAAGAAAAATATATATGTACAAAAAAGACTGCCTTAAAAAGATACTATTTGACGCTTATTATTGACTGTTGAGTACACTTTTTACCGGAATTTATGATGAATCCTTTTATCAAGATTATTTTATACTTCAAACATCAAGATAAAAGTGTTTAGAGAAGCCTTTTCATAAAACAAAAGCATTTATTCATTAAAGTCTTCATCATTACACGATAATCAAAAGGGATTAACCTTCTGATACTAGAAAACATGCTATTTGTTTTTCAAACCTTAATTAGTAGACATGAAATACAAAACATAGTATTTCTCAATGGCTTAACAAGGGACCAGCTGGATCTCAACAGCTTCAATGGAAACATTATCCCCTCCAATTTTAGGAACCAGAGTCACCACAACAAGATCATCACCTTCAAGTTTTAAATCCTCCAATAATTCATTAATAGCCAGGCTAAATTCAGGAAATTTTTCTTTTTTGGGATCATCATGAATATGTGGTAAATTTGCAAAACTCCCAACAAATTCTGTCCTGTCCACCTCATTTGCAATCACATCATTATCCTCATTGAGGAAAACATCAAACCTTACAAACTTTCTCACATCCAATTCCACATTCTTGAAAGTCAATAGTTCCTCTTCATCTTCCTTCTCTTTTTTAGTTCTTAATTTTTTAGGTCTAGCCACTGAAAATGTTACAATCTTGTCCAATTTCTTTATAGGGAATACTTGACTAGCTGGTGGAACTGAATTTGGATCAATCTTGACATTTTTTGTGTTCTTTCTTAGTAGTGGCTTGAAATTCTTCCAAGGTGTATCCATTGGTTGAAATGTATATCCCAATTTCTTTTCATCCAAGCAATCTTGAACCCTAACACGAAAAGGCTTTGCCTTTTCATCGTAGAAAAAGAACTCAGTGTCCAAATAATCTGGGTCACTAATATCCTTACGTTTTCGTCCCAGTGTTTTCCATATTGTCCACATTCGATCAACATTGGCGTGAAGTGAAAAAAATGCAGGATCTTTGCCTGACGAATAAAAATTTCCCATGTCTTCTTGATTTGGTTGTCTTGGATCACCAACCCATCTATGTATAGAATTATGTGGCACATTTTCTATAGTACCCATCCCTGGACTAGGTTTACTTCCAAGTCTATAAGGTTTGCCAAAGAAGAGCAAAGGGCAAGGGGCATTAGTGATCATTTGACGATACATTATAGCGAGATTATTAACCATTTTTTGTAGATCATTTGCTACCACATCTTCTCCAGCATAACCAAGATCCATAATAAACCCATTCCTATGCTTTTGGTTTCGCCTTTCGTTATATATACTTGTACCTATAATTAGGAAAATTAGAATAAAATGGTTAATATCGAAATAATCAGGAAGCTAGTAATTGTAGGAAGGCTTCAAGGCATGAAAATAACTTTTTTTAAAGATAAATTGGTCGTGTACTGATTAGGAAAATACAAACAAGTACTTCTGGATATAACAAAGCCATATATGTGTATTTGGAATTACTTTATTTACTTAAGACTCCGCCATTCTGAATAGACATTTTATTCCACAAACAAACATATCTGTTTAAATCATAAATTGACCATTCTGAATAGACATGTATTCCACAAAATTACCTCTAAGTTCTAATTTATGTGACATACTTTTATAATTAGTCCGTTAAAAAATATTATATTTTTATATTTAAAAATAATTTAACTTTAAACTTTTTATTTTACCTTTAATAATGAGATGTTTTATTATTCACACAAATGTTTTGAACTTTTTATGACCATAAGCTTCAAAATATTTTACAAGTCACACAAATATTAAGACATATTAAAACACCACAAATTTTAAAAGTTTTTTTCTCTTAAATTTCGTGGTAGTCAAATTTTCTAAAGCATTTTTAAAAACTTAAAAGGGCTTCTCGTCATGGATGTGGGATATATTCGACTTGTCAACACAAATATTGCAAACTACAACCAGAGGCGGATCTACTGTTTTCGACTAAACTAATACTTTTGACGTGAAATATAAATTTATGATTAAAAATTTAATAAAATTATACTCCCTCCGTTTCAATTTATGTGAACCTATTTGACTGGGTACGGAGTTTAAGAAAAGAGAGAAGACTTTTGAACTTGTGGTGTAAAATGAGGCATATATATTTTGAGTGGCTATAAATCATTGCATAAAGGTAAATGGTTTCCAAATAGGTAAAGGGGTCATTCTTTTTGGCACGGACTAAAAAGAAAATAGGTTCACATAAATTGAAACGGGGAGTAATAAATAATAGATATGGAATTACTTTATTTACTTAAGACTAGGTCATTCTGAATAGACTTTTTATTCCACAAACAAATATATCTGTTTTAACCATAAACAAATCATTCTGAATAGACACTTTATTCCACAAAATTACCCTCTTAATTCTAATTTACGTGACACACTTTCATAAGTAGTCTGTTAAAAAAAGTTCACATTTTTATATTTTTTACCTTTAATAATGAGATGATTTATTATTCACGCAAATGTTTTGAACTTGTTAAGACCATAAGATTCAAAATATTTTACAATCGCACAAATATTATAATATGTTAAAACACCACAAATTTTAAAAGTTTTTTTCTCTTAAATTTGGTGACAGTCAAATTTTCTAAAGCTTTTTTAAAAACTTAAAAGGGCTTCTAGCCATATATTCCACTTGTCGTCACAAATATTATAAACTACAACCAGGGGCGGATTCGGTGTAATGTTAGCGAGTTCAACTGAATCTAGTACTTTTGACGTGGAATATAATACCTTCGACATCAAACATGTCAGGCAAATGCATGCCTTTAGGATGGTCCCAATTCCAATATGGCAAAGCAAATGTAGGGTCACCAATTAGGGAAGCCAAGATTCTCTCATGGAAGTATAAGTACCTATAACAACAAATTTTGTAACAAGAGAATAGCATAACAAATTATAGAATATAAATACTTAATTAAAGCACGTACATACCATCTATGAAAAGGGAAGAAAAGCCACGAGAAGTGAACTTGTAACTCTTTGCCTCCAACTTTATAAGCACCATTGCAATAAGCACAATGGATATTGGCTTGTTGCATGAAACTACGAGGATCGTCTGTCGGCAACGCCTTCATACGCGAATAAGCTTCGTTATACTTAGCTATGTATTCGTCATCTACAGTTTGAGCTGCAGGACGAACGCGAAATCCGGATACAAGAGGAAGGTCATAGCAAGGAACGTCTTTCTTATCCGGGATAGGAGGACAACAAGTGTAGCACACAGGTATTTTAGGCACGCCATCATCAATAAAGGCAGTGCTACATTGTGTAATAGTAGGGGATGGGATGGGACTTGCTAAAGCATCATATGGTAAAAGATGGGCAGCACCATAAATTCCTCCTAAACCAAGAAGAAGATTTCTCCTTTCAACTTTTTCTTGAGAATTATTTGCCTCATTGTTTTGGTTGCATGATACTTTGAACTTATTGTTTGGTTTTTTGTGTGGGAAAACATGTGAGGGTTTTGTAAAGGAAGGAAAACAAGATAAGTTGGTTGTGATAGCCCATGGAGCTTGAAGAACAAATGAAGAAGCCATAACTTGATGAGTGTATTATGATTTCTTTGATAAAAGGGTTCCACCTATATATAATGATAAGTTGAAGTAATAAACGCCGTTAGTGTAAAGAATTCTTTACACTACTAAGTAATTATCTTAATTAAGGATGTCTACAAGTAAGCCTTTTTAAGATGTAGAATATGTAATCTTGAAAACAAAATAATTTACACAGTTAACGATAACCTAATAATATAAAAATTACTTACACGGACTAAGCATATTGCTTAAACTCTATAATGTTTTCCAATGAGACGAATTAGTGCGTGAAAGTAAAGATACTCACCAACCCCATTACAAGTTGCGAAAATAATGTAGGTCTGGTACATACAGGCTAAAAACGTTTTAGTCATTAGCCATATGGAACACTATATTTGGTAGCCTCAATAATTATTACATTTAATATTTAGAGTAACCGATTATTGTATGTCAATTTATTTAATGGTGTAAATATAAATACTTGAAAGCACTGTTAGTTAACAACATTTAAACACGCTATTAATTGCACTTTGTTCTGTTATTTATTAAGAATTTGTAATCCACTTTACTTATTATGAATTTCTTATCCACTTTATTTATTATGAATTTAACAATCTCTACTTTTTTTGGAACGACGACCATGATTCTTTTATGTTTACACTCTTAATTTCGACCCGTCATCTACAATTTGCAGAATATACTATTCCTTTTGCTCCAATTTATATGGCACATTTTAGACTTCGAGGTCAAAAAAATTTTCTTTGACCGTGATTATTTCACATGCCATTTAGATATTTTGAATTATTAATTATTGTGAAGATACTTCTTATGTACTTTCTAAATATATAAATTATATTCAAAAAATTTAAAGATTCTATGTCAAATTCATGGTCAAAATTAAGAAGTTTGACTCTCGAAATCTGAGTTCTGCCACATAAATTGGGACAGAGGGAGTGGATATTTTTGTAACGATCTATTCTCCAATCACGTATTTTTGACAACAAAATGATCCGTCTCTAAATTATAAAAACAATTAAACAAAAAAAATTAATTTTATCCTTTACGAGATACTTTTATAGTCACGCAAATATTATGACATGTTTAAAATTATAAATTACAACAACAAAAAGTTAATCACGCAAATATTATGGCTTAATTAGAACTACAAATTAAATTTTTTCTTATTTCTTTCTTAAACTTATTTGTTCAGTCAAATAAGTAGTTCACACAAATAAAACTGATGGGGTAACTATTTATTGATAAGTAAGATTCATGCATGTATCAATAATATATGAGAGGCTAAATAGGAAAAGTAGAAGCAAATTAGGTTCTCTAAACTTAATAATATCACGAAAGCTGGATTTGATGGGACTTCATACTCAGGATTTGAATCCGAAATATCTTATTAAAGATATAAAAATACTTAACACTCCATCGTAACTCTTGTTGGTCACAATTTACATATTTAATTTATCAAAATATACTTAATTCTGATCATCAAATGTTTAGGAATTCCTCCCTTTTGAACTGTACATAGAAGAAATTCGAATCTTTAATTTGCTTATACTTACAGACAGGTGTATATGTTTTAGACCTGAAAAAAATGTTATGTTATAGATTAGTTGTTATCCAATAATTTAATCTCAAAATTTAAATTATTATAGCATACACATGTCTTACTTTTATATGAACACTTTAAAATAGCAACATTTTAGTTCAAAAAGGCTTAGTGGGTAAGAAAATAATGGTTTTTTTGTGAACACTTTAAGAAGAATATGTAAAACAAATAGCACAAGTGGAATAGTGAAAACAAAGGTAAAATAGTGCATAAGACTTCCCTAATTAATGTTGGCATATAGCCGGTCACATTCGGTGTTTAATTTTTTTAGTCTGTATACATAGATTATACATTGATTAAACACAGCTATATATATATATTATACATGAACTATATATATATATATATATATATATATATATATATATATATATATATTCACATACTATTTTTAATTTAAGAGATTAGGTGGGTGGCTATACTTTAAGAGATTAGGTTTGCCGGGGCTTTTCGAATCCATGCATTTTTCGAAAGACATATGAATGAAAGAATTTATTTTTCTATTTTCGATGGAAAGAAAACATTGACACCATTTTGGGTGAAAATATTTTCTGATCTTGTAAATAATTAAATATATTTACCCGTTTCAAGATTTATACTTTCTCCTAATTTATCTCTAACATATAGTCAGATGCTCTCATCTTGCTCTTTTTTTTTTAAAGGATTTACTAAGATTATTCCCCTAATTGAGTCTATTATTGTGCAAAAATCCATGTTAAGATGTTAAACTTGATAACATCATATTAGTTGGATAGCGGATTTTCTTTCTAGCCATTATTTCCTCTCTTCGTTCATTATTATTTCTCCCCTTATTTATCTCTCTTTCTCGTTTTTGTTTTTTAAAAAAATCAAATGTAGAGACTAGAGGGCAAGGTTAATTTTTCAAAACTAAATGGGGACCAATTAGTCAATTATCTTATCGTCCATTGTTTTTTGGGCTTTAGTGGTGGCGAAACCAGTTATTTAATTGTGAATTTTCACATTTTTTCAATTTTCCAAAACTAAATAGGGACCAATTATTCAATTATCTAATCGTCCTTTTTTTGGGCTTTAGTGGTGGCGAAACCAGTTTTCTAATTGTGATTTTTCACATTTTGCTTTGTCATTTTTTCGTCCCTATACAATATTTGAAATTTATTTATCAATATTATTCTAATTTTGTATATTACCCGCCCTAAATAAGAATTACTTATAAATTATATATATTCCACCTTAAAATGCTCACAATCCATTATTAGTGCTTCCAATCAAGTTATTTAATTATACCATTTTCCTTTTTTCTCTCCTCTCTCCCCTCTTTTTTTCTACATCCAACTTATATTTAAAAAAACTGAATCTTATCCCGGAACTAAAAAGGGAAGAAAAAAGTGAAGAGTAAGTATGATAGAGAAATGTATGTCGTCTCTATTGCTCTGCCATTTGTATTAATTTAAGTTTAGTTTTAGTTATGATAACTTTTAGTATAACAAGAATAATATACGTACCAATTAAAAACAACAAATGATCTCCCAATCATTGACAATGTTATCGAGCCAAATATTATAAGATATCCACCTGGGGAAAATTCAAGAAAACAAATCAATAATCTTGCTAGTTGTGGGTGAGCTCGTATACTTTGAAGCCTAATTCATGTGTAGTAAATAGAAAATCATATTACTGTGATGATCTAGTATGATATCTTTAATTTTATACATTCATTTATGTATTCTGAGACCTCGAATAGCACCTTTCAGTATTTCTCGACTTGCGTGCGCAGTCCGTAAATTTTTCCGAAAAGTTTTAATGTGAAATATTGATTAAAATATGAAATGGAGCTTCAAAACTCATTTGAGTTGACTTCGGCCAACGTTTGGAGCAAACGGACCCGGATCACTATTTTAATATTCCGGTGGGTCCGTATCGTGATTTGGGACTTGGGCGTATTTCCGGAATCGAATTCAGAGGTCCCTAACTTGAATTATCACCATTTAACGGAAACTAGAAACCTAAAGGCTAAAGACTTCTAAAGTTTAACTGTGAATTTGACTTTATCGATATCAGACTCGGATTGAGATTCCGAGAGTTGGAATAGCTCCGTTATGTCATTTATGACTTGTGCGCCAAATTTGAAATCATTCCGGATTCATTTAACACGTTTCATCGCGGGTTTTGTAATGAAAAGCTTGAAACTCATAAATCTGAATCGAGGTGTGAATTACAATTTCGATGTTATTTGACGTGATTTGAGACTCCGAGTAAGTCCGTATTATATTACAGGACTTGTTGGAATATTCAGACGAGGTCCCAAGAGGCTCGGGTGAGTTTCAGATTTGTTTCAGACCATTTTGGTAAAGATTTGCATGTATGGTTCTGGTGTTTCGCATCAGCGACTTTTGGAGCGCAGGTGAAGCCCCGCTTCTGTGACCTGAGCACTAGAATGATGGCATGCTTCTGCAGAGTAATGTTGCGCAGATGCGCAATCGCTTCTGCGAAGGGAGGACCGCTTCTGTGATGTCGCAGGTGCGACACTCCTTACGCAGGTGCAGCTACTGGCCTGGCAGCCTGGCATCGCAAATGCAAGCTTTGTCTCGCAAATGCGAGTCCACATATGCGGAACTTGTGTCCGCAGATGCGAAAATGCTGGAAAGAATACATAAAATTGGGTGTTAGCCATATTTGCTCATTTTTGAGTTTTGAGTCTCGGATTTGGGCGATTCCAAAGGGGGTTTTCACGACTTTGACTTGGTTAAGTGTTCTGTATCAGAAAGTGATTATATTTCATAAATCCATGTTTATATTCATCATTTATTTCGGATTTAGACGGAAGAAATTAAAAAATTTTGTAAAACTTTCGATAAACGAAATTTTACGATTTGAAAGAAAACCTGATGTCGGAATTCGATAATTTTAGTATGGTTGAACTCGTATCGAAACAAGTGTCCGGATTCCGTGATATTTTGTCTGGTTTCGAAAAGTTGACCCCACATTGACTTTTGGTTGACTATTCCGAAAATGACTTAAATTAAGTCTCTTTCGAATTATGAATAATTTCTAAAGCTCCAATTGAATTGTTGGCCAATAATTTGATAGGTTTGATTGGTTCTGAGACTAATTCTAAGGGAAAAGATGTGGTTGCGTGATCACTTGAAATTGCAAAACGAGGTAAGTGTCATGGTTAAACTTGACTTGAGGGAATAGAACCCTTGAATTATTTGTTGCGTGAATTTCATGTGTAACGATGTATAGGCGAGGTGACGAGTGTCTATACGTTGTCAAATTGATTGTTTGCATATTTATCTGAAAATCATAAATAATTTTAAATCATGAATTTATTATTATATTGATTATTTCTCTCATATTCCTTGTCCAATATTATGTCTTGGATTCATGCTATAATTACTGCATGCTTATTTGACTTATGTGTCTTCATTGCTACTTGACATTTAGCGTATTAAATATTAAATTGCCTATTTTCTCCGTAATTTTCCACAATTAATTGCTACTTATCATTACTTATTTCCTAAATAAATCATAATCATTGTATGCCTTGTTGCATAATAATTTCTTATTAAATATGGTATTTATTGGAGCATTTTTACATTTAAGAGTTGTTAAATTATATTGTTGGAGCGGGTTGCAACGAATTTATTTTAAGTTTATATTATTGGAGCGGGTTCCACGCCGCAACTAAATTTAATTAAAAGTTTATATTGTAGGAGTGGGTTGCACGCCGCAACGAAATTAAATTGAAAGATTATATTGTTGAATCGGGTTGCTCGCCGCAACGGATTTTATTCTAAGTTTATATTGTTGGAGCGGGTTTCACGTCGTAACGAGGATTAATTGAAAGTTTATGACTGCTGAATAGACGTTAATTATTGATATGATTTAGCGGTCTTACCTCTTTTCCTATAATTATTATTATTTCGTACAGGTTAATATAAGCTACCTGCTTTAGCCTCGTCGCTACTTCATCGAGGTTAGGCTCGTACTTACAAAGTACACGTGGTCGGTTGTACTCATACTACACTCTGCACTTCTTATGCAGATACTGGAGTTGGTCCCAATGGCGTACTGTAGAATTGCTCGGATTCAACTATCAGAGGAGACTTGAGGTATGGCTACACAACGTTTGCAGCTCTGAAGTCCCCTTCTACTTTGTCTTAGCTGTGTACTATCTTTCGAACAACTTTATTTTTATTCAGACCTTTGTTTGTATTATTCTAGAAGCTCGTGCACTTCTGACTCCAGTTCTGGGATGGTATTTAGACATCGTTATTATTTTGGTTTGTTTATTTAAACTCAGATATTATTCCAGTTGTTGGTTTCATTACTATTTAATTAAGATGAATTGTTAGCAATGGTTAAATTATTCTAACGTTGGCTAGCCTAGCAAGTGAAATATTAGGCGCCATTACGGTCCCGAAGGTGGGAATTTCGGGTCGTGACAAGTTGGTATCAGAGCACTAGGTTACTTAGGTCACATGAGTCACGAGAAAGCTTTGTAGAGTCTGAAGGATCGGTACGGGGATGTCTGTACTTATCTCTCATAGGCTATGGAGTTTAGGAACTATTTCACTTTTTTCTTCTCTATCATGCCATTTTATTCTATCATTGACTATTGACCTCTTCCATTCTTGTTCGTCCGCACCGAGAACACGCACTACACCTATAGTCTAACAGGAGTCGGAGCCCCCAGTGGCAGCTGTGACTAGGGGCAGAGGCCGAGGCTGAGGTCGCACCAGAGGATTTGGAAGCGGAGGGGTTCCAGCTTAGTCAGTACATGTTGGACCACTTCAGGTCCCGGAAGGATTCATAGATACTCGAGTACTTCAGGACGTTCTAGTCCATTTGGTGAGCCTAATGGAGGGGGTGGCCTAGAATGGTATATTTCCTGTGGCACCAGCTGTCTCAGAGGCTGGGGAGGAGCATAAAATCCCACTACTCTCGCTCCAGAGCAGATAGCTCCCTAGTAGCAGGCTCCAGCAGTCCCGCCAGTTGGGGTAGTTCAGCCAGTTATTGCGGCACAAGCCGGTGATAGGCCTGCCATGTCTTCTGAGGCCTTATTGAGATTGGACAAGTTTACTAAGATCTTTCCAGTTCATTTTAGTAGTACACCTACTGAGGACCCACATGATTAGATTGACCACTTCCATGAAGTGCTACGGAACATGGGAATAGTTGAAAGCAGCGGGGTCGATTTTGCTGTGTTTCAGATGACTGGTTCTGCCAAGAGGTGGTGGAGAGATTATGTATTTACTAGACTAGCTAAATCGCCTGTACTTACCTGGGAGCAGTTATCACAAATGTTTCTGGAGAAGTTTGTTCCTATTACATTGAGAGAGGAATACTACAGGCAGTTTGAGCGTCTCTAGTAGGGGTAATATGATTGTTACCCAGTATGAGACTCAATTTGTGGACTTAGCACGTCATGCCATCGTCTTGCTTCCTACTAAAAAGAGAGAGTGAGGAGCTTCATTCATGGACTCACTTATACTATCAGGCTTCAGATGGCCAAGGAGACAGGGAGTGATATTTCGTTCCAAACAACGGTGAATATTGCTAGGCGAATCGAGTTAGTTCGTGCTCAGGAGAGAGGGCTAGTGTCACATAAGAGGCCTCATCAATCCGGTAATTCTAGAGGCGCCTCATCTGGAGGAATGGGTACTTATGGTAGGAGTCATCCTCCTATGCCATTTTATTCAGCACTTCAGACATCTTATGGTGCTTCAGGGAGTCACGGTCCTATTATGCCTTACTCTTGACAACCAGCATTTAGTGCACATTCAGCTCCTATTAGTACACCACCACTCCAAAGACACTATAGCGGTTATCTGGCCCGTTCGGGTCAGCTTCAGTTTCAATAACCACAACAACATAATGGGTGTTATGAGTGTGGGAACATTGGTCACATCAGAAGATATTCCCTAGGTTGTCGAGCAACATATCTCATCAGGATTCTCGTGCCATCATACCGACACTGGTTGCTCCAGCGCCCGCCCAGCCAACTAGGGGCAGGGGTTAGACAGTTAGATGTAGAGGTCAGGTATTAGAGGTGGAGGCCATCTAGTTAGGGGCTGTCCTAGAGATACAGTTCCGAGTAGTGGGGCCCAACCCCGATTTTATGCTTTTCGAGCTAAGCATGATGTCGAGTCATCCGATGTCGTGATCACAGGTATTCTTTCAGTTTGCCATAGATATGCTTTAGTTCTATTTTATCCAGGATCTACTTATTCCTATGTGTCCTCCTACTCTGCTTAATATTTGGTTGTGCCTCGTGATTCTTTGAGTGCTTCTGTGCACGTGTCCACGCCGATAAGTGATTTTATCGCTGTAGATCATACCTATCGGTCGTGTGTGGTTACTATTGAGAGTCTTGAGACTAGCGTGGATCTTCTACTTCTTGATATAGTTGATTTTGATGTTATCTTGGGAATGGATTGGCTGTCACCTTATCATGCTGTATTGGACTATCACGCCCAAAACGGTGACCTTAGTCATGCCGGGGTAACCTCAAATAGAGCGGAAAATGACTTTTGGCCATTCCACCAGCAAGGTTATCTCTTACGTGAAAGCTCGGCGTATGGTCGAGAAGGGGTGTCTAGCTTATTTGGCTTATATTCACGATCCCAGTGCGGATGTTCCTTCTATGAATTCAGTCCCAGTTGTCCGTGAGTTTCCAAACATATTTCCAGCAGATTTTCCGGGGATGCCACCTGACAGAGATATTGACTTCTGTATTGATTTGGCTATGGGCACCCAACCCATTTCTATTCCACCATACCGTAAGGCCCCACCGGAACTAAAGGAATTGAAGGAACATCTACAAGACTTGCTTGACCAGGGATTCATTAGACCTAGCTTCTCGCCCTGGGGTGCACCAGTGTTATCTGTAAAGAAGAAAGATGGTTCAATGCAGATGTGTATAGATTATCGGCAGCTGAACAAGGCTATTATCAAGAACAAGTATCTGTTGCTAATAACTGATGACTTATTCGATCATCTTTAGGGTGCCAAGGTGTTTTCAAAGGTCGATTTGAGGTCTGGTTACCATAAGTTGAAGATTAGGGCATCCGATGTTCCTAAGACAACTTTTCGAACTCGATATGGGCATTACGAATTCTGAGTGATGTCATTTGGGAAAACAAATGCCCCAGCAGCATTTATGGATTTGATGAATCGGGTATTCAAGCCCTATTTGGATTCTTTTATGGTTGTATTAATTGATGATATCTTGATTTATTCCAGCAGTCGAGAGAAGCATGAGCAACATCTTTGGCTTGTGCTTTAGACTTTGAAAAATAATCGGTTATATGCCAAATTTTCAAATGTGAATTTTGGTTAGACTCAGTTGCCTTTTGGGGCATGTTGTATCGGCAGAAGGCATAAAAGTGGATCCTAAGAATATTGAGGCAGTTCAAAATTATCCTAGACCTACTTCAGCTACAGAGATCCGGAGTTTCCTGGGTGTGGCAATTTATTATCGCTTGATTATGGAGGGGTTTTCATCTATAGCATGTCCATTGACCTAATTGACCTAGAAGGGTGTCCCATTCATATGGTCAGACGAGTGAGAGTTGAGGTTTCAGAAGCTCAAGACTGCTTTTGACTACGACGCCAGTATTGGTATTGCCCACAGGTTTAGGATCTTATATGGTATATTGTGATGCATCTCGCATTAGGCTTGGTGCAGTATTAATGCAAGATGGCAGAGTGATTGTATATGCATCATGACAGTTGAAGGTTCATAAAAAGAATTACCCTGTTCATGACTTAGAATTGGCAGCCATTGTTCATGCGCTGATGATTTGGAGGCACTACCTTTACGGTGTCTCGTGTGAGGTATTCACTGATCATCGTAGTCTACAGTATCTTTTCAAACAAAAAGATCTCAATTTGAGGCAAAGAAGATGGTTGGAGCTGTTGAAAGACTATAATATCATCATTTTGTATCACCTTGTAAAGGCCAATGTGGCGGCTGATACTTTGAGTAGAAAGGCTGTGAGTATGGGTAGCCTTGCATATATTCCGGTTGGTGAGAGGCTGTTAGTTACAGATTTTGAGACTTTGGCCAATCAGTTCGTGAGGTTAGATGTTTCAAATTCTAGTAGGATCCTAGCTTGCACAGTCGCTCGGTCTTCCTTGTATGAGCGTATCGGAGGGTGACAGTATGATGATCCTCATTTGCTTGTCCTTAAGGATACAGTGCGACACGGTGGTGAAGCAGGTTGCTATGGGAGACGATGGAGTTTTGTGTATGCAGGGTCGTATATGTGTTCCTAATGTGGACGGGCTTCGTGAATTAATTCTTGAGGAGGCCCACTTTTCAGGTATTCTATTCATCCGGGTGCCGCCAAAATGTATCAAGATTTGCGGCAACATTATTGATGGAGGAGAATGAAGAAGAATATCATTGCATATGTAGCTCGGTGTATAAATTGTCAGTAAGTAAAGTACGAGCATGAGAGACCTGGTGGTTTATTTCAGAAGTTACAAATTCCCGAGTGGAAGTGGGAGCGTATCACTATGGATTTTGTTGTTGGGCTCCCACGGACTCAGAGAAAGTTCGATACAGTATGGGTCATTGTGGACAAGTTGACCAAGTCAGCACACTTCATTCCAGTGGCAGTTACCTATTCTTCAGAGCGGTTAGCTGAGATTTATATCTGCGAGATTATCCTCCTTCAAGGTATACCCGTGTCTATTATTTCAGATAGAGGTACGCAGTTCACCTCGCAGTTTTGGAGGGCTGTATAGTGTGAGTTAGGCACGCAGGTAGAGTTGAGTACAATATTTCATCCACAGACAGACGGACAGTCAGAGCACACTATTAAGATATTGGAAGATATGCTTCGCGCTTGTGTTATATACTTTGGAGGTTCTTGGGATCAGTTCTTGCCACTTGCGGAGTTTGCCTATAATAAAAGCTACCAGTTGAGCATTCAGATGGCTCCCTATGAAGCATTATACGGGAGGCGATGTCGTTCTCAGTTGGCTGGTTTGAACCGGGTGAGACTCGGTTTTTGGGTACTAATTTGGTATAGGATGCCTTGGATAAGGTCAAGATTATTCAGGATCGACTTTGCACAGCTCAGTCTAGGCAAAAGAGTTATACCGACCGTAAAGTTCGTGACGTTGCATTCATGGCAGGAGAAAGATTATTGCTCTGGGTTTCACCTATGAAAGGTGTAATGATATTCGTAAAGAAGGGCAAGTTGAGCCCTAGGTATATCGGACTCTTTGAAATTCATGAAAGGGTTGGTGAAGTATCCTACAGGCTTGCACTACCACCTATATTATCAACAGTTCATCCGATGTTCCATATGTCTATGCTCCGAAAATATCATGGTGATCCGTACCATGTGTAAGATTTCAGCTCAGTCCAATTGGACAAAGATTTGACTTATGAGGAGGATCCGATAGCTATTCTAGCCCGACAGGTCTGATAGTTGAGGTCTAAGAGTTATCTTTCAGTTCGGGTGCAATGGAGAGGTCAGTCTATTGAGGCAGCTAGCTGAGAGTCCGAGTCGGATATGCGGAGTAGATATTCACACCATTTCACCAGCTCAAGTAATTTTCTAATTCTGTTCGAGGACGAACGTGTATTTTAGAAGTGAAAAATGTGATGATCCAATATGTCATCTTTAATTTTAAACATTCATTTCTATATTTTGACACCTTGAATAACACCTTTCAGCATTCTTCGACTTGTGTGCGCAGTCCGTAAATTTTTTCGGAAAGTTTTTATGTGAAAAATTAATTAAAATGTGAAATGGAGCTTCAAAACTCATTTGAGTTGACTTCCATCAACGTTTCGAGAAAACGGGCTCGGATCAGTATTTTAACAGTTCATGTGGGTCCATATTGTGATTTGGGACTTGAACGTATGCCCGAAATCTAATTCGGAGGTCCCTAGCTTGAATTATCGCCATTTAACGGAAACTAGAAACCTAAAGGCTAAAGACTTCCAAAGTTTGATCGTGAATGTGAATTTATCGATACCGGACTATGATTGAGATTCTAAGAGTTGGAATAGCTCTGTTTTGTCATTTATGACTTGTGCGCTAAATTTTAAATCATACCGGATTCATTTAATACATTTCGGTGCGGGTTTTGATAAACTGAAAAGTTTCAAACTCATAAGTCTGAATCGAGGTGTGAATTATAATTTCGATATTATTTGACATGATTTGAGACCCCGAGTAAGTCCGTATTATGTTACGGGACTTGTTGGAATATTCGGACGAGGTCCCGAGAGGTTCGGGTGAGTTTCGGACGTGTTTCAGACCATTTTGGTAAAGATTTGCACGTCTGGTTTTCGTGTTTCGCACCTGCGACTTTTGGAGCGCAAGTACGCCGCTTCTGCGTGGAATTCGTCGCTTTTGCAACCTGAGCTGGAATGATGCTCCGCTTCTACGGAGTAATGTTGCACAGATGCATAATCGCTTCTACGAAGGGAGGACCTCTTCTATGGTAGCAGACCGTTTCTGTGGTTAGCTCGTCGCTTCTGCGATGCCGCAGGTACGACACTCCTTACGCAGGTGCGGCTACTGCCCTGGCAGCCTGGCATCGGAAATGCGAGCTTTGTCTCGCAAATGCGAGTCCGCAGATGCGAAAATGATGGACATAATACATAAAATCAGGTGTTAGCCATTTTTGCTCATTTTTGAGTTTTGAGTCTCGGATTTGGGCGATTCCAACAGGGTTTTTCACGGCTTCAACTTAGGTAAGTGTTCTATATCCGGAAGGGTTTTTCACGAAAATTTAAGATTTGAAGACAATCCGATGTCGGAATTCGATAATTTTAGTATGGTAGAACTTGTATCGAAACGGGTGTCCAGATTCCGTAATGTTTCGTCGGGTTCCAAAAAGTGGGCCCACATTGACTTTTTGTTGACCTTTCTAAAAATGACTTAAATTACGTCTCTTTCGAATTATGAATAATTTCTAAAGCTCCAATTGAATTGTTAGCCAATAATTTGATAGGTTTGATTGTTCTGAGACTAATTCGAAAGGAAAAGTTGTGGTCGAGTGATCACTTGAAATTGCAAAATGAGGTAAGTGTCGTGGTTAACCTTGACTTGAGGGAATATAACCCTTGAATTATTTGTTGCATGAATTTCATGTGTAACAACGTATAGGCGAGGTGACGAGTATCTATACGTCGTCAAATTGATTGTTTGCTATTTATCTGAAAATCATAAATAATTTTAAATCATGAATTAATTATTATATTAATTATTTCTCTCATATTCCTTGTCCAATATTATGTCTTGAATTCACGCTATAATTTCTACATGCTTTTTTGACTTATGTATCTTAATTACTACTTGATATTTAGCGTATTAATTATTAAATTGCCTATTTTCTCCCTAATTTCCACAATTAATTGCTACGTGTCATTAATTGTTTCCTAAATAAATCAAAATCATTGCATTCTTTGTTGCCTAATAATATCTTATTGAATATGGTATTTATTGGAGCATTTTTACATTTAAGAGTTGTTAAATTATATTGTTGGAGCGGGTTGCAACGGATTTATTTTAAGTTTATATTGTTGGAGCGGGTTGTACGTCGCAATAAAATTTAATTAAAAGCTTATATTGTAGGAGTGGGTTGCACGCCGCAATGGAATTAAATTGAAAGATTACATTGTTGGATCGGGTTGCATGCCACAACGGATTTTATTCTAAGTTTATATTGTTGGAGCGGGTTGCACGCCGTAACGAAAATTAATTGAAGGTTTATGACTGTTGAATTGACTTCAATTATTGATATGATTTAGCGGTCTTACTCCTTTTTCTGTTATTATTATTATTATTATTATTATTATTATTATTATTATTATTATTATTATTATTATTATTATTATTATTATTATTAATGTAAGCGACCTACCTTAGGTCACCACGTATCGACACACTAGAGAAAAAGATCATCTGATCAATGAGCAAGAACCAAAGACTAAAATATTTGGACAACCAATAGAAGGTAATGTCTCCAAAAGCAGGCAACGAAAAACCTACATCAAATGTTGCAGCTGAATAAAATTTAGTATCTCCTCAAACTTCAGAGAAGATAAAAGCAACAAAGAAAAGAACAATATATGGTACATCAACATACAAATTAAAAATAAATTTCATACAAATTTAATGCAAATTTGAATATCTACAACAACATACATAGTAAAAACATATTTCATACACCTAATTATATATTATACCACTTATCTACAACTTTCGTACATTATTTGTAGTGATCCAACCGGTAATTTTGACTTTTAGAACCCCGTTTCCCTAAATAAAACTTCATGTATGTGCTTTTATTAATTTATGACTTGCGGGGATGGTTGGTTCGGGATTTGGAAGTGTTCGGGTTGAAATCAGAACACTTGGTTCCTTAAGTTGGCCTTAAAATATTAAATTTGACTTCGGTCAATATTTTGGAAAAACGACCCCTGAATTGGGATTTGACGGTTCCAATAGTTTCGTATGATGATTTTGGACTTGGGCGTATGTTCGAATCGGGTTTTGGATAATCCGGGAGCGTTTCAGCGCTTAATAGTGAAAATCAACTATTTGAAGGTTTAATGTTCTTTAAATTTGATTTGGAGTAGGTTTTGGAATAATTGAGGTCCGTTTGGAATTCCGAGCCTGAGACTAGCTCCGTATGGTGATTTAAGACATGCACGCAAAATTTGGTGTCATTCCGAGTAGTTTAAGTATGTTTCAGCGCGTTCGGAGTAAGTTTGAAGAATTTGAAAATTCTAAGTTGAATCTATTTGGTTTGAGGTATGATTCTTAGTTTTGATGTTGTTTTACACATTCCGAGGGTTCAAGCGAATCTGTTTGATAATTTCAAACTTGTTGGTACGTTTGGGCGGGGCCTCAGGTGTTAACCGGAGGCTCGAATTGATTTTGGACCTTGGAGCATCAGCTGAAGCTTCCAGATTCTGCTGCAACCGTACCTGCGCTTGGCCAGTCGCAGGTGCGAGCTCGCAGGTGTGTGAATAGCACCGCAGATGCGGACTAGGCACAAATGCGCATATACAAGCCGTAGAAGCGCATCGCCGGTGCGATTTACAAGCCGCAGAAGCGGACGGGGCCGGCTTAGGGTAAAGCCGCAGCTGTGATGCATTTTACGCAGATGCAGAGCTGTAGAAGCGGCTTGCCAGTCGCAGATGCAAAAATGTTCTTGGCAGAATTGTTTAAAAATCGGGGCTCAGCCATTTTTGAGCCCATTTTCTCCATTCTTGAACGATTTTGGAGCTTTTTGAGAGAGGATTTCAACTAGCAATTTGGAGGTAAGTTAATTTTACACACTTTGAGTTCAATACATAGATTATGTATAGATTATAACTTGTAAATCTTGGAAATCAAAGGTTTAGATGAAAAACCTAGGTTTTGACAAAAATGAGATTTTAACCACGCAAATGGTTATGGAATTGGATGAAAATTGTATATTTGAGTTCTTGAGATTATGGGTAATGTTTTCCTCCAAACATTTCCAAAATCCGGGGTTGTGGGACTGAGGTGAATTTTAGGAATTTACCATTTTTGGATAGGCTAATTTATTTATTAGTCTAATTTCGAATTATTGAGCATGTATTAATTATTTTATATTACTTTTGGATAGTTTCGGATTTTTTGGCACTGAATTGAGATTTTTTGCGACATTGTGATAGAGAAGTGAGCTTTGAGACAAGGTAAGTCTCTTGTCTAACTTTGTAAGAGGGAATTTCCCCCACATATGATTCATATTAATAATTGCTGCTAATTGTGGGGGCCACGTACGCACGAGGTGACGAGAGTCTGTGCGTAGTTACTAATTATGTTAATGTCCGGGTAGTTTAGGATTTAAATCATAAATTACTTGCGATAATTGCTCCTTTTATTTAATTAAATTACTGGAATTATGTTGTAAATTGTTTGAGAAAATAGTAAAAAATCGAAACTACATATACTCGGAGTTCTGTGTAAATTATTGAATTGTTAATAGAGATTGAACACCCTACGTGTTAATATTAATAACTTCTCATTCCGGAGGTTCATAAGAAATTATCCTCCTATCTTGTAGAGCGGGACGAACGCCTTGGCAGTATAGATGCATCTATAAATATCGCCGCACGTCCCTCGATAGTGTATACGACACTCTGGATCGGGTCGTACGACCTCAGCAGAAATCGTACCTAATAATAATAATTATACGATACCTTGATATTTTAATTGGTGCTTGTGAAATTATTTGATAAATTGGAAATTATTGAAATGTAAGGAATTAATTATTTCTGCTTATTAATAAAATTATTGTTGGTCACCTAAAAATCATGTTTAGTTAATTATATTATATTATGAAATTATTGTCCTTTAGTGAGTGTCAAAGTCGACCTCTCGTCATTACTTCTTCGAGATTAGGCTTGATACTTACTTGGTACACGCTGTTTATGTACTCATGCTACGCTTGCTGCACTTTTTGTTTAGGGCCTGAGACAGGTACTATCGGAGGACCTACCGGAGCATACCCCAGATACCCCGATATTTAGTGGTGAGTTGCTTCTTGAGTCGTTCTGTAGCCCTTGAGTCTTCTCTTCTATTTGTATTCTGCCTATTTTATTTCAGACAGTATTTAAAATTTTGTATAATCTACTAGATGCTCATACACTTATGACACTAGGTCTTGGCACACACACTAGTAGAATTTCTGGATTTAAATTATTTTACTTCGGTTCTAGTTTATATTATTTTCTCATTTTTTTCTTAAATTTTGAAATTTTGAAGAGTTTGATTACTCGGTTAATTTTTAAATAAATAATTATATGTTTAAATCACTAGTTGACTTGCCTAGCTGCGATTTTGGGAGCCATCACGACATATAGGAAATTAGGTCGTGAGATTATTTCTACCCAGTTAAATACAACTATAATATCATATAACTTAAATGTAATTTTTATACAAATTTTATACAATTGTATCTTATTTGTATATATTTTGCTTATGGTGTGTGCTTCTTTCTCTCTAAAATTCCAATCAAAACGTACTCTCTTAATACAATTTTGATACATATCAACAACATTCTGTAAAAAGATAGTATTGATAACTTAATATCACGACCCAAAATTTCTACCTTCGGGACCGTGATGGCGCCTAATATTTCACTTGCTAGGCAAGCCAACGTTAGAATAGCATTAGCCAGTCTTAAATAATTTTAAATTATTTAATAACAAAGAAACAAATGCGGAAATAAAGTCTGAAATAAAGTGAATAATCCATAATAATAGCGATATCTAAATACCATTCCAGAACTGGTGTCACAAGTGCACGAGCTACTAGAATAATACAAATAAAGGTCTGAATAAAAATAAAGTTGTCTGAAAGAAATACACAGCTACGATAAATTGGAGGGGGACTTCAGAACTGCAAACGCCATGCAGTTATACCTCAAGTCTCCTGCGAATAGCTGAATCTGAGCAAATCTGATGTACGCCACTGGGACCAACTCTGATATCTGCACAAGAAGTGCAGAGTGTAGTATGAGTACAACTGACCCCATATACCTAGTAAGTGCCGAACCTAACCTTGACAAAGTAGTGATGAGGCTAAGGCATGTCACTTACATTAACCTGTATGAAATAATAATAATAACAACAATACTAGAAATAAAACAAGTAACTCATTTCAACAGCTAAAGCCAACTCGGTAGTCAAAACCAATTATTATTTCAATAAGTTTCCGTTGCGGCGTGCAACCCGATCCCATAATATATTTATTTTTATTTAATCCTGTTACGGTGTGTAACTCGCTCCTCCAATATATTCATTTCAATCAATTCTGTTGCGGTGTGCAACCCGCTCCTCCAATATATTCGTTTCAATCAATTCTGTTGCAGGGTGCAACCCGCTCCTCCAATATATTCACTTTCATTTCTGTTGCGGTGTGCAACCCACTCCTCAAATAATATAATTTATCAATTCTTATAAAAGAAATTACTCCAATAAATGTAACAATTAATATGATATTATAAGACAACAAGCATACAATAATTATGATTTATTTAGAAATAAGTGATGACAAGTAGCAATTAGTTGTGAAAATTAAGGAGGAAATAGGCAATTTAATAATTCGTATGCTAAATGTCAAGTAGCAATTAAGTCACATAAATCAAATAAGCATGTAGCAATTATAGCATGGATTCAAGGCATAATATTGAGCAAGGAATATGAGAGAAATAATTTATATAATAATTAATTCATGATTTAAAATGATTTATGATTTTCAAAATATTATGCAAACAATTAATTTGACGACGTATAGACACTCATCACCTAGCCTATACGTCGTTCACATGAATTTCACGTAACAAATAATTCAAGGGTTATATTCCCTCAAGTCAAGGTTAACCACGACACTTACCCCGCTTCGCAACCAATTTCAAGATTCCAATAAACCTTTTCTTCGCGAATTCATGTCCAGAAGCTTCAAATCTAGTCACAAATAATTCAATATACTCAACACAAATCGTACGAATTAATTCCATATAAATTTACAAATTTTCTTGATTAAAATCTAAAATTCATTTTCAAAATCAACAGTGGGACCCAAGTCTCGAATCCTGGAAAAACTCACGAAATCCGAACACCCGTTCTGATACGAGTTAAACCATACAAAAATTATCGAATTCGACATGGGATTGACCTTCAAATCTTCATTTTACATTTTTGGAAGATTTTATAAAAATTTCAATTTTCTTCCATCTAAATATAAAATAAATGATGAATATAAGCATGGAGTTATGAAATATATTCACTTTCAGGTATAGAATACTTACCCAAGTCGAAGTCGTGAAAAAACCATTTGAAATCACCCAAATCCGAGACTCAAAACTCAAAAATGAGTAAAAATGGCTAACCCTCGATTTTATGGGTTTTGCCTAGGTTTCTTCGCATATGCGGGCATAGGGGTCGCATATGTGTAACGACCCAGCCGGTCGTTTTGAGAATTTAAATTGCGTCTGGCGGCATAAGTCCCCGAGCAACTTCGTATTATGTGCCTCGACTTGCGTGCATGGTTGAATTCAATTATCGAGTGATTCAGAGTGATTTGGGACACTTAGTCCCTAAAACGGAAGCTTAAGTCTTAGGATTTTGACTGTAGTCGGAACTATGTGAAGACAACTCCGGAATGGAGCTCCGTTGGTTCCATTAGCTCCGTTGGGTGATTTTGGACTTAGGAGCGTGTCCGGACTGTAAATCCGAGGTCTATAGCTGATTTAGGCTTGAAATGGCGAAAGTCAAATTTTTTTGTAGATTGGACCGGAAGTGGACCTTTTGATATCGGGGTCGGAATGCGATTCCGAGAGTTGGAACAACTCTGTTATGTTATTTGGGACTTGCCTGCAAAATTTGATGTCATTCCGGGTTGATTTGATAGGTTTCGGCGTCGGTTGTAGGAATTTAAAGTTTTAAGTTCTTTAAGTTTGAATTGGAGGGTGATTCGTGATTTTTAGCATTAGTTGATGTGATTTGAGGGCTCGACTAAGTTCGTATGGTGTTTTAGGATTGGTTGGTACGTTTGGTTGAGCTCCCGGGGGCCTCGGGTGAGTTTCGGGTGCTTAACGGATTAAAAGTTTGATTTGTGTTGCTAATAAGTCTTCAGGCTTCTGGTATTTTTGCACCTACAGTGAAGAGACCGCAGATGCGGGAGTGCTCATGCGGAGAGGCAAGCGCAGAAGTGGAAAAGTGGAGGAGTGCCAGAGGTTGCACGTGCGAGGAAAATTCCGCATCTGCGATGCCAGCTGATGCGAAGATTGAGGCGCAGGTACGAGAAGAGCTGGACTTGACAGTCTCCGCAGGTGAGGAGAATTTGTGTGCATCAGCGGCTCTGCAGAAGCGGATTTTGGCGCGCAGAAGCGAGAGGAAGCGCAGGTGCGGTTTGGACGTGCGCACCTGCGGTCGCGCAGATGCGGCTAATTATGTCGCAGGTGCGGTACGCCTGGGCAGAAAAGAGATATTCGAGGGTTTGATTTCATTCTTCGTTTTTGGACTTGAGAGCTCGGAATTTGGTGATTATTCGAGGTATTTTTGGAGTTGCTGACTAAAACGTGATGTAAAAGCGGTTGTAGTTGCTGAGTTATTATTTGTCCTTGTTGTATTTGTGATTCTGGATTTAGGTTGTGTTTCATTCACCTTTCTATGGCATTTTCATAATATTCCGCTAATACTTGTTGTTTCCTTCCTGATTGTCATTACTGTACTGTGAGCCATATTGATAGTCTTTATGTAGACATCATACTTCTGTTGTTCGTGTACTTATATCTGTTCAGTTTATTAGACATGTGGGTGTCATGACTGTTCCTCGTCACTACTCCATAGAGGTTAGTCTTGATACTTACTAGGCACCGCTGTGGTGTGCTCATGCTACTCTTCTGCACATTTTGTTTTGTGCAGATCCAGGTACTTGTTCATTAGCTAGCTATGTGGACTGTTGCTATGGAGACTCAAGGTAAACCTGTTGCTGAGTTCGCAGGCTTCGGAGTCACCTTCCAGTTTTTGCTTTGCACTGTTAATTCTTATTTCTGGACAGTTGTATTTAGAAGTCTTCTAGGAAACACTATGTAGAGCTTATGACTTGTACTACCGATTTTGGGAATTTTTAAGAGATTCTATTTAAATAATATTGTTGTTTTAATTATTGTTAGGCTTACCTAGTCCCTAAGACTAGGTGCCATCATGATACCCAAACGGAGGGAAAGTTGGGTCGTGACAATCTGCGAGCTCGCTTTTGCGGAGATTGTGGTCGCTTCTGCGGACAAGAGTCTGATTCTGCAGACTCACTTCTGCGAAGAATCGTCCGCTTCGGCGAGGAGGCTGCCCCTTCCCATTTTTCGCTACTGCGGAGCCGCTTCTGCGGCCAAGGCTTCGCAAAAGCGAACACACCAGAAGCAGCAACTTCCAGAATTATTTTAAGTCCAAAATTTGATACGATTTCGATCCGAATCACACTCGGGGTACTCAGGACCCCTTCCGAATATACAAACAAATTCCTTAATATAATACGGACTTACTCGGGGTGTCAAATCACATCAAACAATATCGAAATTACAATTCAAACCTCGATTCAGACTTTTGAGTTTCAAAATCTTTAATTTACAAAACTTGTGCCGAAACATATTAAACTAATCCAGAATGACTTCAAATTTGGCGCACAAGTTATAAATAACATAACAGAACTATTCCAATTTTCAGAATTGGGTTCCAACCCCGATATCAATAAAGGCAAATCCGTGGTCAATCTTTTGAAATCTTTAGCCTTTCAAACTTCAAATTTTTAATAAATGGCGATAACTCAAGCTAGTGACCTCCAATTTAAATTTCGTGCACACGCCCAAGTCCCAAATCACGATACGGACCTACCAGAACTATCAAAATACTGATCCGGGTCTGTTTGCTCAAAACATTGACCAAAATCAACTCAAATGAGTTTTGAAGCACTATTTCACATTTTAATCAATTTTTCCCATAAAAACTTTTCGAAAAATTTATGGATTGTGCACACAAGTCGAGGAAAGCTGAATGGTGCTATTTGAAGTTTAAGAACAGAGAAATAGTTATTAAATTTAAAGATGGCCTATCGTATCATCACATTCTCCACCTCTAAAACAAACGTTCGTCCTCGAGCAGAATTAGAAAATTACCTGAGCTGGTGAAAATGTGTGGATATCTACTCCGCTTGTCTGACTCGAACTCCCAGGTAGATGCCTCAATTGACTGACCTCTCAATTGCACCTGAACTAGAGGATAACTCTTAGACCTCAATTGTCGGACCTGTCGGGCTAGAATAGCTATTGGCTCATCTTCATAAGTCAAATCTTTGTCCAATTGGACTGAGCTGAAATCTAATACATGAGACGGATCACCATGATATTTCTGGAGCATAAACACATGAAACACCGGATGAACTGCTGATAAAATAGATGGTAATGCAAGCTTGTAGGCTACTTCACCCACCATTTCAAGAATTTCAACGGGTCCAATATATCTAGGGCTCAACTTGCCTTTCTTTCCGAACCTCATTACACCCTTCATAGGTGAAACCCGGAGCAATACTCTTTCTCCAACCATGAATGCAACATCATGAACTTTACTATTAGCATAACTCTTTTACCTAGACTGTGTGCAAAGTCGATCCTGAATAATCTTGACCTTATCCAAGGCATCCTGTACCAAATCGGTACCCAACAATCGAGCCTCTCCCGGTTCAAACCAGCCAACTGGCGAACGACATTGCCTCCCGTATAATGCTTCATATGGAGCCATCTAAATGCTCGATTGTTAGATGTTATTATAGGCAAACTCCGCAAGTGGCAAGAAATGATCCCAAGAACCTCCAAAGTCTATAACACAAGCGCGAAGTATATCTTCCAATATCTGAATAGTGCGCTCTGACTGTCCATCTGTCGGTGGATGAAATGTTATACTCAACTTAACATGTGTACCTAACTCACACTGTACAACCCTCCAAAAGTGCAAGGTGAACTGCGTACCTCGAGCAGAAATGATAGACACAGGCACACCGAGAAGGCGGACAATCTCGCAAATGTAAATCTTCGCTAATCGCTCTGAAGAATAGGTAACTGCAACTGGAATGAAATGTGCTGACTTGGTCAACCTATCCATAATGACCCATAATGCGTCAAATGTTCTCTGAGTCCGTGGGAGCCCAACAACAAAATCTATAGTGATACGCTCCAACTTCCTTTCTGGAATTTCTAACTTCTAAAGCAAACCACAAGGTCTTTGATGCTCGTACTTGACTTGCTGACAATATAAACACCAAGCTACATATATAACTATATCCTTAATCATTCTGGTCCACCAATAATGTTGCTGCAAATCTTGATACATTTTGGCGGCACCCGGGTGAATAGAAAATCGGGAACTGTGGGCCTACTCAAGAATTAATTAACGAAGTCCGTCCATATTTGGCACACATATACAACCTTGCATCCATAGAACTCCATCTTCCCTTACAACAACCCATTTGGCACCACTGTGTCGCACCGTGTCCTTAAGGATAAGCAAATGAGGATCATCATATTGTCGCTCTTTGATAAGCTCATACAAGGAACGCCGAGCGACTGTGCAAGCTAGAACCCGACTAGGATCTGAAACATCTAAGCTCACGAACTGATTAGCCAAAATCTGAACATCTACAGCTAACTGTCTTTCAACAACCAGAATATATGCAAGGCTACCCATACTCACAGCCTTTCTACTCAAAGAATAGGCCACCACATTAGCCTTTCCGGGGTGATACAAAATGGTGATATCATAGTCTTTCAACAGCTCCAACTATCTTTTCTGCCTCAAATTGAGATCTTTTGGTTTAAATAGATACTGTAGACTACGATGATCGGTGAATAACTCACACGAGACACCGTAAAGGTAATGCCTCCAAATCTTCAGCGCATGAATAATGGCTGTCAATTCTAAGTCATGAACAAGGTAATTCTTTTCATGAACCTTTAACTGTCGTGACACATATGCAATCACTCTGCCATCTTGCATTAATAGTGCACCAAGCCCAATGCGAGATGCATCACAATACACTGTATAAGATCTTGTACTTGTGGGCAATACCAACACTAGCATCATAGTCAAAGCGGTCTTGAGCTTCTGAAAGCTCAACTCACACTCGTATGACCATCTGAATAGAGCACCCTTATGGGTCAATTTGGTTAGTGGGGATGCTATAGATGAAAGACCCTCCACAAACCGGCGATAATAACCTACCAAACCTAGCAAACTCCGGATCTCTATAGCTGAAGTAGGTCTAGGCCAATTATGAACTACCTCAACCTTATTAGGATCCACTTTCGTGCCTTCTGCCGATACAACATGCCCCAAAAAGACAACTGAGTCTAACCAAAGTTCATATTTTGAAATTTTGGCATATAACTGATTATATTTCAAAGTCTGAAGCACAATCCGAAGATGTTGCTCATGCTTTTCTTGACCGCTGGAGTAAATCAAGATATCATCAATTAATATAACCACAAAAGAATCGAAATAGGATTTGAATACCCGGTTTATCAAATCCATAAACGTTGATGAGGCATTTGTCAGCCCAAATGATATCACTAGAAGTTCATAATGCCCATACCGAGTCCGAAAAGTTATCTTAGGGACATCAGATTACCTAATCTTCAACTGATGATAGTCATACCTCAAATCAATTTTCAAAACTACCTTGGCACCCTGAAGCTGATCGAATTAAGTCATCAATTCTTGGCAATGGATACTTGTTCTTGATTTTAACCTTGTTCAACTACCAATAATCTATACACATTCGTATTGAACCTTCTTTCTTCTTTACAAATAACACAGGTGTACCCCAGGGCGAGAGGCTAGGTCTAATGAATCCCCGATCAAGCAAGTCTTGTAACTGCTCCTTTAATTCCTTTAGCTTCGGCGGGGCCATACGATATGGTGGAATAGAAATGGGCTGGGTTCCCGGAGCCAAATCAATCCAAAAATTAATATCCTTGTCGGGTGGCATCCTCGACAAATCTGCAGGAAATACATCTGGAAACTCATGGACAACTGGGACTGAATCCATAGAAGTAACATCCGTACCAGGAAATATAAGCCAAATAAGCTAGACACCCCTTCTCGGCCATACGCCGAGCTTTCACGTAAGAGATAATCTTGCTGGTGGAATGGCCAAGAGTCTCTTTCCACTCTATTCGAGGTAACCCTGGCATAGCTAAGGTCACCGTTTTGGCGTGACTGTCCAATACAACATAATAAGGTGACAACCAATCCATTCCCAAGATAACATCAAAATCTACCATATCAAGAAGTAGAAGATCCATGCTAGTCTCAAGACTCCCAATAGTAACAACACACAAACGATAGACATGATCTACAATGATAGAATCTCCCACTGGTGTGAACACTCACACAGAAGCACTCAGGAAATCACAAGGCACAACCATATATGAAGCAAAGTAGGAGGACACATAGAAGTAAGTAGATCCTGGATCAAATAAAACTAAAGCATCTCTATGGTAAACTGGAATAATACATGTGATCACGACATCGGATGACTCGGCCTCAGGTCTAGCTGGAAAAGCATAAAATCGGGGATAGCTCGCTGGCCTCTACCTAGAACAGTCTAACCTCCACCTCTAACAGTCTGACCCCTGTCCCTAGCTGTGCGGACGGGTGGTGGAGCAACTAGCGCCGGTATGATGGCACGAGAATTCTGCTGAGATGTGTTGCTCAACAACCTAGGGTAATGCCTTCTGATGTGACAAATGTTCTCACACTCATAACACCCATAATTTTAGGAGCTTGTCCGAAAAATTATTTGAAAGTCCGTAGTGGAATTTGGCTTGAAATGGCAAAAATTGAATTTTTGGAAAGTTTGACCGGGGAGTTAACTTTTTGATATCATGGTCGGAATCCAGTTCTGAAAATTTTCAGAGCTCTGTTATATCATTTATAACTCGTGTACAAAATTTGAGGTCAATCGGACGTGATTTGATAAGTTCTGGTGTCGTTTGTATAAATTAGAAGTTTCAAAGTTCATTAAGCTTGAATTTGGGTATGATTCGTAGTTCTAGCATTGTTTGACATAATTTGAAGTTTCGACTAAATTTGTATGATATTTTAGGAATTGTTGGTATGATTTGACGGGTCCTAAGGGGCTTGGTTGTATTTTTGGATCATTGGTTGAGAGACTAGTAAAGTTAAGAAATTTGGGAGTTTGACCATGGTCAATACCGGATCAAGACGACCTCTTTTCAGTTTTTTGAGTGCGCGAGCAGGTCCGTAGCATGTTTTATGATTGAAATTCATATATGGCTTGTGTTCGGGAGGTTCCGGATGAGTTTCAGGGTGGTTTTAGATCATTTCAAAGAAGTTTGAGTTTAAATGTTGAACTTGAAAGCATGCCTACATTTTGTACTATTATTTATATTGGACTGTACTTGCGGAGCTCGTCACTAGTTTCAGCCCAAAGGTTAGTCTTATAACTTATTGAGTTAGTTATACTCATACTACACTCTGCACCTCGTGTGCAGATCCAGGTGTTCCCGGATACGACGACTGCTAGATTTCGAAGTTAAATTCTGTTGGGGACTATCAAGGTAGTTGTTTGACGTCCGCAGACTTAATTTTTTTCCTGTTTAATTATTATACTGTTCTATATTTTCAAACAGTGATTTTTATCCGTCAGTCTTTGTATTCATATTAGATGCTCATGTACTCAGTGACACGGGGTTTTGGGAGTGTTATATTTGAAATTGTGAGTTTCTTCTACTGAATTTAATTATTATATTTTCAAATTTAAAAGATATGGTGGTTTATTGAGATTTTCGGCTTGCCTAGTATTGAGATAGGCGCCATCACGACATGTAAAATTTTGGGTCGTGATAAGTTGGTATCACATCTCTAGGTTACATATGTCTCACGAGTCATGAGCAGGTTTAGTAAAGTCTTGCGGATCGGTACGAAGACGTTTGTACTTATCTTCGAGAGGCTTCCAAACCCTTAGGAAAATTTCACTTTCTTGTATTCTATCGTGCGGAATTGATTCAGCTTGAAACATAACTCTTTGAATTCCTTCCACGCATTCGTGTGTGCATGTTAGCGCTCGATATCAGTTGTGCATCGCCGGCTTGTGATTCTAGGGATGAGGTTCGAGATGTGTATTCTGTGTTTTGGTGATGGACCAGTCTGGAGGACTTGAGGCCAGGTAGACCACAGCTTAGGCTCGGTAGCATCAATTGTAACTTGTACATCCGGTAATGTTCCTACGAGTGGAATATGTGGCTCCATGAGCGGTGGAATGGCTCTGTGATGAGTATGATGTAACTACGGGATGTGTTAAGACGATTTAAATGTGACGAGAAGTGTTTTCTTGAAATGTAAAGGAGTGACCATTGGGTGCTTGATTTTCATTTTGATGTGATGTACAGTCTCGAGTATGAACGTTTTGAAGGATCTTTCACGTTGTTAAATTTTGGGACAAATTAAATTCTCATGTCTAGTTAATGAGTTGGACTCAGATACACTAAGTGATTGCATAGTAATTATGACTGCGAAAGGGTATAACAATACTAATTTGAGGCTAAGCAGGTGAGTTATCCCATGCGGAGTAATCTACGTAGGTGTGTTCCTTATAATGTGAGTGGAGAGTTTCTTTTCTGCCAGCGAGGCATGTGTGTTGAGATTTGAATTTGAATTTGGTTGAGAAAGTTGACTTGAGTGTTAAAAGAATGAAGGCGAGCTTAGTAAATGATTGAGGTATTTTATGGTTTGTGTTACCTGAGCTTGTGAAAACTTTTCATGGAATTAACTGCGGAATTATGACAATAGTAGAGTATGGGCATAGTGAGTTATCAGATGTTTTGTTATATGACTTTGAGCCAACTGGGGGAGTCTACTATCTACGATTTGATTGCACGATTATCTGCGGTATTAGTTTTGGTCGAGGCATACTTGTTGATTAGTTATGACTTGCAGAGGTTGATATCGGGAATGACTCGAGTAAGAAAATTTCTTGAATGCGGTTTATATTGCACTTTATGAAAATATGAAAAATCATGAAATGATTAAATTATTATTTTGAAGGATGTAGTGCGCACGAAGTATGAATTTTATTGGTGGTGTTAAGGTAGGGTTACTTCTTTGGGGGTTGTTATGCTAATGAGGCTTGTGTCTTTCGGCCCATTTGGGTGGTGCAATTTAGATTTGAGCATAGTGGGTGACTTTTGAAAGGGTTCTAATGGATTCAAAATGTATATATGTCGATTCAAAACTTTTCTGAATTTGTATATTGCCAGAATCAATTATTTACACTGGTATATCGTCAGAATCAAGTATATGGATTCTATATTTTAGTGCAAGAAAGGTAAAAAGGAACAATTTTAAGTCCACATAAGGTCTTTTTAGCATGGGGGTCTTGGTTGTGGTACTTTTGTGGTGCTTAAGAAGAATACGGTGGCTTATGGGCCTTAGGGCGGTATGGTTTTATGTTAGGATGTCTTGTAGTAAGCTGTGAGTAAGGATAGTAGTGTTCTGACAAGGAGAAATGTCAACTTGAGGGTAATTCAGAAGAAACTCAGAGATAATAGGACCGATTGGTAACAAGTGGGATCAGTATGGTAATGGTATGCTCGGTTCTTTTGGCAATTATGATGTGGTGATAGTTTTACAGATGTTTCGGTGGAAATATTCTTGGGTTTTGGTGACATGCGTGACTTGGTTGAGTTAGAGGAATTTAGTATTGATAGCTTAGTTATATGCAAATGGATTTGAAAGTGTTCTTGATGGTTTCTACCATGGTTTGAACTAGATATTTTATACTGGTGTAGGAGACATGTTGTGCATAGTGAATTCCTCATGGATGAGAGAAAATGGAAGGTTTCTAATTGACCGGGTATGTAATATACTGGTGACTCAGAGTTAATAATGATATTCTCGTGCTTTTCACATGATGGAATAATAGATGTGGTGTGTTGTGCGGGATTAAGACTTACATGTACAAGGTGGCAGTTCATTCTAGAAAGCAAGACCACGAATTATGGACAGAATGGTCAATTTCGGATGTTTAGATGGATATTATAACTACTCGGTAATCCCTGAGAATGGTGTGCATTTCAAAAGGGGCATTGTATTTTGACTTCCGGATGTCATCGGTATTGTGATACTCACCTGTTTAATAGACTGCTGATATTCCAATTATTGCTATGTGGCACGAGAGTAAATGTAGAAGTATTCCTTATAGGATGATCGTGCATGAAAGATGTATTAGTCATTCGAGTGCTGGAGTTGGGACCAGTCACGGTGATTCCTGTGTTCTATGAATGTGGAGACTGGGAGTTCTCAGAAGCATATCGTTTCACATTTGCGACCTGTTTGAGGTGAGTATTTTATTTTAATTCAGTGAAGGCACTAGTTGCCTTTGTGATAACTATGCACTACGAGTTGACTGTTAAGCGTAAAGTTATAACGTTTCTCGTATTCGTACCTTTGTCGAGAACTATCTGGGCTACACTAAAGGTTACAAAGAGGCTAATTCCCTGAATAAATTGGGTAGTTACTATTTCTGTGTTAACTTACCGATTTAAGTTGTGATAGCATACTTTGCACATGCCTACTCTATGACATGTTATTTATACCAGTTCAGGAGCATGAGAATTATAATTCATTTATCATATACAAGTGTACTTATGTGATTGCTCAGGTATGATATGCTTGGACTGGAGGCATGTGACCATGCCAGGCAGATTATATTATTGGCACGTGAGTTGTCCATGCAGATCCATATACTGATATTATTGGAACGTGAATTATCCGTACGGATCCATATATTGATACTATAGCACATGAGTTGTCCGTGCGAGTGATGTTAATGTGAGCTCTTCTCTACAAGAGCTGGTTACTGTTATTAAATTCGCGTGTCTTGGTTCTATTATATATAATGAGCTTATAGCATTGCAATTGTGGTAGTGCTTGTTGAACTTGCAATACGGTTCTCTACTTTGAGACATCTTCCATTTTGGGTACAAGGTTGCACAGTTGAGGCTTGAGTTGTATTGGTGTGGCATGTCAGTGGGATAGTTGTGTTTAATAATATATGGTCATTGGACCTAGAATGGGTACTATCAGATTTTATTACGGTAAATTGGGAGGATAATATTGAAAGTCATCTTAGAAGGTAATTATAATTCTGGTTGGGGCAAGAAATCTCCATGACTTATTGATTTGATAAGGGGTTATGAGATTCCACATGTTTCTTTCATTATCAACAGTGTACGAAGGTTTTGGAATGAGGTTTGGCTTGATATGGGGTTTAATACTATTACTGGGTTAATTTGGAGTAGTTATTGTGATCGAAAATGGTATTGCGATCATGCGAGTTGTGTAGTATGTTACGTTATTATATCTAGGGTTATGGTTATGGCTTGATACATCTTGTTCAGACTCATACAGTGTGTAGATGTGAGATCCGGGTCTTGAAAAGAAATTCTGCATGTTGGAAATTGAATTCCAAGGTTTATGGGCTAAGGTTGAAGTAATGATCTTCAATTACGTGGTATTGTCAGGCCTATATAGAATAGGGTGGCGTGGGATCACCCCCGGATATGTGCGTGGTAAGGTGGAATAGAAATTAGAAGGTTAGGAACAACTCTTGGCACGTTCGAGAACGAACGTATGTTTGAGTGTGGGAGAATGTAACGACCCGGCCGGTCGTTTTAAGTATCACAGCCTCGTTCCCCCATTTACTTCTCAATTTATGCTTTACAATTGATATATGATTTGCCGGGGTAATTAGTTCGGTTCCGGTGAGGGCTTGCAATGAATTGAGACACTTAGTCTCATAATTGAAAACATAAGTTATAAAAGTTAACCGTATGTTGACTTATATGTAAATGACCCCGGATTTGAATTTTGATGGTACCTATAGCTCCATATGGTAATTTTGGACTTAAAAGCGTGTCCGAAAAATTATTTGGAAGTCCGTAGTGGAATTTGGCTTAAATTGGCGAAAATTAAATTTTTGGAAAGTTTGACCAGGGAATTGACTTTTTGATATCGGTGTCGGAATCCAGTTCTGAAAATTTTCATATCTCCGTTATGTCATTTATGACTTGTGTGCAAAATTTGAGGTCAATCGGACGTGATTTGATAAGTTCTGGCGTCGTTTGTAGAAATTGGAAGTTTCAAAGTTCATTAAACTTGAATTGGGGTATGATTCTTAGTTCTAACATTGTTTGATGCAATTTGAAGTTTCGACTAAGTTCGTATGATGTTTTAGGACTTGTTGGTATGATTTGACGGGCCTAGAGGGGCTTGGTTGTATTTTTGAATCATTGGTTGAGAGACTAGTAAAGTTAGGAAATTTGGGAGGTTGACTATGGTCAATACCGGATCAAGACGACCTCTTTTCAGTATTTTGAGTGCGCGAGCAGGTCCTTAGCATGTTTTATGATTGAAATTCATATATGGTTTGTGTCCGGGAGGTTCTGGATGAGTTTCAGGGTGGTTTCGGATCATTTCGAAGAAGTTAGAGTTTAACTGTTGAATTTAAAAGCATGCCTACATTTTGTACCATTATTTATACTGGATTGTACTTGCGTAGCTCATCACTACTTTCAGCCCAGAGGTTAGTCTTGTTACTTATTGAGTTAGTTGTACTCATACTACACTCTACACCTCGTGTGTAGATCCAGGTGCTCCCGGATACGGCAGCTGCTAGATTTCGAAGTTAAATTCGGTTGGGGACTATCAAGGTAGTTGTTTGACGTCCACAGACATGATTCCTTTCCTGATTAATTATTGTACTGTTCTATATTTTCAGACAGTGATTTTTATCCGTCAGACTTTGTATTCATATTAGATGCTCATGTACTCAGTGACACCGGGTTTTGGGAGTGTTATATTTGAAATTCTGAGTTTCCTCCGCTGAATTTAATTATTATGTTTTCAATTTTAAAAGATATGGTGTTTTATTAAGATTTTTGGCTTGCCTAGTATTGAGATAGGCGCCATCACGACAGGTTAAATTTTAGGTCGTGACAATTTAGGTTTTGTGCATTAATAGTATTTCTGTGATCATTAATGTGTTGCAGCAATATAATAGTTTTTCTTTGCTGAAAGTCCAGATAAGATAGTACTATCAACACTAATAGTTGATAGGTCACCACGTATTGACACACTGGAGAAAACGATCATATCATCAATGAGCAAGAACCAAAGACTGAAATTTCCGGACAACCAGGAGAAGGTAACGTCTCCAAACGCAGGTGATGAAAAACCTACATCGAATGTGTTACGATCCGGCCGGTCATTTTGAGAATTTAAGTCTCGTTCGGCGGCATAAGTCCTTGAGCAGCTTCATATTATGTGTATTGACTTGTATGAGTGGTTGAATTCGGTTACCGGATGTTTCGGAGTGATTTGGGACACTTAGTCCCTAAAACGGAAGCTTATGTCTTAGGATTTTGATCGTAGTTGGAACTATGTGAAGATGACTCCTGAATGGAGTTCTCTCAGTTCCATTAGCTCCGTTGGGTGATTTTGGACTTCGGAGCATGTCCGGACTGTAAATTTGAGGTCTGTAGATGATTTAGGCTTGAAATGGCGAAAGTCGAATTTTTGGAGATTTGGACCGGAAGTGAACTTTTTGATATCGGGGTCGGAATACGATTCTGATAGTTGGAACAACTTCGTTATGTTATTTGGGACTTGCCTGCAAAATTTTACGTCATTCCGGGTTGATTTGATAGGCTTCGACACGGGTTTTAGAAGTTGAAAGATTTAAAAATTTATAAGTTCGATTCATGGTGCGATTCGTAGTTTTGACGTTATTTGATGTGATTTGAGACCTCGAGCGGGTCCGTGTTAGGGTAAAGAACTTGTTGGTATGTTTGGACGGGGTACCGAGGGCCCCGAGTGTTTTTCGGAAGAGTTGCATATGATTTCCATGGTTTTGGAGAGGTCTGAGTCCTGGTGTAATCGCACCTACAGACCTTGGGTGCAGGTGCGAAGATAAAGGCGCAGGTGCGAGAAGAGCTGGACTTGGCAGCCTCCGCAGATGCAGAGAATTTGTGCGCATTAGTGGCTCCGCGAAGGGGATTTTGGCGCGCAGAAGCGAAGGTGCAGTTTGGACATGAGCACCTGCGGTCGCGCAAATGCGGCTAATTATGTCGCAGGTGCGGTCACGCATGGGCAGAAAAGCGAAATTCGAGGGTTTGATTTCATTCTTCGTTTTTGGACTTGAGAGCTCGGAATTTGGCTATTTTTTGAGAGATTTTCAGAGGAAGCTTTGGGGTAATGATTCCTAACTCGTTTTTGTTTGTATTCCATTAATCTATTGTTGTTTTCTCCATTTCGTTTCGGATTTTTGGGGTTGAAATTGGGAAAAATTGGAAGAACTTCTTCAATCAAGATTTCGAGTTTTGAAAGGGAATTTGTGGTCGGATTTGAGTAATTCTTATATTGTTGGACTCGTGAGTGAATGGGTGTTCATATTTTGTGAGTTTTACCCGATTCCGAGATATGGGCCCTGGGTCGACTTTTTAGGGAAAATTTCGGAATCTTTGTTAAAATATTGATTTCATTAATTAGATGAGTCTATTATTGTTGTATTCATGATATGAAATTGTGTTTGGTTAGATTTGGACCATTCGGAGTCGGATAATTGAGGAAAGGGCATTCTTACGGACTGTTTGAGCTTGGTTCGATGTAAGTATCTTGCCTAACCTTGAGTGGGAGATTTTTCCCTTAGGATTTGAGTCTTCTCTGTTGACTGTAGTCCATGCACGCGAGGTGGCGAGTGCGTGCTCGGACTTATTTGTGAAAAGTTGGCCTTTTAGGATTCTTGGGTCCTTATATTCACTGAGTATGAAGCTGTTCTTGATATGATTAAGTTCCTATTTACTAGTTTCACCTCTACATACTTTAATTAGAATTAATTGCTTTTAGGATTCACTCTTATTGCCAATTTGATTCTTAATTTGACTTAACTGAAGATTTTACCTCTCCTATTGTCATGCTATCTTTTCATAACTGCTTATCTTTGTTTGAAATTATTATTATTATCTCTTCTTGTAATTTGTTCAGTCTTAATTGAGGTTATGATTTTCTTTCCGCTTCTTATCCTTAATTAAATTGTTGAATATCCTTAGTAATTCCTCAATCTTAAAGAAGTTTTAGATATCCTATATCTTAGTCGACTTGTTTTATTTGGAATTATTTGACTCATGTTAGTTTCCCTGTTGTTGAAATGTATATTGTGGGATCGTTGTTACACATTAGTTTTCCCCTTTGTTGAGTTGTTCTCTTTATGCCTAGTATTCTTTACTGTGGTTATTCCTTGTGAATTAGTTCTACCGTTTCTTCGTGAATTTAAGTTCTTGAGTTGATTTACTTGTCGTACTTTGTATTATTGTCATTGTTGTTGTGGTACTTGTTGTGGTGATGCACGCGGTTTCTGCCGTGCAGTTGTTATTATGGAGTTGCATGAGGTTTCTGCCGTGCTATTGTTACCATTGATATTTGCACATGCGGCGTGACAAGGCGGGATATGTATGTATTTACTATTGATATTTGCACATGCGGCGTGATAAGGCGGGATATATATATGGGGGGCGCATGTGGCGAGACAAGGTGGGAACATTATTATGCACGTGTGGCGAGACAAGGCAGGCATTTATGTTACTATTGCACACGTGGCGAGACAAGGTGGGTTGTGTCAGGGATTGATTTGTGATGAGCCAGTGCTTCAGGATGCTTTGGTTCGTTTGGTGGGCCTTATGGAGAGTGTGGCCCAGACTAGCGCATTCCCCATGGAACTAGCCGTCTCTCAGGCTGAAGGAGGAGCATAGACTCCTACTACTCACACTCCGGAGAAGATGGCTCCCCAGTACCAGACTCCATCAACTCATCCAATTGGAGTAGTTCAGTCGGTTGTTGCGACACTGACCGGTGATGGGGCTACTATGTCTTCTGAGGCTTTGTGGAGATTGGATAGGTTTACCAAGATCTTTCCAGTTCATTTCAGTGGTGCTCCTTCAGAGGATCCCCATGAGTATCTTGACAGCTGTCATGAGGTGCTACGGAACATGGGGATAGTGGAGACCAATAGGGTCGACTTTGCTGCATTCCAGATGACTGGTTTCGCCAAGAAATGGTGGAGCGATTATTTGTTGACCAGACCAGCTGGGTCGCCTGCTCTTACTTGGGACCAGTTCTCTCAGCTCTTCCTAGAGAAGTTTCTCCCTATCACATTGAGAGAGGAGCATCGTCGTAAGTTCGATTGTCTCCAGTAGGACAGTATGACTGTTACTCAGTACGAGACCCATTTTATGGATTTGGCCCGTCATGCTCTTCTTCTGCTTCCTTCCGAGAGAGAGAGAGGGGGTAAGGAGGTTTATTGACGGACTTGCTCATCTTATTAGATTGCATATGGCTAAGGAGACTAGGAGTGAGATTTCTTTTTCGGCGACTGCCAATGTTGCCAAGCGAGTCGAGATGGTTCTTGCTCAGGGAGGTTAGGGGTCTGACAAGATACCTCGTCATTCCGGTCGGTTCGGCGGTGCCTCATCTGGAGGCAGGAGTACTTTTGGTAGAGGCCATCCTCCAAGGCTATTTCATTTAGTGCTTCAGGCATCCTACAATGCTTCAGGGAGTCATGGTCCTTATATGCCTCATTCTCGATAGCCAGCCTATAGTGCACCACCAGCTCCTATCAGTGCACCCCCTATTCAGAGTTACTACCGTGGTCATCCGGCCCCTTCGGGTCAGTCTCAGTTTCCACCACCACAGCACCAGGATGGATGTTTTGAGTGTGGTGGTTATGGGCATATCAGGAGGACCTGTCCAAGATTATTGGGCATCACGCCACAACATCAGGGTTCTCGTGCCATGGTTCAGGCACCAGTGGTTGCACTACCTGCTCAACCAGCCAGAGGCAGGGGTCGGGCAGCCAGAGGTAGAGGCCAGATTGTTAGAGGTGGAGGTAGAGACCAGCCAGCTAGAGGTTGTCCCAGGGACGTTGTTCAGAGTGGTGGGGCCCAGCCCCGATGTTATGTTTTTCCAGCTAGGCCTGAGGCTGAGTCATCTGACGCTGTTATCACAGGTACTGTTTCAGTTTGCAGTAGAGATGCTTCAGTTCGATTTGATCCGAGTTCTACTTACTCCTATATGCCATCCTATTTTGATTCATATTTGGTTGTACCCCATGATCCTTTGAGTGCTCCTGTGTATGTGTCTACACCTGTGGGGGATGCCATTGTTATAGATCGTACTTATCGTTCATGTGTGGTCACTATTGGGAGTCTTGAGACTAGTGTAGATCTTCTACTTCTTGATTTGGTCGATTTTGATGTTGTCTTAGGTATGGATTGGATGTCACCTTATCATACTATATTGGACTGTCACGCTAAGACGATGACCTTAGCCTTTCTAGGGTTGCGTCTATTAGAGTGGAGGGGGACTCTTGGCTATTCTACCAACAGGGTTATCTCTTATATGAAGGCTCGACGTATGATCGAGAAAGGGGGTCTATCTTATCTGGCTTATGTTCGCGATTCTAGTACGGAGATTCCTTCCATGGATTGAGTACAGGTTGTTCGTGAGTTTCCAGAGGTGTTTCCTGTAGACCTGCTAGGGATGCCACCTGACATGGATATTGATTTTATCATTGATTTGGCTCCCGGCACTCAGCCCATTTCCATTCTGCCATACCGTATAGCCCCGTCAGAGTTGAAGGAAATGAAGGAACAGTTGCAAGATTTGCTTGATAAGGGCTTCATTCGACCTAGTGTCTCGCCCTGGGGTGCACCTGTGTTGTTTGTGAAGAAGAAAGATGGATCGATGAGGATATGTATAGATTATCGGCAGTTGAACAAAGTCACCATCAAGAACAACTGTCCATTGCCGAGGATTGATGATTTATTTGATCAGCTTCAGGGTGCCAAGGTGTTTTCCAAGATTAATTTGAGATCTGGCTACCATCAGTTGAGGATTAGGGCATCTGATGTCCTTAAGAAAGCTTTTCGGACTCGTTACAGGCATTATGAGTTTCTAGTGATGTCCTTCGGGTTGACAAATGCCCCAGAAACATTCATGGATTTGATGAACCGGGTGTTCAAGCCTTATTTGGACTCCTTTGTGATTGTGTTTATTGATTATATCTTGAACTACTCCCGCAGTCGAGAGGAGCACGAGTAGCATCTTAGGATTATGCTTCAGACTCTGAGAGACAGCCAGTTATATGCTAAATTTTCAAAGTGCGAGTTTTAGTTGGATTCAGTCGCTTTCTTGGGCCATATTGTATCAACAGAGGGAATTCAGGTAGATCCTAAGAAGATTGAGGCAGTTCAGAACTGGACTAGACCCACTTCAGCTATGGAGATCAGGAGTTTCTTAGGTTTGGCGGGCTATTACCATCGATTTGTGGAGGGGTTTTCATCTATAGCAGCCCCGTTGACCCAGTTGACCTAGAAGGGTGACCCGTTTAGATTGTCAGACGAGTGTGAGGCGAGCTTTCAGAAGCTAAAGACCGCTTTGACTACAACGCCGATGTTGGTATTGTCCACAGGTTCAGGATCTTATACGGTATATTATGAGGCATCCCGTGTTGGGCTCGGTGCGATATTGATGCAGGAGGGCAGGGTGATTGCATATGCATCGCAACAGTTAAAGGTTCACGAGAAGAATTACCTTGTTCATGACTTAGAGCTGGCAGCCATTGTTCATGCGCTGAAGATTTGGAGGCACTATCTTTACGGCATGTCGTGTGAGGTATTCACGGACCATCGGAGTTTGCAGTACTTGTTCAAACAAAAGGATTTCAATATGAGGCAGAGGAAGTGGTTTGAGCTATTAAAAGACTATGATATCACCATCTTGTATTATCCTTAAAAGGCCAACGTGGTGGCCGATGCCTTAAGTAGGAAGTCAGTGAGTATGGGCAGCCTTGCATATATTCCAATCGGTGAGAGGCTGCTTGCATTAGATGTTCAGGCTTTGGCCAATCAGTTCGTGCAGTTGGATATTTATGAGTTCAGTCATGTTCTAGATTGTACAGTCGCTCGGTCTTTGTTGTTTGAGCGCATCAGGGAGCGGCAGTATGATGACCCTCATTTGCTTGTCCTTAGGGACACGGTGCGACACGGTGATGCCAAGCAGGTTATGGTTGGAGATGATGGAGTTTTAAGGATACATGGTCGTGTTTGTGTACCTAATATTGATGGACTTCGTGAGTTGATTCTAGAGGAGGCCCACAGTTCCCGGTATTCTATTCATCCGGGCGCCGCCAAGATGTATCAGGACTTGCGGCAGCATTATAGGATAAAGAAGGATATAGTTGCTTATGTAGCTCGGTGTCTAAATTGTCAGCAAGTAAAGTATGAGTATCAGAGACCTGATGGTTTGCTTTAGAAGATAGAGATTCCTGAGTAGAAGTGGGAGCGTATCACTATGGATTTCATTGTTGACTCCCACGGACTCAGAGGAAGTTCGATGCAGTTTGGGTCATTATGGATAGGCTGACCATGTCAGCGCATTTCATTCCTATGGCAGTTACCTATTCTTCGGAGTGGTTGGCAGAGATTTATATCTGCGAGATCGTCCTTCTTCACGGTGTGCCCGTGTCTATCATTTCTGATCGAGGTACGCAGTTCACCTCGCATTTTTGGAGAGCAGTACAGCGTGAGTTAGGCACGTGGGTTGAGTTGAGCACAACGTTTCATCCCTAAATAGATGGACAGTCTGAGCGCACTATTCAGATATTAGAGGATATGCTCTGCGCATGTGTTATAGACTATGGAGGATCGTGGGATCAATTCTTGACCCTTGCGGAGTTTTCCTACAACAACAGTTACCAGTCAAGCATTCAGATGGCTCCCTATGAAGCATTATATGGTAGACGATGTCGATCGTTGGTTGTATGGTTTGAGCCAGGGGAGGCTCGGTTGTTGTGTACAGATTTAGTACAGGATGCCTTGGATAAGGTCAGAATTATTCAGGATCGACTTCGCACAGCTCAATCCAAGCAGAAGAGTTCTGTCGATCGTAGATTTCGTGATGTTACATTCATGGTCGGGGAGAGAGTGTTGCTCCGGGTATCACCCATGAAGGGTGTAATAAGGTTCGGAAAGAAGGGCAAGTTGAGCCCTAGGTATATCGGGCCCTTTGAGATTCTGGAGAGAGTGGGAGAGGTGGCTTACAGGCTTGCGTTGCCACCGGGCTTATCAGCAGTTCATCCGGTGTTCTGTGTGTCCATGCTTGGGAAGTATCAAGGCAATCCGTCCCACATGTTAGACTTCAGCTCTGTCCAGTTGGACAAGGATTTGACTTACGAGGAGGAGCCGATGGCTATTCTAGCCCGGCAAGTTCGTCAATTGAGATCGAAAAGTTATCCTTCGGTTCGAGTGCAGTGGAGAGGTCAGCTCGTCAAGGCAGCTACTTGGGAGTCTGAGTCGGACATGCGGAGTAGATATCCACACCTTTTCACCAGCCCAGGTACTTTTCTATGTCCGTTCGAGGACAAACAGTTATTTTAGAGCTGGATAATGTGATGACCCGATAGGTCATCTCATGTTTTAAAACCCAATTCTATGTTTCAAAGCCTTAAATATCTCATTTTAGCCTTTCTCAATTTGCCTGTGCAGTCCAGGCGTGTTTCCGAAAAAGATTTTTATGTTAAAAACTGATAAAAATAAGAATTTTGCCTTAAACATTCATTTAAGTTGACTTCGGTCAATGTTTTGGGAAAATAGACCCGAATTTGTATTATGATGGTCCCGGTAGATCCGTATCGTAATTTGTTACTTGGGCGTATGCCCAGAATTGAATTCCGAGGTCCCTAGCTCGAGATAGGGAATTTTGATGAAAACTTAAAAGTTTGAAAGTTTAATGAATTTAATGATTGACTTATGTTTGGTCTTATTGATACCGGATCTGTATTTTAGTTTCGGAACCCACTACAAGTCCATTATTATATTTATGACTTATCTGTGAAATTTGGTAAAAAACGGAGTTGGTTTGACGTGATTCGGGTGTCCGGTTGTAAAAATAGAAGTTTCAAAGTATTCTTGAAATTTTCATTTGATTTGGTGTTCGATTCGTAGTTCTAGGTGTTATTTTGGCGATTTGATCGCGCCAGCAAGTTCGTATGATATTTTTAGACTTATGTGCATAGTTGGTTTAGATCCCTGAGGGCTCGGGTGAGTTTTGGATAGGCTACGAAGTGAATTGAACGTAGAAATCATAGCTAGTGTGCATCAGACCTGCAGATTTCGTATTTGCAAGATCTGGCTCGCAAATGCGAGCCTCGCATTTGTGAAGAAACCATCACATTTGTGAGTAGTGGGCTGGGGGGTGGTCCTTCACATTTGCGGCATTTTGGTCGCACTTGCGATCCTCTCCTGTTCGCATTTGCGATCACTTGTTCGCATTTGCGATGACTGCAGGCCTAGGGTACCTTTCGCATTTGCGAAGAAAATGTTGCATTTGCAGGCTTCGCATTTACGAAGCCCAGGTCGCAAATGCGATATCTGTAGCTGAACAAATATAACTTAGACGTGATATTTGGGTCATTTCTCAAATTTTCAAAACTTAAAACATTAGAGGCGATTTTTCCAAGACTCTTTCTTCCATAAATCATTGGTAAGTTATTCTAACCCATTTTCTTTAAATCTTTCATTACATTTCACAAGTTTTAAACCTAAAATCTAGTGCTTTCATGGTGAAAATTTGGGGGTTTGGGTAGAGTTAGGGATTTTTGAGAAATTGTGATTTAGACCCCAAATTAGCGTCAGATTCCAAAATAAATTACGTAACCGGGCTCGGGGGTGAATGGGTAATCGGGTTTTGGTCCGAATTTCGGGTTTGGACCAAGAGGGCCTGGGAGTTGACTTTTGTTGACCTTTTCAATAATGACCTAAATTGAATCTTTTGCAATCGTGGATGATCCCTAAGGCTTATTTTGAATCATTTGGTTGGTAATTTGCTAGATATTATTAGTTCGGAGGCTGGTTTGAAAGGCAAAGTTGTGATTGAGCAGTGAGTGGTCTTTGGAGCGAGGTAAGTGTTGTGTCTAACCTTGACTTGAGGGAATTAGGAACCCTCGGACGATTTGCTATGTGAAATTCATGTGAGTGGCGTATATGTGAGGTGACGAGTACTTATGTGCCACCAATTTATCTGTTTTCCCTATTTTCTCACTTTTCTCATATTATCTCCTTCCCCGTCTTAATTGTTACATGCTCTAATTGTGTTCCCATGCCTAATTGATACTTGTTAGACATTGTTTTCCCTTGTTCATGATATTGTTTTTTTCCATAGTTTCATTATCTCCTATTATTTGCTTACGTTGGTTTATCGGTACCTTTTTTTGTATACTCTGAATTGGTCTTGCTGTGTAGTATTACTTATGTGAACATTCATGATGTACAAGTTTTCTATTTGTTTCGGTTTAGTGTTTACGTATTGTGGAGGGTTTCCGTAATTTGAATTGTGAATTTACTCTGTATACTGAGCACTTGATGTTGATATGGTGGGATCGGGTTACACATCATAACAGGTGTAATAAGGGTGGACTGTTTGGTGGCATAAAGGTGAACTACGATTATGTTATTGTGATACGGTAGGATCGGGTTGTACGCCGCAACAGGTGTAATAAGGGTGGATTATTTGGTGGCATAAGGGTGAATTATGATTGTGTTATTGTGATATGGTGGGATCGGGTTGCACGTCGCAAGACTTTTATTTATATTCACTATTTTTTATGCTATTATGAGGAAATAAGGGAGGAGTATGAGATGTACGGTAGGATCGGATTGCGCGCCGCAACAACCTCTATGTTTCCATTTCATGCTCTGTGTTGGTTTTCTCTTTAGCATTTGTATCTGAATTATTAAAGATTGGTGATTCTGGATGACACTGGTTTATTCTTGAGGCTGTGGTTATGACTTTCAGTTGACTGTTTAATTCTGTTCAGTATTCCCACTTTTCTCTCATTATTATATACTCCGTTTAGGTTGTAGCGTAGGTGACCCGCCTTAGCCTCGTTACTACTTTGTCGAGGTTAGGCTCGACACTTACCAGTATATAGGGTCGGTTATACTGATACTACACCCTGCACACTGTGCAACTTTTGGAGATGGTCCCAGCGGCGGCTACTAGAGAGCTCAGATTGGACAGTCTGCAGAGACTTGAGGTACAGCTGCTCAGCTCCCGCAGCTCCTGAAGTCCCCATCTTTATTTTATTTAGCTGTGTATTTTCATTCAGATAGCTTTGTATTCATTTCAGACCCTTGTATGTTTAACTCTAGAAGCTCGTGCACTTGTGACAACGGGTTCAGAAATTAGTAGCAGATGTTTTTTTACGGTTTTAGCTTCCGCATTTATATTTAAATTATTGCAGTTTCATTATTTCTTTTTCATTAAATAAATTTAAATTATTAAAATATATAAATTATTCTAACGTTGGCTTACCTAGCAAGTAAAATGTTAGGTGCCATTACGATCCCGACGGTAGAAATTTCGGGTCGTGACAGGACCTAACTCAGACAAATTACTAAACCAGAAAGCAACCTTTCCACAACCAATTTTTCATAGAATTTTCTTATCCACAAGCTTTTTAATTTTACACATTGTATTTTATGATTGGGACTGCCCAGAATACTACTGTTTTATAAGTGGATGAGCTATCTCACAATATTTGGCCATTAGGAACCTCTTCCATAATGATTAACCAGTTCTAAAGTTCCACCACTGCTTTGCAGTGAATGCATTGCAGATGTCATTATGTTTCCTAAAATTAGCACCCCCTTCCTCATATGGAAAACACAAGTTATCCGAGGAAGCACAGTGATGTCTGTTCTTCTCAACCGACCCTCCCCAAAAACATCTGGTAATCACCCTCTCTATTTGGTTGAGAACATACTTTGGAGGATGAATAGCAGCTAGTAGATATGTAGGCAATGCTAATAAGACATGCCTGATTAACGCCGCTATACTATCAGAGGACATAAACTTGGAATGTCACCCTGAGATCTTATTTAGGATCCTGGTGATAATCTCAGAGAAAATAGAAATCTTCTTCCTTCCAACATACAAAGGGCAACCCAGATATTTGATAGGAAGACTTTTGTGTTCCATCTCAATAATATTTTCCACCTTTTAAATTTTCTCCACATATGCATTAGGAGCTATAATAAAGCAAGACTTTGACTGGTTGACTAATTGTCCTAAGACATTTTCATACACTGATAATGCCTCCATCAATATCAACAATGAGTTCCTGCAACCACTAGAAAAAAGAATGACATCATCAGTAAAGGCAAGATAATTTATTAAAGGACCATTTATGTTCATGTGAAAGCTTTTGAACTCCTCAAGAGTAGTTATATGATTTAATTTTTTTGAAAGAAATTCAGCACAAATAACAAAAAGAGAATGGGAGATAGGGTCTCCTTGTCTTAACCCTCTTTCAAACTTGAAGAAGGCTTTTCTAGTACAATTGACAATAAGGGAATACGAATTACTAGAAATGCGTCTAAAGATTATGTCAATCCAAATTTCACAGAATCCAAGTTTTCTCATAAGGATACAAAGATATGGCCATGACACCCTATTATATGCCTTGGCCATATCTAATTTTAAAGCAACATTTCCTTCCTCATTTGGCTTCCCTATATCTTGAATGATTTTTTGGGAGAGTAAGATATTTTCACTGATAGATCTGCCCTTTACAATACCATTTTGATTACAACTTATCAAGTCAGGTAAAATGAAACTTAGTCTAGAGTTAAGGAGTTTAGAAAAAAATTTACTTATCATATTGCAAAGACTAATAGATCTAATATCATTAAAATGTTAGGGAGAAGGGACTTTAGGAAGCATAACTATGCAAGTATGAGTAAACCACTTAGGAATGTTAGCATCACAAAAAATAGATTTAAAAGATTGGATAATATCAGGGGAACCAATAGACTAACTAGTTTGGAAGAATTTAGCAGTGAATCCATCAGGTCTAAGAGAACTATCTGAGTCCATAGAGAAATCACATGTTTTCAGCTCTTCCTCAGTGGGAAAAGCAATCAATTTATTATTAATATCCTATGAAACAACTGGGTCAATAACATTCAATTCAGAGTAGTCAATATACTCAGGTTTCTGACTAAAAGTTCCCTGGAAATATCTCGATGTAGCTTCAGAGACTTCTTTAGTTCCTTCCACCTATTGGAAATGTTCATTCTGAATCTTGTTGATGCCCAGTTTCCTTCTTTTATCCTTGATCACACTGTGAAAGTAAGAAGTATTAGAATCACCTTCAGAGAGCCATTTAACTCTAGATTTCAGTCTCAACATAGAATCCTGAATTTTGAGATATCTAATATATTCAGCCTTTGATATGTACAGCTTGGTTCTATTGCTCTCGTTGTTATTATTCATCAGAACAAATTCAAGGTTAGAAATTTCTCGGTCGAGTCTTATAGGTTCTTCATGAGTGTCTCCATAAACTTCTCTTGACCAGGAACTGAGTTTGGAGACAGTCTTTTTAAGCTTCTGGTGTAAGGACCAGAGAGGATTACCTTGGATATTCTCTTCCCATATACTTTTGACGACATAAGAGAAATCTTCATGATCCGTCCAAAAATTAAGAAATTTAGAGTATCTTACATTAACCTCTTCAATAAGGCTAAATTGGATAAGAAGTGGAACATGCATTAGCAAGGTGGGTAACAGTAGTCCTACCATACAATTCATACCATTCTGAGTTATACACCATCCTATACAGTCTCTTCCATACAATATCAGGAGCTCCCCTGTTATTATACCATGTAATCATATTGCCAAGATACCCTGCATCCTGCATACCACATTCCCTTAGGCACTCTAGAAAGTCAAAACTCTTGTCGATCGTATAAGAATTGCCTCCTATTTTTACCTCAAGAGCTGTGATAACATTAAAATCACCCATCATAGCTCAAGGACCTGTAAGAGTGCTGGATAGATTGAGCAGGTCAGTCCAAAGATCCTTCCTCAAACTTGTCCTACATTTAGCATAAACAAAAGGACTATTGGAATTGAGTATTTGTACAAATATGAGATATTTTGCAAGTAACTAGTTGATCAGTGTCTTTGACAATATCAACAACAAAATCACTAGACCAGAAGATCCAAATTTTATTGTTAATATTTGAGTAGCATTCATTCATATTGAGTTATCTCATGTAATAGTTCATATAACCCACTCTCACTTTAGGTTCTTCCAGGCAAATGAGGGATATTTTATATTGGTCTTTGAGAGTTTTGAGTTGCTTAAAGGCACTTTGAGTTCTAATAATCCTTATATTCCATGAAAGAGTGGCAATCATTGGAAATATTTGTGCAGGAAACTATGTTTTGAGTTTTGATAGAGATAGTCTTTTGAGAGTTGGACCAAACAATCTTCTCTCTTTCTAGACCCTTAGGAGATAGATTGTTGACCTCAACAATCCTATTATGCTCTTGATTTAAATTCAAGTCAGCTCCAGGATCTACTTTCATGAATTTTTTTACTATGACATTGACTTCATTTTCAGATAAGGAAGCTTGTACCTTTTGGAACTGAGTCTCTTCCACCCCTTCTTCCGATTCAGATTCAAGTTGTAATCCATACTTAATAGGGGCATTCTCCATATTTATATCATTAAACTTACATTGATCCTCAACACTAATTCTAGAGGAATCACTAGTGAGAACAGTCGAATTTTAACCTTCCATGTTATTAGCTACACCTTGGTTCCCATCCGGATCTTCTAGAGGCCTCACAATCATGGAGGAAGCTTGTATATGCAAGTTTTTTGAACCATTCACTCTTGTCTTGACAAGATGGTATGTTTCAACATTGCATATTTCAACATTGGGATTGATTATACTCTTGCACTTTCCGCTTCCAGACTGCTTCTTCTTTTTCTCGTAAGGTGGAACTACTTTCTCAAAGGAGGACTTCCTATGCCTTCTGACCTTCCTAGTAGAAATGCATTTCATTTGATCATTCGGGCTCATTACTTCTTCCGTAGGTGCCTGGGGTTGCTCGCTTATATCAGTAGTCGAAATTTGTTCTTTCCCTTGGGATTCTGGAATAGTAACATTACTTTTAGATGACCCTTTATGTATTTTTTTTTAGGAGGATTTTGAATTTTTGCTAGCTCCTTTGAAGGTAGAAGATTGTTGTTTCTATTTCTGCCCTTCTTCGTCCTATTATTTTTGCCTACAGTGGTCCATCCTTCTTCATCTCTGATCTCCACCTCCATAGCCGAGGCATCTTGATCCGTTTTAATTCCACTTCTTTCTGCCATACTGCCCACTATCAACTTACCAATATTTCCTCCACTTGTAGCATCAATAGAAGTGTTATTAGTAGCAGAGTTTATATTAGTCTTTTCTCTATTTCTTTCAGTAGATTGTCTTAATTCATGATGCAATATACAACATTTGAGATCATTGTGTCCCTACATCTTGCAATGGTTATAGTATTCTGGAATGGTTTCATACTCCACCTTCTGAACTACAGTCTCTTTTTGACCTGCTTCATTAAGGATATCAATCAACACTTCCTTGAGAAGAGGCTTTGTTATATCAATTTTGACTTTGACTTTAGTAGTGGTAGGCCTCGTTTTTTATAGAGTCGCCTTGTCACAAATAATGGGGATGCCAATTGGTTCGACAATTCGACTAAGAGCTGCCTATTCAAAGAAATGCCACCGTACATAAGGAGGATTAATCCAAACTGGTGCCATAGTAGTTTCAATCTCTGGCTTGAAATCAATTTTTCATTTTTGTAGCTTCATTTGCATACTACCAATTCGGATGAAGTCCCTAGCATAGACACTTTTGTGATCCTCTTCTTAATCAATATTGATGAAAACATTCTTCACATTATACACACCTATTTTGACAGCACCTTTGAGCGGAATCGTTCTAGTAAACTCAGAACGAATTTTTTCAATGGATGGTCTGGTTATAGATAAATTTTCCACAATTGTTAGACGACAAGTCTCTGCCAAAATCTCATGTTCTTCTTTTGGAAAACTGACCATCGCCTTTCCTGATAAAATCTAATATGGCATGCGCTTGAAATGGACCTTCTTCTTTGAAATACTGACGGCACCTCCAATAACGGATGCATACTTTAGTGGATTATCACCAAGATGAGTGTTTTCCGTAATCATGGGGCTTCCGATTTGGTGGCCGAAGGGGCATTAGGGTGAATCAGTGGGGGAAAAGCAACATATTGCCTGTTGGAGGGTTCCGGCGGTGCCGGTGGGGTCCGAGACCTTTCTTAGAGGTGGAATTGGGGAGCATTTGCCCGATGTGACCGTTTGTTGCCGTTAGAATGCAAATAGGGAATATCGAACAAAGGGATAAAGTTAGAGAGAAGTTGTTGCCTCAGTGTCTAGATTTTGTTTCGAATCTCATTGTCACACAAAATAATTTTCATCTACTTGATTAAAGAGAAAACCGACTGATTTCCGTCAGTTTTTTTAAAAAACCGACCGATTTTGGTTGGTAATTTTATATTTTTAATAAAACCGACCAAAATCGGTTGGTTATTTTCTTGCGAAAATGCAATTAAAGAGTACAAATAAATTAAAAGAAAGTCATAAACCAAAATGTACCAATAGTCTAGTGGTAGAATAGTATCTTGCTATAGTACAGACCCTGGTTTAAATCCCAGACGGTGCATATTTTAATTGCATAATTAAAAATACCGACCGACTTCGGTCTGTTTTTTCGGCAAATATTTCTTTTTGGGTCGTTTGTGAAAATTAATTTACAGACCGAAATCGGTCGGAAATTGCGACCGATTCGGTCGCTATTTTTTACCGACCAACTTAATTTCGACGGATTAAAGTCGGTCAGAAATTGGTCGGTTTTTCCAGTTTTTCGACCGATTTCCGTCGGTATTTCTGGACAGTTTTAGATAGTTTTCTACTTATGTGATATGATACACGATATTGTCATGATTTTCTTAATGAAACGCTATATTTGTGATGCAGACAATATATACAAGTGTAGAAGTCTTGACACTAATTGTATTAACATTGAATCATTTTTACATTAACGCACGAGCAAGACGACAATCTAACGCAATGCTATATTCGTATGGAAAGAAAGAGAAATCGACAATATTCATTCCTTGCAAAGAGGCTTTGACTGCTGAATTCAAAGTAATTTTTGTATCTTTCATGAATCACGAAGCATGAAAAAACAAACGTGACTGTTACTTGCACCCTTTTAAAATTTTATATTATATATGGAAAACATTTCCCTTAATATTATTTTATGGAAATGTTATAGCTTAGGCCTATTAGGCTATTACACGTATTGTTCACTTTTTGGTACAACATATTTTAATTATAGATTTGTCTCTTGGGCTACACTATCATCAAACCAAAAAATGAGCATGCCATGTAAATTTGTATTATTTCTGTCGCTTCATTTTTCTTTCACAATCCGATGTGGTCAGGATTAAAAGTCTAAGGCAGTCATTTGCACACTTTCTTCATAAACTTGCCAATCTACAAACCTGATAGTCCTTCTTTTTGACTCCCTCTTGTCAATCCCGTCATGGGCGTCCCAGGAAATTTCAATTATATACTAGCTTCATTTTCTATTTAAATTATCCGGCATTCTAGCAAATTCTGTTCCACTACTACTCCAAATCAATTACACTTTACCTCCAGTCTAAATTGAAAAATAATCAAGCAACCTTCATTTGTTTTACCATTATTATTACTTCTTTTTTTTTTTTTTCGTTCTTTATAGGCTTTATGCACGTCAATTCTTCAAAAATGATTTAATACCAATTTTACTGTATAATATTCCATCTGTTTCCTTTCAAGTTATTTGACTTTAGTGGCGGCTAAACTGCTCGCCAGCTTAAGTTTGTGTATTCACATTTTTCTTCACGATTTTAATTTTGATCGGAAAAATTTGATAAAAAGACTATCACTATTTTTTCTATTTTTTTTCTGCGAACACATGATAATTGATTGCATTATTTTTCTGCGTACATATGATAATATGCTATGTTTTCGATTGGTCTAGCTAGTCTAATATGGCTTTCAATTTCGTATTATAAATAATATTCCTAGTGAAAGTGGAGTATCCTTAATTTACACGATATTGGCAGACAACGCTTTCAAAATGAAATAATTTCAATTTAATTTGAAAAAGTTAATTTATTAGTGATCAAAGTATCAAAAGATAATGATGGCAACTGTTTTTCTGCATGCAAATGTTGGTTATTATTTTCACACTTATGAACCAGAGACCTGGCCCCTTATGAAGAAATATCTCTCCACATCAGACTGGTTTTATCATTGGAAGAACTATAACTGAGAATATCATGCTCACTCAGGAAATTGTGCACAACATTAATCAGTCTCCACAGCTTGAAAATGTTGTCATGAAATTGGATATGGCCAAGGCCTATGATAGAGTCGATTGGGACTACTTATGCCAAGTTTTGAGGCAAATGGGATTTTCAGAAGTATGGATTGATAGAGTCTGGAGGCTAATCTCGAATGTCTGGTATTCAATCAACCTAAATGGTTCAAGGCAAGGTTTCTTCAAATCTAACAGGGGTATTAAACAAGGGTATCCTATTTTCCCATCACTGTTTGTCATTGGAGCAGAGTTATTATCCAGAATGATGAACAGACTACCTGAAAAAGGTTTTATTCCATATTCATCTGAGAGAAGAGGGCCCTTGATTACTCATTTATGTTATGCGGACGATACCATTTTATTTTTCTCTGGAGATCCAATATCTTTGAAGATGATGATGAATGAATTAGAGTCATATGAAACCATCTCAGGACAGATGATCAACAAGAGTAAATCTAGTTTCTATGTGTCAACAAACTTCCCTCAATCTGAGCTCAATAAAGTGGAGGATATTACTGATTTTTCTCAACTTCAGTTCCCGATGTAGTACTTGGGGTGTCCCATATACTTGGGGAGGAAAAGAGTAGTTCACTTTAACAACATGATAGCTAAAGTTGCCAATAGAATGCAAGAATGGCAAGGGAAGCTCCTATCTTAATGTGTGAAAGCAGTGCTCATTAAATCAATATTGCAATCTCTTCCTCTTCACTTGCTTTCTATTCTTTATCCTCCTAAAATAGTTCTTTCACAAATAGAGAAGATCATAGCTAATTTTTTCTAGGGAAAGGATGACAGCAAAAATAAATTCCACTGAAAAAAAATGGAGTGATCTCTATTTCCCTATTCTTGAACGTGGGGCTGGTTAGATCACTATCAGATTTCGCAAATGTCTTTTCTGCTAAGGCATGGTGGAACTTCAGAACTGATCAGAGTCTCTTGAATGATTTTTTGAGTGCTAATTACTGTAAAAGGTTACATTCTGTTGCCAGAAAGTGGTCATACGACCAATCTCATAAGTGGAAAAGCTTAATGGCGATTAAAGAAGATGCTGAAAAACATATCCTTTGGAAGATTGGGGTAGGTAAGATATCCTTCTGGTAGGATAATTGGTCTGGTAAGGGAGCCTTGGCCAAGGTCATCCAATTCCATAATACCTCTATGAAACTCCAGGTGAACTATTTCTTTGAGGGTGGGAAGTGGAATTCCAATAAGCTCAGGAATGTCCTTCCTCGCAATATTGTTAATGACATTTTTGAGATTGATATCAATATTGGAAGGGATGATAAGACAATATGGATGATTGAATCTAAGGGACACTTCACTTGCTATTCTGCTTGGCATATGTTGAGGAGGCAGAGGAATACTTCATTCACTACTACCGTGATTTGGCAAAAGAAACTTCCTTTCAAAATTTCTTTCTTCATGCTAAGAATGCTACAGAATAGAATCCCAACTGATGAAGGCCTCAAGAGATTCATATTGATCCTACCATCAAATTACTCGTGTTGTAATAGTCACAAGAAAGAGACCATTATGCTCCTATTTTCTGACAATTATATTGCAAAACAGGTGTGGTCCCTTTTTGCTCAGAGTTGTGGTATTATAACAAGACAAGGAGACATTAGGCAATTGATCATGTCTTGCCGGCTAACTAAGGTAAAGAATGGAATCCATGCAGTGATCCTACAATGTCTACCATCCATTGTATGCTGGGAGATATGGAAAAGTAGGTGTGCAGCCAGATTTGAGAACTTAAATATGTCCGGAAGAGCTATAATTATGCAGATTTGCAGGTCCATGATTATTCTACTGAATAGCCAATTTCCTAGAGTACAATTCCCCTTGCATTGGAATAATATATGCATAGCAGTGGAGAATGCAAAACAGCTAATTAGTAGCCAACTGATTAAATGGTGCAAACCTGATTTTGGCTGGCTAAAACTGAACATTGATGGCTACTGTAAAGGAAATCTAGGAAGTGATGGAGGTGGTGGTGTTATTAGAGATCATCAGGGATCCTTTATTGTTGCTTTTGCTGAGTATTATGGCCAATGCACCAATAATTTTGCAGAGGCAAATGCCATGCTACATGGGTTGAAATTTTGTTTAAGCAGAGATTTTTTGAATGTAATTATCGGGTCTGATTCTTAGGTGATCATTAACATGATTAACAACAAAATGAAGTCTTTTTGGCAGATACATCATATCATTGAGAAAATTATTCAGAGCTCTAACAAGGGTAATTTTACTTTTGTCCATACATATAGAGAAGGTAATAATATTGCTGACCAACTTGCTAATCTGGGGGGAAAGTTTAAGAGTTAAGGTCACCTTTGATACCGCTAGTTCTTTGTCGGACATAGTGAGATCTTCACTGAGACTTGATCAAGTCGGTTTTCCAAACTTCAAATTCAAACCAAGGAAGAACCATTTTGCTATTAACCATGTTTCTAGATATAGCTGAATTTTGTATAGTAGTGCTAACTATATGTATAGCACCTATTAGTGAAGTTCATATATTTCAAAGTGTAATGGAGGAAATCTCACAAAGTAGGCAGACTCTTTTTATGCTTTTGTACTGGAGGATGAGATATATCATTGTTCATAATGTTTTGGAGGCAATGGTTTATGTCCTCCTCAATGTACTTATTCTTTTTTATGATATACAAATTGGGGCTACTGCCTAAACCCCAACACCCACCAATGGTGGACTTTTGAAAAAAAAAATATGTTGTTTGCATGGGACGATTTTTTTAGAAATAAATTGAGATCAATTACAAAAACCGTGAATTGATTTTAAGATTTTTAGACAACTAGATGTCTTGATTCACTATTTTTAGACAAAAATCATGTCACGACCCCAATTCACTCTCTGTAGGATGTCTTGATGGCACCTAGTCTCTAAGACTAGGTAAGCCTAACAAATTGCAGAATAACATAATAAGAGTCTAAAACTCAAACCTAAATAGTTGTAATGAATGAAAACTACAAGTCAAGGAACTGCAATATCCTAAAACCCGGTATAAATAAGTCACAAGTTTCTAAGAGAAATATTAAATGTATCTATACATCAGAGTCTAGTAAAATAAGTAAACAACATGATAAGGATAGAGGGGGACTCCGAGGTCTGCGGACGCTAGCAGATGTACCTTGAAGTCTTCGTGTACAACAAATTCACTGATACCTGGTCTGATAGGAAGTACCTGGATCTGCACAAAAAGATGTGCAGAAGCATAGTATGAGTACACCACAGCGGTACCCAGTAAGTGCCAAGCCTAACCTCGGTAGAGTAGTGACCAGGTTAGGTCAGGCCCTACTAGAAATAATAGAAAAATATGATAGAGGATATAATAATATAATGAAATGACTGAAGAGTGAACAACACAGCAAATAGAGATAACAACAGGGGCGCTCCCAAGATACCATCTCGTAGTCCCAAAAGTAAATACTCAACAGGGGATCTCCCGAGATACCGTCTCATAGTCCCAAAAGTAAATATGTAATACAGAGGGATCTCCCGAGGTACCGTCTCGTAGTCCCAAAGTAAATATGCAGTACAGGGGGATCTCCCGAGGAACCGTCTCGTAGTCCTAAAGTAAATATGCAGTACAGGGGGATCTCCCGAGGAACTGCCTCGTAGTCCCAAAATAAATATGCAGTACAGGGGGATCTCCCGAGGGACCGCCTCGTAGTCCCAAAATAAATATGCAGCAGGTAATGGGAGGAACAATAAATTTTCAGCAAGAAATCTTACAGTTAATGATTTAAATCAAATCAAGGAAAGCTGGTAATTCGTCTAAGCATGTTGCACATATTACAAGTAAGAGTTAAGGCATGTAGACATGTGATACTAGGCTAAACATGATCACTACATATATTGGGGCAACTTAGTTAATATATTTTAAAAGATGACAAATCAGCAAGAACTAGATTTTTCATAATTAGCTCGTGTACGCACTCGTCACCTCGCGTACACGACGCTCACATATCACAAAATGTTACAACAGTACCAAATCCTAAAGGGATTTTCCCACACAAGGTTAGACAAGCCACTTACCTCGAATTTCGCTCAATCAGTCAAGTAGTATGCCTTTCCCTCGATTTTCTGACTCCGATCGGTTCGAATCTAGTCATGATTAATTCGATTTAGTCAATATAAATTATAGGAATTAATTTTACATGAAAATATAGATTTTTCAACAAAAATCCAAAATTTAACTCAAAAATCGCCCGTGGAGCCCACGTCTCGAAACTCGACAAAGGATATAAAATACGATCGCTCATTCAACTATGAGTCCAACCATACCAATTTTACCAAAATTCGACCTCAACTCGACCTCCAAATCCTCAAATCTTGTTTTCAAATCCCTAGGTTCAAATCCCCGATTTACACCTCAAAAATATGTAATCTAGTCAGATTATTCGATGATAATTCAATATTATGGAGTAGAAATGTTCACAAGTGACTTACCTCAAGATTTCCCATTATTTCTCCCTCAAAAATCGCCTCACCCGCTCTTGGAAATGTCAAAAATGACAAAATCCCCCGGACCCTTATGTTTTGTACAATGCCCAGTGCTTTTGCACCTGTGGCTCATTAAGCCACTTCTGCAGCTAATTGCGCTTCTACGGAGCTTTGTCCGCATCTGCGGACACGCTTCTGTGAAGAAGCTGTCTGCTGCAGACCTTGCCCAGCTCCCCTCACCTCCGCTTCTGCGACCTTTGAGTCGCTTCTACGGACCTTGCGCACATGCGATGGCTATTGCGCTTCTACGTGCTCGCACCTGCGAGCCAAATTCCGCAGATGCGATTGCACCAGAAAGCAGAAAGCAGAAGCTTCAGCTTTTCTTCTAAGTTCGAATTTGATCCGTTAACCACCTAAAACTCACCCGAGGCCCCCAAGACCTCAACCAAATATACCAACATGTCCTAAAACATCATACGAACTTAGTCGAAGCCTTAAATCACATCAAACAACGCTAAAACCACGAATCGTACCCCATTTCAACCATGAATGAACTTAAGAATTTTCAACTTCTACATTCGATGCTGAAACCTATCAAATCAAGTCCGATTAACCTCAAGTTTTGCACACAAGTCATAAATGACATAACAGACCTATTCAAATTTCCAGAATCAGATTCTGACCCCGATATCAAAAAGTCAACTCCCCGATCAAACATCCAAACTCAAATTTCTATTTTAGTTATTTCAAGCCTAATTTAACTACGGGCCTCCAAATAATTTTTTCCGGACATACTCCTAAGTCCAAAATCACCATAAGGAACTATTTAAATCATCAAAATTTTATTATGGGGTCATTTACATATACGTTGACATCCAGCCAACCCTTTCAACTTAAGTTTTAAACTTTGGAACTAAATGTTCCAATTCATTCCAAAATCTCACCGGACCTGAACTAATCACCCCGGTAAGTCACATAACAATTGCAAGGCATAAATTGAGCAGTAAATGAGGGAACAGAATTGTAATACTCAAAACGACCGGACGGGTCGTTACATTCTCCCTCTCTTAAACAAACTTTCATCCTCGAACGGGTTTAGAATTATACGTGGAGTCTCAAATAAGTGTGGATATTTGCTCTGCATCTCCCGCTTAGTCTCCCAAGTAGCTTCTCCGGTTGGTTGGCTGGCCTCTCCACTGCACTTTCACTGAAGCTATGTTCTTTGATCTTAGATTTCTAAACATGTCTGTCCAAAATGGCCATTGGTTCCTCGACATAAGATAGATCCTTGTCCAACTGGACTAAGCTGAAGTCTAACACATTAGACGGATCACTGTGATACTTCCGGAGCATGGAAACATGGAACACTGGATGAACTATAGAGAAGTTAGGTGGTAGTGCAAGTCTGTAAGCCACCTCTCCAACTCTCTCAAGAATCTCAAAAGGCCCAATATACCTAGGGCTCAACTTGTCCTTCTTCCCAAACCTCATAACACCCTTCATAGGAGAAATCTGGAGCAAGACCCGCTCACCAACCATGAATGCAACATTATAAACCTTTCGATCCGCATAACTCTTTTGTCTAGATTGGGCTGTATGAAGTCGATCCTGAATCAATTTAACCTTTTACAAAGCATCTTGAACCAGGTCTGTACCCAATTGTCTAGCATCGCCCGGTTCGAACCAACCCACTGGAGACCGGCATTGCTTACCATACAAGGCCTCATATTGCGCCATCTGAATGCTCGATTGATAACTGTCATTGTAAGCAAACATGTTGCGACCAAACACACTCACGCAAGTATACGTGGGCGTCAAGTAATAGAGTAGTGAATAAAGTATCGTTCCCATGAAAACTTATGATTAACTTTTGACTAATTCAAACTCAAATAACTTATTGATTCAAGCGATTTCTTACAAAATAGATGATTTTCTTATTTACTCTTTAAAAACTATCAAGTAATGAAATACTAGAAATCAACCACAACACTTAAATAGTTTCGAATAACAATCAATAGGAGATAATATTCCAGGGTCACGGGTTATCTAACAATCATGTTGCATTCTTAGCTTAAAATAACTAATTAATTTATCTGGATTGTTGATTGAGAGGGTTGATATTACTTATAAGAATCTGTCGAGTCCTTACTCGCCTATTTAATCTAACTTAATACCTATATGTCTATGGAATTAAGATTAACAAGAACGCAATTACAATTCCTATATTGCAATTGAGCAAGGCAATTAGGTATATGTCTATCCTAATTGCAAATCTGTTCCTCGATGTCCGGGTTTAAGAACTTGCTCTATTTAATTCTATATGCATTCTAGAGTTCCCACTTTTGAGTTCAACTCTAGATTCGTAGATAGTATTTCACTATTAGCTACTCAGCAAAATAATTAAAAACAGAATTAAATAAACAACCCAATATGATAAAATCAACTTCGTCAAATTAAACTTCAAACATCAACATTCATGTATACCCATGACCCTAGAACAATAGGGTTCTTAGCCACTCATGTTCATACAATCATCAAAAATAATATTTTCAAACATATGCTACTATCAAACAAGTCAAGAGCCCCTGGGAATCTTATATTTCTTCTTCCATTTATTTTCTAAACTCTATTCTCTCTAAATCACGTCATTTCTCTCAAAAATAGGTTTAGGTTGGCTTTTATATGAGTTGGGAGGCGTCTAGGGGTCGAAATAACCGAGTCCTAGTCAAAAAAGGACACTTTCCCGTCTTGAGCGTCCAGGGCAGCGTGGGGCGCTGGCCCTGGAGCTCAAATATTTTGGCTGCTGTAAATTGCGCCACAACGCCCCACGCTGGCTGTGGCCCTCAAATCTCACTTTTTGCGATTTTGTCCCGATTTCGCTCCAATTCCCGCCTTTTCATCCCAAATTGCATCTGAATGATCCCTACACATAGAAATACCAAAATTTAGCAGAAATAATCATATTAAACATCTCAAATCGTCGAGACATGAGCAAAATGTGAGGCGGTGTATATCAAAATATGCATACATTAAACCGATTATCAACACCCCATACTTCGACTCTTGTTCGTCCTCGAGCAATGGAACTATATTAGCACCCTCAAAACGTACTTAGCACTATGAAAGAGGACTTCACAATTAATTCAATCAAACACCCTACCTTTTGACTGTGATCGATGTCGGGAATTAAGCATAAACACACAAATTTCACATTCTTCCCGTTTTTAAATAGCCCAAGTACACCTAATGTTTTTCAACCAACTCAATGAACTCAAGAAACCTCTCCACAACCACCTTACCTCAAGAGACGACTCGTTACCACTAAGCATATTCAGCTCACGCACTCACCCAACACAAGAAAGTGTACAACATCACCAATCCGTCATGAGATCAAGTGTCCTCACCACAAGTAAAAGAGTGAATATCAAAGTAGTAAACAAATTTAAATATGTCATTGAACATAAATTAAGGACATCACACAATTGAACAACATTCACTCACTCTCACAAAGAATTCATGTGCATCCCGTGATTGTACCATAAGCTTGCCCGTAGTGTACATCTCTACTAATCTAAGCTAGCTAAATCTTGGATCAATTAGGACTTTAAGGTTGTAATGTAGGCTAAGGGACGGGTAGGATACATTTAGGGATAGTGACTAACCCTCCTAAGCACTTTAATACACTACACTCACAATTCAAGTGCAATTGCTTCACAACCCATTCATTTGTCATACACCATAACTAACATAGCCCTCTTTTCCATCAAGCACCTCTATGGTTTCACTAGCACAAGTGAGAAAGATTAGGAGGTGTGTATCTTTCTACATTATTTGAACTTTTGTTTGCTCTTTCTTGCAAAACATTTCCTCTCTTTTTTTTCTTTTTTTACACACTCCATACATTGAAGTTCATAAGCTAGTGACCTTTATTCACCATTTTAGTGCACCTTAAGGGCCCTTTCATGGTTCCACTCGAAAGCCACTTCCTAATCTCTTACCTTACTGTTTTTAGCGACTAAGTTCGTTAGGAGGTAAAGGTTCAACAATCTCAAATTAATAACAACTAGGAGTACGGCTTATAATGTGGTTGCCAAGGAAATGGTCTATAGGCTCAAAGGGGATAGCAATGAGAAAATTTTATTTGTCAGTAACAAGCACCTTTATGGTCAAGCAAGAAACGCCTATGTCATCTCCTAGACTAGCACACTTAGTCTCATAAATGCAATATCGAGCCTTTTCTCCTATGTGTGGTCTGATAATCCAGTTCTTGAGGTATCCTTGCCTACTATGAGTTCTGGTGTTGTTTAAGCTTTTGTATTATGACAAGCATTTTGCATGTTCGAGTTTCTTCATGCTCTATTAATGTTTGTTTGTAGACCATGTCCACCAAACTGTTTGGTTATCCCATTTTTATTAGGTTCTCATGCTAGAAATCTTCATGTGAGGACTGTACTCTATTGGTTTCCTCTCTATGATTCTACTGAACTCTCATGTGTGAAGTTCTTTATGCTAATTCTGGAGTATGCTTTGCTTTGAAACATTACTTGAAGTAGTTTGTTATCCTATGATGGTCAATCCTGTCACCTTAGCTTCTGAAACATACAAGCATGAACATGACTTTTGTATGCCCTATGAACTTGTCAATATGCTTTAGAGAGAACTGATGTTAGTTATGGCTTTGAGAATTCAGTGTGTAGACTTCAAAAGTTGTTTAATTAATCCCATGTATAGTTTGTTGCTCGTGTGGTTAAGTTTTGGATTGTTGGGTAAGTTAGTCCCTCCTTCAGGCTTGGTATGGGTCCATGTCTATGTTTGAGTCATGCAACTGATACACACTGATGTTTTAAGGTGTACCTAGATCTGGGTTTTCTATTTGGGCGAAAAATGAGCTTATTGAAGGCCTCGACGTTGCTGGGTTATTCTCCCTTGGGCCTACTCTGTTTATTGGGCCTGTATTCGTTTTGGTTGTAATATTTGACCATGTATTCTTTATTTCAGGCCTGTAATGATTTGTAAACATACAATTGGAGAGTTAGTGAATCTTGGGAAACAAATCATGGAAATCAACCCAAACAACAATGATATGATGCATCAATAATGAACAATAGAGACTGAGATAAAATAAGCAAGAAAACTATGACTGAGTACAAAACAATAAATTAACAGATAATTTAACATGTACACGACCTCTGTGAGTCCCTACAGTGCCATCATATAATCTAAAAATGATTTGTGGTTCAATTTCTCTACTACATATAGAATGTACAGATAACAACAGATTATTCAACTACTCAGTTTCATGGAATTTGACCAAGTCACAATTCCTACGGAGCACGACCACACGCCCGTCATCTAGCATGTGTGTCACCTCAAAATCGATCGTATAACATATAATCCGGGGTTTCATATCCTCAGGACCAAATTTAGAACTGTTACGTACCTCAATCCAAGCAATTCTTTATTCCAATAAGCCTTTCCTCGCTATTCGGTCTCTAAACGCCTCGAATCTTAGTCAAAATAATATGATACAATCAACATGAGGTATAGGAATCAATTCCATATGAAAATGCTAAATTTCACAATAAAATCCGAAAGTAACTCAAAATATCAACAATGGGGCCCATATCTCGAAACCCAACAAAAATTATAAAATATGAACGCTCATTCAACCATGAGTCCAACCATACAAAAATTACTAAATTACGACATCGGATTGACCTTCAAATCTTCATTTTACATTTTTGGAAGATTTTATAAAAATCTAATTTTTTTCTTCCATAAATTCACGGATTCATTATGTAAATGAGTATGGAATCATGAAATATAATCAATATAGGATAAGGAACACTTACCCCAATGTTTTCCCATGAAAATCGCCCAAAAGCGCCTAAACTGAACTCCCCAAACTCAAAAATGGGAAAACTCACTGTTTTATAGGGTTTTTATGTCTGTGGTGCCAGAAGTAGCGTGGGGCGCTGCCTGTGGCGCCCTTTCCAGTACCTCCAGAAGTGCCAGCGCCAGGGATAGCGCCCCACGCTACCCTGGAAGCTGACGATAACGAGAAATATTTTTCGGCACGAAAATGGGCATAACTCTCACATACGATGTCTGAATTCGACGATTCTTTTTACTATGGCTCCAAAATTTTAATATGGATCTAATGCTTCAATTAAAACTGAATTTGGAGCTCATTTTCTTAATGTGATACCACTTAATCTTGAATAAACGACGTTGGAACGTTCTACATTCGATGTCGAAACCTATCAAATCAAGTCCGATTGACCTCAAATTTACCACACAAGTCATAAATGACATAACGGATCTAAGAAAATTTTCAGAACTGGATTCCGACCCCGATATGAAATATTCAACTCCCCAGTCAAACTTCCAAACTTAAATTTCCTACTTCGCCATTTCAAGCCTAATTTAACTACGGACTTCCAAAATAATTTTTTTGGACATGCTCTGAAGTCCAAAATCACCATACGGAGCTATTGAAATCATCAAATTTCTATTCAGGGATCGTTTACACATAAGTAAACATCCGATCAACCTTTTCAACTTAAATTTTGTAACAACCCGACTTGTCATTTTGAGTAATTACTCTCCTTTAAACTATTTGAAGTCTTGAATAACTTCCTACGAGGTATTATAACTTGTACACAAAATTTGAGTTCATTCCGGATTGATTTGCTATGTTTCGGCATTGAACCTAGAATGTTCGATGTCGATTCTTCAAGAATATGTGGTATAACATTAAGAAAATGAGCTCTAAATTCAGTTTTGATTGAAGTATTAGATCCGTATTGAAATTACAGAGCTATAGCAAAAAGAATCGTTAAATTCGGACATCGTATGAGAGAGTTATGCCCATTTCCGTATCGGAGGAGATTTCCCATCGCCGCGAGCGCCCAGGGTAGCGTGGGGCACTAGCCCTGGCGCTGGGAATTTTTGGGTACTGGAAACTGCGCCACAGGCAGCGCCCCACGCTACCTGTGACGCTCAAAAATACCAGAGGCTCTATAAACGGGTTTTTTGACCATTTTTGACAAAAATAGAGTTGGGGAGCTCGGTTTGGGCGATGTTTGGGCGATTTTTACGGGAAAACATTGGGGTAAGTGTTCCTTATCCTATATTGATTATATTTCATGATTCCATACTCATTTACATCATGAATCCGTGAATTTATGGAAGAAAAATTAGATTTTTATAAAATCTTCCAAAAATGTAAAATGAAGATTTGAAGGTCAATCCGATGTCGGAATTTGATAATTTTTATATAGTTGGACTCGTATCAGAACGAGTGTTTGGATTTTGTAACTTTTGTTGGGTTCCGAGACGTGGGCCCCACAGGCGATTTTTGAGCTAAATTTCAGATTTTTATGGAAAATTAGCATTTTCATATGGAATTGATTTCTATACCTCGTGTTGATTGTATCAAATTATTTTGACTAAGATTCGAGGCGTTCGGAGGCCAAATAATGAGGAAAAGGTTTACTGGATTAAAGAATTTGCTTGGATTGAGGTAAGTAACTCTTCTAATCTTGGAGTTGAGGGTATGAACCCTGAATATATGTATTTTGTGAATTATTGGGACGTGACGCACATGCTAGGTGACGGGCGTGTGGGCGTGCACTATATAAATTGTGACATAATTATTTATCTGAAATTTTATAGTTAAATAACCTTGGTATTTTCTATGCGGTGTTATGTGTTAAAGAAATTGAGCTGAAAAGCATATTACAAATCATGTTGAGGCTATGTGCCAGTATTATTGGGACCCACAGAGGTCATATTGCTGTGAATTATTGTGTTAAATTGAAAAGTCATACTCAATCATATTCATTTCATTGCATATCATAACTCGATTTTATGACTCTATTTTGATGCATATAAATGTTTTTGGGCCGAATGCCCTGTTTTACTGAGATGCCCGAGTGGCTTGAGAGGTTTATGACTGAGTGAGGCCGAGAGCCTGATTTATGTTTCATATTCATGGGATCGGGCTGCACGCCGCAGCATGTTGCATATTCATGGGATCGGGCTGCATGCCGCAACATGTTTGATATTGGCCGAGGGCCTGATTTGTGAGGATGAGTGTGGATCGGGGCTGCCCGACTACAGCATACCTGAGTGAGGCCGAGGGCCTGAATTGTGAGGATGACTGTGGATCGGGGCTGCCCGCCTGCAGCATACCTTAGTGATTTATGCCATGATTTAGCTTGATATAGCGCTTGGGTTGAAGGATCCCCTCCGGAGTCTGTACACACCCCCAGTGAGTGCAGGTACCTACTGAGTGCGAGTGCCGAGTGCCGAGTGACGAGTGACTGGGAGGCATGAGTGATTGTGAGGTATGCCCGAGTGGCAAGAGTGATTGTGAGGTATGCCCGAGTGGCAAGAGTGATTGTGAGGTTTGCCCGAGTGGCACGAGTGACTGTGAGGTTTGCCCGAGGGGTTGTATATGAGTGATGTTCTGCCCGAGGGGCTGTTTATGATTTTTTATCATTGAGTTGCATTGCATTGGCATGCACACATGACATACAAGCATAGAGATATATTTTTCCTCATGCTGTACAACATCACATCATTCATGAGTTTTCACACATTGTTGACAGATGGGCATAGTGATGCATTTGTTTTACACGGGTTATCCGGAAAGGAAAATAAAACATCTTATTTATTATTGACAAGATTTTGGGAGAAATTTATTATTTTCAAACTATTTATATTATTGGAAACTTCGGCAACGATTTGGGTTTTCACTGAGATATTTAGAAGGAGGAGCTATAATTTTTGAAATCATTATTTGGCTGAGTATTTTATCCCTCAGTTATTTCTGTTATTATTTGCTTTATGTTGTTATGGATTGTTGTGTACTATTGGTTGTGGACCCGACCTTGGTAGAAGCTCGTCACTACTTTCAACCTACGGCTAGGTTTGTTACTTACTCAGTACATGGGGTCGGTTGTACTGATACTACACTTCTGCACATTGCGTGCAGATGTTGGCTGTTGTTGTTGCTGTGCTAGCTGGTTGCGGGACTTGAAGTTGTACCTGCGTTCCTGTTGTAGCTGCCTCTTGTTCAGGGTAGCCTTAGATTTATAAAAGCTCTGTTTATGTATTATTCAAACAGACTATGTATTTATTTCATTTCTGCTTTGTATACTCTATTCTTAGAAGCTCATGATTTGTACTACCAGTTCTTGGGGAGATGTATCGATTTTAGATATTTTCTTTTAATTAATTTCATTGGAATTGGATAGTTGGAAATTGGCTTACCTAACGGGTTGGGTTAGATTCCATCATGACTAGTGAAATTTTGGGTCGTGACAAGTTTCATCTTGGAGACTAAGTGGCTCAATTCATTTCAAAACCTCACCAGACCTTAACCAATTACCCTGACGAGTCATATAACTCCCTTAAAGCATAATTTGAGCAGTAAATGGGGGAACAAGGTTGTAATACTCAAAATTATCAGCGCGGGTCATTACACCAGCACTGGGCACATCTGCGAAAGGGCACCGCACTTGTGAGCCCACTTCTGTGGATCGCCTCTCGCACCTGCGACCTTTCCCCACACTGGCCTCCTCTACGCTTGCGATCGCAGAAGCGAGTCCGTTTCTACGAACACGCTGACCCCCTCCTTTTTGTGCTTTTGAGAACGAGATTCTGCACCTGCGGTGCCGCTCCTGAGGCCATTCCCACTGCATGTGCGAATGCACCAGATGCCAACCATCATTAGCTCTTCTCTAACTAGTAATCAAGCTCTGTCGACCCTCTGAATCCTATACGGGGACCCCGAAGTCTCGACCAAACATACCAACAAGTTCGTAAACATAAAACTGACTCGCTCGCACCCTTGGAATGCGGAAAACAATATCAAAACTAAGAATCACAACCCAAAAGCAAATTGAATCAACTTATGAACTTCAAATTCTTGCAACTTACTGAACGCGCTGAATCATACTTAAACTAGTCGGAATAACACCAAATTTTGTGTGCAAATCTTAAATCACAATATAGAACTATTCTCTGGCTCGGAATCCCAAACGAACCTTGATAACATCAAAACCTACTTCAACCCAAATTTAAAGAACTTAAAAAACCTTAAATATGCCAATCTTCAATATTAAGCGTTGTAACGTTCCTGGGTCATCCTAAACTCGATCCGAACATACGTCCAAATCCAAAATCATCACACAAACCTATTGGGACCGCCAAATCCCAGTTCCGAGGTCGTTTACTATAAATATTGACCCAAGTCAAACTTCACCATTTTAAGCCAATATTAAGGAACTAAGTGTTTCGATTTCAACTCGAACTCTTCCAAACCCGAACTAACCATCCCCACAAGTCATAAAATAGTAAAAGTACATATGGGTGAGTCTTATTAAAGGGAATGGGGTTTTAGAAAGCAAAATGATCAAAACACCATGCATATTGACCCACGAAAGAATCTCGCCTTTTAATAAATCAAAACAATAATAATATACATAGCTAATAATAATTAGATCAAGATTAAGAATATAAGCACATTTAGTGGCTAGAGATTTATTTTATTAAGTTAGTATAAAATACTTATCCCTACTTGGTCCACTCAATACATACAAAATGTACTAGCACAAGAAGTTGGAATTAAATCATTCCCATAATCAAGATAAAATATATTTAATCTTGTGCTACAATCATCCATAATGGTTTGATCAATTACATCATTAGATTGTGAACTCAAACTTTATACTTATAAGAACCGATGATTTAATCTTTCTTGTATAAGCTAAACTCTATACACTAAATCATCTACTATATAAGCAAATGACACAGACTAATATATGATCTATTAAAACTGTATTAAAATTAAATAAATAATTGTTTCATAATAAATACTATATCCAAACCAAACACATGGTTAGTAGTATATATCCCAACAATATCACCTTTCATTCCTTGAAGAAATAGTAGGTAGCATATGATGAGAATTAATTTCTAGTGAGCGGTTAGGCAACAATTGATTTTCTTTTTAATAGTAATGGATATTGGACTTCTTTTACTAGATGTCTTCTAAGAGGCATGACTTTCGGAATTCTAACATAAATTAAAATGAAAAGAATAATAAGGGAAATGTTAAAATATGGAGAGAAAAATAAATAGGTTGCTTGGACTATGAGAGACGTTAAGTCACTTTCTCTAGTCCCTCAATTATATAAATAACTAGTGAATTTGACCGCGCTTTGCGCAGTTATAAAAATAGCAATAAATTTAGAAATAATATTCTTATATACTTAGTAGAGATAGAATAAATAATAATTTTCTTGTATATGCATATAAGTTTTAATTCTTTTATATTGATTAACTAAAAGGGGTAATATTCTTACTGAAATTAGAATTTAATAATTTTTAAGAAACTTTTATTGCTATTAAAATAAAAAGAATTTTTAAGAAACTTTTTTCACTTTTAAATATAGGTATGTATTGTTTTCTTATTTAAATTGAAGAAACAAAACATTAAAACTAAAGAAACTAAAAACATAAATCAAGCAAAAATACCATCTTATTATTGGTTATATACACTTACATCTTCCAATTTCACAAAAACAAAAGTCAAGTGAAGTACATTGTGCAACTAAAAAAAGAAATCCACAACACACAAATGTGTGCTACAGTGACTCAGGTCTCCAACAGAAGGCAAATGAAAATAAGAACTCCATAGTAAGCAAAAAGTTACTATAATTTTCAGGGTAAACCCAGCCTCTCACGAAAGGCTCATTAACGCGCATTTTCATATCAATGGCAACAAAGATTTTTAGCAAAAACACAACTCAGTGTATAGTATAATATCTTTCTGGACCATCCTTAACCTTAAGAAAATAAATAACAATGAATTAATAATGAAAAATAGTTTCTAGCAAGCTAAAATTCAGAGGTCATAAAGGTGTTCCAATAAATCATTCTCAACAAAATAATTGTTTTTTCAATTGGACAACTACTCTACGTTTGATTTGCTTCTGTTTCCATAGAAAAATTGCAAGCTAACATATGTCAAATTAGAAATTGGAATAGCTATGTATATATTGCACAAAGGAGTGAACAATATGTTAAAATATCTATCTTATATAGTTTACCTTTTAGATGAAGATTTTTCACCAAAATGTCAAAATGTGGATAAGCTTCGTCTGTACTCTCATCATCCAAAATATAATATTTTGTTCAAACAACACCTTCACCTAGACAAAACAAATTCACAATACTATTAATAAGGTGTCATGAGAGGCCAAACGATAAGGTGACAGAAATTGAGGAAGATAAAGATTTTTAAATCAAGAAAATAAAATATGTTAAGAAGTAAAGAATGTTAGAATCGGAAAGCCAAAAGATCAAAGAATATCAAACGAATGGCCAACTCCCCTTGTCTTGTTTGGCTTATATATATACAAAGATTAAAGAATACATTGGAGTGAGAGAAGAGAGTAATTAGAGTAATTAAGGTAGGGATTGAGAAAGTGACTATTGGAATGCCTAGTAACGTAATAGCACTAATATTTAGTACACCTTAATAGACATTAATCATAGGAATGAAGGAAGGAGAAGTAAACCTAAATATTTAGAGTTATTGGGGAATAAACCCAAAAAAAAAGAGAAAATAGATAAATATGATCCTAGGCCAAAGAAAAGTGTCAACTCATCTCCTATTTTTCCAACTATATATATATATATATATATATATATATATATATATTAGATTCAAAGGTAAATACACATTAACATTACATTCATGATTTGGTCAACAACCTTAGTAATAAAGCTAACTACTCATGACACCTAGAATAATCACACTAAGCATTAAAAGTCTTATAGTAAAGAAAGTAAATAAATCTTGTTCACAAAAGCTTCCAAATAATGGTACTATAACAAAGTAGGACAATTTTTAAACCAAGATACGCCACAAAAATCGTAACTAATCTATTTTTAATGGTCCACAATTGGAGAAATAATTATGACAAAATTATTCCTGGAGTGTCACACACGGCCCGCATGTTGTTCACATTTTGTCTCTTTGTTAAAATCCATTGATTCTTCTGAAGCAAAAAACAAAACAGTAAAAGCTAAAGACTAAACAATGAATTCGCTGATGCTTATGCATGTACGATTATAAGTATTTATGATAGGGCGGACCTACAGTAACATAACAGGTATAGGTATGAATTTCATGACCATGCCGAGTACCAAACCGGGGGAATGAAATAAGTTAAAATTGATGGGTTCCATCTCATTCAATAGCCAAAGTAATAGGCATATGGTTATAAAAAAAAATTTTGGTTTGGTAGCCAACTATGTTGAATTTCTTTGGTTGGGCCAACTTTGTTGAATTTCTTTGGGTTGGTAGCCAACTTTGTTGAATTGTCAACATTGAAGAAAAAGAAGGAAAAGTGTGTACAAATTATCAAATATAGTAGGCTTTAGAGAGTGAGACTTCGGCTATAAAAGGAGAGTTTCAACTCTCATTTCCACACACTAACAAAGAGAGAAAGAAAGAGTGAGGTTTCGCAGACAAGGTATAAGAAAATAGTCTGTGAGAAAAATAGAGAGTGAGCGATATTATAGTGAGGTGAGAATATCAAAAGAGGGTTATTTCTTTTGAGTGTTGTAGTAGTCTTTAGAGTATTTTACTCGAACCTACAAAGTGTAAAATTCCTTACTATAGTGATATCAGTTGCTCGTCTCGGGGCCGTGGTTTTTTCCCTTGTTCAAAGGGTTTTTCACTTAAAAATCTTGGTGTCGTTGTCACTCTTTTTCTTGCTAATTACCGTATCTCAGTGCTACGTGATTATTCCGCTTCTATTACTGTGAATATTATTTTTGTAGAGGGTTTATTCCCAACAACTGGTATCAGAGCACAGGTTCTGCTCGTTCACAGAAATACTATTCACTATCGGTAGTATTTTTGTTACGACCCGAAATTTCCCACCGTCGGGACCGTAATGACGCCTAACATTTCACTTGCTAGGCAAGCCAACGTTAGAAAATCATTAAACCAATTCCTTATTTCCATTCAGTAATTAACAATAATTAACTAAGATGAAATATAATAAGTGCAGAATATCATAAAACCGTATTAATTACTACCACCCGGATCTGGAGTCACAATTCACGAGCATTCTAGAATTTACTACAAGTAATAGTCTGAAAGAAATACAACTGTTTGAATGAAAGAAAACAGTAGGACATAAAAGATAGACAGGGACTTCAAGGTCTGTGAACGCCGACAGATCTACCTTGAGTCTCCGGACAGCAGACCAATAGCAAAATCTCGATCAACCTGAGCCGGTACCAAAATCTGCATAGAAAGTGCAGAGTGAAGCATCAGTACAACCGACCCCATGTACTGGTAAGTGTCGAGCCTAACCTCGGCGAAGTAGTGACGAGGCTAGGACAAGACACCCACATATAACCTTAACAGTATAATCATGCTAGTTGCAACAACAGTAAATAAAGAAATAACTCACAAATAATGGGAAGAGGACATACAGTGGGAGGTACAATATAAAGAGTGAGAATAATGAAAAGACAGAATTAAATCGAAAATCCTTAAATGAATTGAGCAAATAAAACAGCAAGGAAAAACTGCACGGCATCACCCTTCGTGCTTTTACTCTCAACCTCACCAAATTAATAAATAGAATGGCACGACATCACCCTTCGTGCTTTACACTCCTCCTCACAAATCACAGAATCAATAACAACGGATAGATAGGAGTATCACAACAAACTAGTATTTTACCCATAATCAATAGCACAATGTAACCACAACCTTGAATCAATATTCGAAAGTTACCAAATCTCAGTGAAATCAGATATAAGTCACCCAACATTTTAAATAACCCGCTAAGCATGGATAGTAGAATTTAAGGCTACAAAATAGACAAGAATAGAATTTCACTCGCATGCTATGACTCGACAACGACGCATAGATGCTCGTCACCTCACCTATACATCGTATTTAACAACCAAACACGTAGCAAATAAACACATAATACCTATTCTCTCAAGCCAAAGTTAGACACGACACTTACCTCGACTTGCTCCAATTTAACCAAGTATTATGCTTTTTCCTCGATTTTTCGATTTCGATCGACTCGTATCTAGTCATAATTAATTTGATACAGTCAACAAAATTATAGAATCAATTCCATAAGAAAATACTATATTTTTTAATAAAATCCGAAATTAACTCAAAAATGGCTCGTGGGACCCACGTCTTGGAACCCGACAAAATTTACAAAATCCGACAACCCATTAAATTACGAGTTCAACCATACTAATTTCACTCAAATCCGATTCCGAATTGATGTTCAAATCTCGAAAATTCTTTTTATGAAGTTTCTACAATCTTTCCCAAATTTCCACCTCAAAGTACTAATCAGATGATGAAATCATTGATATATTCATGTATATTAATCAAATCCGAGTTAGAATCACTTACCCGATGAATTTCTTGAAAAACCCACGAAAGGTTGTCTCCAACCGAGCTCGAAAAGTCCAATAATGAAATAATAACCTAAACCTCGGATATATAGTATATCCTGTGAACTCCAATTTTGCAGTCAGCGAAATTCCAAGCGCGGTCGCGCCCCAGGTCCCGCGGTCGCGAAATAATGGTGCGGCCGCGAAATTCTTGGGGCTGCAATGCCAAACTTTAGTATTTTGACCATAACTTTCTCTACAGATGTCCAAAAGTGACTTCTTTACCTTTGTGAAAACTAGATACGAAGGTCTACAACCTTCGTTTTTGAATCATCTCAAAATTCCTTGTAAATAAAAAAATATAGGCTTCCAAAGTCGGACTAGCGGATCTATAGAAGTTCCCGGAGCACGGCCGCGGACAAAATTGCGCGGTCCGCAAAATATTGAGCGCGGCCGCAAAATTCTGCAGCTGTCCGCGTCCCTCCTTCGTCTCAGTGCCCAAAAATGTGCAGTCCGCGCCCCCTAAAGTGCCAGAACAATATTAGAGTGACAAAATGCCCGGACTCGCTCAAAACTCACCCCGAAACTCATATGGAACCTCCCGGACACAAACCATATATGAATTTCAATCATAAACATGCTACAGACCTACTCGAGCGATCAAATCGCCAAAATAACACTTAGAACTCCGAATTTAGGACCAAATTAAATGAAATTCTCGAGAACACTTTAAAATTCCTATCTTCTCAACTGGACGCCCGAATAACGTCAAATCAACTCCGTTTCTCACCAAATTTCACAGAGAAGTCTTAAATATCATAATGAACCTGTACCGGGCTCCGAAATCAAAAATACGGACCCGACACTAACAATACCAAACATCAATCAATTCTTAAAAATAATTAATTTTCAGACTTTTAATTTTCATCAAAAATTCATAACTCAAGCTATGGACCTTCGAATTCGATTTCGGGCATACGCCAGGTCCCATAATTCGATACGGACCCATCGGGACCATCAAAATACGGATTCAAGCCCGTTTACCAAAAATATTGATCAAAGTCAACTAAAATCAACTTTTTAAGGCATAAATTCTTATTTTCATCAATTTTCACCATAAAAATTTTCCAAAAATATGCCCGGACTGCGTATGCAAACCGAGAAGGGTAAAATAAGATTTTTAAGGCTTAAGAGCGCAGATTCGAGTTCTAAAATATAAGATGACATTTTGGGTCATCACAATTATACTCGGTGAAAAACAAAAATGTACGGAGTTAAGTATGAGGTAGCAAAATTTAATGGAGATAGAGGTTTTTCAATATGGCAAAGAAGGATGAGAGATCTGCTCATCCAACAAGGATTATACAAGATACTAGATGCTGATGCCTGATACCATGAAAGATGAGTATTGGGCTGACTTAGATGAAAGGGCTGCTAGTGTAATTAGGTTACACTTATCAGATGATATGGTAAATAATATCATTGATGAAGACACCGCACATGGCATTTGGGCAAGGTTGGAAAGCCTATACGTGTCCAAAATGCTAACAAATAAATTGTACCTGAAGAAGCAGCTATACGCCCTACACATGGGTGAAGGTACAAATTTTTTGTCATATTTATATGTGTTTAACGGACTAATCACACAACTCGCCAATCTCGGAGTGAAAATCTAGGAAGAAAATAAAGCCATCTTCCTGTTGAACTAGTTGCCATCTTCGTACGATAATCTGGTAAGAATCATCCTACACGGGACGACCATTAAGTTAAAAGATGTCACATCGGCTCTTTTACTCAATGAAAAGATAAGAAATAAGCCTGAAAATCAAGGATATGCTCTCATTATAGAAGGTAGAGGCATGAGTTATCAAAGGAATTCGATAAACTATGGTAGATCTGGAGCTCGTGGAAAGTCTAAGAACTGATCCAAACTAAGAGCTAAAAATTGCTACAATTGTGATCAACCAGGTCACTTCAAAAGAGATTGCCCAAATCCAAGGAAGGGCAAAGGTGAAACTACTAGCTAGAAGAATGACGACAACACAGCCACCATGGTGCAAAACAATGATAATGTTGTCCTCTGTATAAACGAGGAAGAGGAATGCATGCACTTATCAGGTCCAGAGTTGGAATGGGTGGTTGATACAACAACATCTTACCATGCCACACCGGTAAGAAATCTTTTTTGCAGATATGTAGCAGGTGATTTCGGACTTATGAGAATGGGTAACACAAGTTACTCAAAGATTACGGGGATTGGTGACATTTTTATCAAGACAAATGTCGGATGCACATTGGTTCTCAAGGATGTGCGACATGAACCTGATTTATGGATGAACTTGATTTCGGGAATTGCTTTAGACCGAGATGGATACGATAACTATTTTTCAAATCAAAAGTGGAGACTCGCCAGGGGATCATTGGTGATTGGAAAGGGATTTGCTCATGGCATGTTATACAGGCAAATGCAGAAATATGCCAAGGTGAATTGAATGCGGCACAAGATGAGATTTCTGCTGATTTGTGGCACAAAAGAATGGGTCATATGAGCGAGAAGGGATTGTAGATTCTTGCCAAGAAATCACTCATTTCTTATGCCAAAGATTCTTGCCAAAGGTACTACTGTTTATTTGGTAAGCAGCATAGAGTCTCATTTCAGACATCGTCTGAAAGAAAATTGAATATACTTGATTTGGTATATTCTGATGTTTGTGGTCCAATGGAAATTGAATCGATGAGCGGTAACAAATATTTTGTTACTTTTATTGATGATGCTTCACAAAAATTATGGGTTTATATTTTGAAAACAAAAGATCACGTGTTTCAAGTTTTCCAGAAGTTTCATGCTATAGTGGAAAGGGAGACAGGCAAAAACAGTTCCTTTAAGGGAATTTGAAGAGTACTGTTCGAACCATGGGATCAGACATGAAAAGACAGTTCCTGGAACCCCACAACACAATGGTGTAGCCGAAAGGATGAACCGCACTATTTTGGAGAAGGTGAGAAGCATGCTCAGAATGGCTAAACTGCCTAAGTCATTCTGGGGTGAAGCAGTTCAGACAACATGTTACCTGATCAATAGAAGTCCATCAGTTCCGTTGGAGTTTGACATCCTAGAGAGAGTTTGGACCAACAAGGAGGTGTCCTACTCGCATGTGAAGGTGTCCGGTTGTAAAGCTTTTGCACATGTACCAAAAAAGCAGAGAACAAAGCTGGATGATAAATCTGTTCCTTGCATATTCATCGGATATGGAGATGAAGAATTCAGATACAGATTGTGGGATCCCGTAAAGAAGAAGGTTATCAGAAGAAGAGATGTAGTCTTTCGAGAAAGTGAAGTTGGAACTGCTGATGATATGTCAGAGAAGGCCAAGAATGGTATTATTCCTAACCTTGTTAATATTCCTTCTACTTCTAACAATTCCACAAGTGCAGAAAGTACGACCGACGAGGTTGCCGAGCAGGGGGAGCAACCTGGTGAGGTTATTGAGCAGGGGGAGCAACTTGATGATGATGTCGAGCAAGTGGATCACCCCACTCAAGGAGAAGAGCAACCTCAACCTCTAAGGAGATCATAAAGGCCAAGGGTAGAGTCATGCAGGTACCCTTCCACGGAGTATGTCCTCATCACTGATGAGGGGGAGCCAGAAAGTCTTAAGGAGGTGATGCCCCATCCAAAAAAGAACCAGTGGATGAAAGCCATGCAAGAAGAGATGGAATCTTTGCAGAAAAATGGCACGTACAAGCTAGTTGAACTTCCAAAGGGTAAAAGACCACTCAAATGTAAGTGGGTCTTTAAACTCAAGAAAGATGAAAATGGCAAGCTAGTCAGATACAAGTTCGATTGGTGGTAAAAGGCTTCGAGCAGAAGAAAGGTATTGATTTTGACAAAATTTTCTCACATGTTGTCAAAATGACTTTTATTCGAACAATCTTGAGTTTAGCAGCTAGCCTAGATCTTGAAGTGGAGCAGTTGGACGTGAAAACTGCATTTCTTCACGGAGATTTGGAAGAGTAGATCTATATGGAGCAGCCAGAAGGATTTGAAGTAGCTGAAAGGAAACACATGGTGTGCAAACTGAATAAGAGTCTTTATGGGTTGAAGCAGGCACCAAGGTAGTGGTACAAGAAGTTTGACTCATTCATGAAAAGTCAAACTTACACATGTGTATACTTCAAAAGATTTTTTGAAAATAACTTTATTATATTGTTGTTGTATGTGGATGACATGCTAATTGTAGGAAAAGACAAAGGGTGATAGAAAAGTTGAAGGGAGATTTGTCCACGTCTTTTGATATGAATGACTTGGGCCTAGCACAACAAATTATGGGTATGAAGATAGTTCGAGAACGAACAAGCAGAAAGTTGTGGCTGTCTCAGGAGAAGTACATTGAACGTGTACTGGAACGCTTCAACATGAAGAATGCTAAGAAAGTCATCACACCTCTTGCTAGTCATCTAAAGTTGAGCAAGAAGATTTGTTTTACAAGTGTGGAGGAGAAATGGAACATGGTTAGAGTTCCTTATTCTTCAACAGTCGGAAGCTTGATGTATGCAATAGTATGCACCAGACCTGATATTGCTTATGCAGTTGGTGTTGTTAGCAGATTCCTTGAAAATCCTGGAGAGGAACATTGGGAAGCAGTCAAGTGGATACTCAGGTACCTGAGAGGTACCACGGGAGAGTTTTTGTGCTTTGGAGGATCTCATCCAATCTTGAAGGGCTATACAGATATTTATATGGCAGGTGACATTGATAACAGAAAATCCACTACTAGATATTTATTTATATTTTTAGGGGGAGCTATATCATGACAGTCTAAATTGCAGAAGTGTGTTGCACTTTAAACAATTGAAGCAGAGTACACTGCCGCTATAGAAACTGGCAAGGAGATGATATGGCTCAAGCAGTTTCTTCAAGAGTTGGAATTGCATCAAAAGGAGTATGTCGTCTATTGTGATAGTCAAAGTGCAATAGACTTGAGCAAGAACTCCATGTACCATGCAAGAACAAAGCATATAGATGTGAGATATCATTGGATTCTTGAGCAGGTGGAGAACGAATCTTTACAGGTCAAAAAGATTCACACGAGTGAAAATCCTGCTAATATGTTGACCAAGGTGGTACCAAGAGACAAGTTCGAGCTATGCAAAGAACTTGACGGCATGCACTCAAACTAGAAGACAATACTACCTCCTCTAGATGAATGAGACTGTAGGGGGGGAGATTGATGGGTTCCATCTCATTCAATATCCAAAGTAATATGCATGTGCCTAAGGAAAAGTTTTTTTGTTTGGTAGCCAACTTTGTTGAATTTCTTTAGTTTAGTAGTCAACTTTGTTGATTTTCTTTTGGTTGGTAGCCAACTTTGTTGAATTGTCAACATTGAAGAAAAAGAAAGAAAAGTGTGTGCAAGTTGTCAAATATAGTAGGCTTTAGAGAATGAGGTTTCGGCTATAAAATGAGAGCTTCAACTCTCATTTCCACACACCAACAAAGAGAGAAAGAAAGAGTGAGGTTTCACAGATAAGGTATAAGAAAATAGTCTGTGAGAAAAATAGAGACTGAGCGATATTGTAGTGAGGTGAGAATATCAAAAGAAGGTTAATTCTTTTGAGTGTTGTAGTGGTCTTTGGAGTATTTTACTCGGACCTACAGAGTGTAAAATTCCTTGCTATAGTGATATCAGTTGCTCGTCTCGGGGCCGTAGTTGTTTCCCTTATTCAAAGAGTTTTTTACGTAAAATTCTTGGTGTCATTGTCACTCTCTTTCTTGCTAATTACCGTATCTCGGTGCTACATGATATCACGACCCAAAATTCCCGCCTCTGGACCGTGATGTCGCCTAACATTTCACTTGCTAGGCAAGCCAATGTTAGAACAACATTATCTATTTTTTTAAAATAATTTTTAAATTTATTAATAACAAGGAAGTAAATACGGAAACAATTTTAAAATAATCCATAATAATAACGGTGTCTAAATATCATCCGAGAATTGGTGTCACAAGTGCACGAGCTTCTAGAATAAATACAAGTAAAGGTCTAAATAAAATAAAGCTGTCTGGAAATAAACATACAACTAAAGTACAATAGACGGGGACTTCAGAACTGCGGACGCCATGCAGTTATACCTCAAGTATCCTCTGATAGCTGAAATCTGAGCAAGTCTATGGTACGCCGATGGGACCAACTCCAAAATCTGCACAAGAAGTGCAGAGTGTAGTATCAGTACAACCGACCTCATGTACTGGTAAGTGTTGAGCCTAACCTCGACGAAGTAGTGATGAGGCTAAGGCGGTTCACTTACATTAACATGTACGCAATATTAGTAACAACAACAATAATATGAATAAATCAGGTAATTCATTTATAATAATTGAAGGCAACTCAGCAGTCATAACCAATTATCATTTCTATTATTTCTGTTGCAACGTGCAACCCGCTCTCACAATATATCCATATTCAGTTCTGTTGCGGCATGCAATCCGCTCCTCCAACATATTCATTTTAATTAAGTCTGTTGCGGCGTGCAACCCGATCCTCCAATATTAACTTTTTAACAAGTTTGTTGCGGCGTGCAACCCGATCCTCCAATATTGACTTTTAATAAGTCTGTTGCGGCGTGCAACCCGATCCTCCAATATATTCATTATAATCAATCATGTTGCGGCGTGCATCCCGCTCCTCCAGCATTTTCATTTACCAATTCTTATAGAAGAAATTTTCCCAATAAATGTAACAATTAATATAAAATTATAAGACAACAAGCATACAATAATTATGGTTTAATTATGAAGCAAACAATGACAAATAGTAAATTATTATGGAAATCATAGAGCAAATAGGCAGTTTAATATTTATTATGCTAAATGTTAAATAACAATTAAGGCACATAATTCAAATAGCATGTAACAATTAATGCGAGAATTCAAGAATTTATATTTGCAAAGAATAAGAGAGAAATAATTATTATAATAATTAATTTATGATTAAAAATAATTTATGATTTTTCAAGTAAGCACGCACACAATTAATTTGACGACGTATAGACACTCGTCACCTCGCCTATACGTCGTTTACATGCAATTCACATAACAAATAATTTAAGGGTTCTATTCCCTCAAGTCAAGGTTAACTCCGACACTTACCTCGCTTTGCAAATTCCAATCAATTATTCAACCACATCTTTTAATTTTAAATTTGCCTCCGAAACGTCAAATCTATTCACAAACAATTCAATATATTCAATACTAATCATAGGAATTAATTCCATATGAATTTACAAATTTTCCGGATAAAAATTTAAAATTCATTAAAATATTCGGCAATGGGACCCACATCTCAAATCCCAAAAAAAAAACTCGCGAAATCCGAACACCCGTTCCGATACGAGTTCAACCATATCAAATTTGTCCAATTCTGATATCAAATGGACCTTCAAATCTAAATCCGAAATAAATGATGAATATAGATACAGATTTGTGAAATACAATCACTATATGATAAAGAACACTTACCCAGTTCGAAATCGTGAAAAACTTCTTTGAAATCGCCTCTAAGCCGAGTTATAATTGAGGGTTTGTGAAAAATGGGAAAAATCCCGTTTTTGGTTCTGTTTTAAGTCACAGGGGTTAGGCCTTCTTCGTGTTCGCGAAGAGCCTGTCGCGTTCGCGATGAGTAGAAGCCCGTGGCTTTCGCGTTCACGAAGGTTTCCCCCCTGGCCTTCACGTTCGCGAGGCATAGTTCGTGTTCGCGCTGAAGGAATGATCGACCCTCCCCCAGGTGTGCCTAACACTACGCGTTCGCAAGGAGATGGCCGCGTTCGCGAAGGGTAATGCCCCCTTCGCTTCGCGTTCGCGAAGAAGAAAAATCCAGCTGTCCAGTTTACTCTTCGCGTTCGCGAGAGTACCTTCGCAAACGCGAAGAAGAACATGTCAGAACACCTGCTGCAACAAAATTCAAGATTTTCAAAGTCCAAAACATCTCGTAGCCTATCCGAAACTCACCCGAGCCCTCGGGGCTCCAAACCAAACATGCACACAGGTTCTAAAATATCATACAAACTTGCTCGCGCGATCGAATCGCCAAAATAACACCTAGAACTACGAATCGGACACGAAATCAAAGGAAGTTTTTAAGAAAACTTTAAAACTTATATTTTTACAACCGGACGTCCGAATAATGTCAAATCAACTCCGATTCCCACCAAATTCGCCAGACAAGTCATAAATATTATAGTGGACCTATACCGGGCTCCAGAACTAAAATATGAACCCGAGGTCAATAAATCCAACATCTGTAATTTCTTAGAAATCATTAAGCTTTCAAGCTTTTAATTTTTCATCAAAATTCTATATCTCGAGTTAGGGACCTCGGAATTTGATTTCGGGCATACGCCCAAGTCTCAAATCACGATACGGGCCTACCGAAATTTTCAAAATATTGATCCGAATCCGTTTGCTCAAAATGTTGACCAAAATCAACTTAGTTGAGTTTTAAAGCTCTATTTCCCATTTTAATCTATTTTTCACATAAAAACTTTTCGGAAAATTGTACGGACTGCGCACGCAAGTCGATGAATGATAAATAGTGCTTTTTGAGGTCTCAGAACACAGAATTACTTATTAAATTTAAAGATGACATTTTGGGTCATCACACATGATTATTCCGATTCTATTACTGTGAATATTATTTTTGTAGGTGGTTTATTCCCAACAAAATTTATTTTTACTAGTTCTTTATTGTCAAGGTTAATTTTATTTTCTACTACCATGAGCATGTAATTATGAATATGAGTAGGTATATCACTCTACATTCTTTGAAGAAACAGTAGGCGGCATATGCTGTGAATTAATTGCAAGTGAGCGGTTAGGCAGTAATTGATTTTCTTTTTAATAGTAATGGATATTGGACTTCTTTTACACGATGTCATCTAAGGGACATGAATTTTGAAATTCTAACATAAATTAAAATGAAAAGAATAGTAGGGAAATGATATAATATGGAGAAAATAAATAAGTTTCTTGGACTACGAGAGGTGTCAAGTTATTTTATCTAGTCCCTGAATTATATAAATAACTAGTTAATATACCCGCGATTCGCGCTGTGATAAAAAAGGAGGTTTAAATTTATTAAACCGTCCTTTCTATGATAATGAAAGTGCTTATAAACAATATATTTTGGGGTTAATTCATAAATTTGAGTTAATAGCAGATAATACTATATATGTAAGTATGGGGCTTTTTAACTTTGTTCCAATTAAGAAAGATGGGTACTAAAATATGTATATAACTCAAATGAGAACCAAAGTTACATTAAGGGAACTTAGCTTTTTACCAAGGGTTGCAATGGTGTCTTAAAAAATCTACGGTTTCTTAAGAAAGATCTCCAACACCAGTTATCACATGTTCAACAAAAGGAAGCACCCAATTCCTTTGATTACTTTCCTGAAAACCAAATGCTGTCAATTTAGATGGAAATTTGAGTTGTTGTGATAAAACTCAAAATCATTGTGTTAGGTCAGCATTAGCCGTAGATAACGTCCTTTTCGTTCATGCTTCAATTCAAAACTTTCATCTTCAAATTTTAGCTCACACATATGTTCTTTTCCATTACTACAATTGCCAATAGAAGTATCACCGAATTATACCATGTGAAGCTCTAATCACACGATGAAATTTGAGATGAAATTTTCTTTTCTCTCATGTTTGCTCTAATTTTCAACGTTGAAGAGAGAAGACTCAATTTATATATACCAGCGTTCGTGTTTGGTCTCTAAACGTAAAAATTTATCTTATAACTGAAATTTCATGATATGAGAAAGAAATGTAACTATGAGAAAGAAGCTTCTACAAACAAAAAAATAGATTACCTATTATTGCTCTCAAATAAGCAATGAAGGGCACAATCACTTCATAGCTACAAGAACAGAGATATTATCCCAAAAACCACATTCAACCTCATGTATAAAGTAAGACTCTGTATTTATTGTGAAAAATACAGTATAAAAATTTATCAAGACACCTCCCTATACACGAGCAATTTACTAAAATATACCTTCCATTTTCTTTTAGCCATTTCCATAAACATATTCCGACTTCCCGTTGCGCTATTTGTGGCATCATATATATCATCCTGCATACCAAACGATATAGTTATTTTACAAATTAGAAAAACTGATACCCATCCCATAAAAGCCAGAGAACACTTAATTACCTAGCCACCTTCTTACACACATGCTAAAACTATATCTATTTTTATTTATTGTAAAAGGTTAATACATAGACCAAAATTTTATGCACCATAACCAAGACCAAGTTTTTCATGAAAAAGAAAGCCCTATTATGCAGAATGCGGTTTAGAATCCAACAGTAAGATAACAAATAAAGGAAGAAAATTAAACATTGTACTGACAGCACAGAACTATATACTAGCTATCTATCTATGTTATTGCTTTTGCCTCTATAAACTATCTTGTTTTCATTTCATTATTTGCTTCAATGTAATTACTTTGTACTCTTATCCAGCCTTTGCTGCCTTGTTTATCAACTGTAAGTAATTTATAAAAAAAATTCAAAAATGTTAATTAGTACTAATAAGCGTGCAAGCACCATAATTAAGAGCCTAGAAATTAAAACACATCAAGTTTAATTTGGGACGACCACCCTTTCGAATTACAGCATGCATTTGAAGATAAAGATTCTAATGAAGTAACCTAAAAGTAATATATTCCTGATATAATGTTTTATGGAATTCTTTTAATTTGCAAAGCATTCTATGACGTATCTGCAAAGAAGAAAAAATTGGTGAAATTTTCACCCGTGGAAAACTTAATATATCAAAATCAGAAGATTAAATCAACAACAAACCTGCAAAAAAAAATAATTTTGTTAATGTATTTGACAAAGATTCAACAATATTTTAGTATAGTACCAAAATAAACCTTGCGAGATATCGCAGAAGGGTGTGAAACGGGCAAGTTCAACTTGAATAAAGAAATTTGTGCTTTCAGGCATATTTAATAGGCATTAGTGAAGAGATAAAAGAAAACGGGCAAGCAAACTGTTATTTGTAACGTTGCAAGCAACGGTTTGAAAAAGACGTTCTAGTTTGGATTTTTAAGCCTATCATATTTGGTTTTCTTAACGAGAAAGAAGAGAAAAAGGACGTGACTTTAGGTTTTTGAAGAAGTGACGTTTGAATAGGCAAATTAATAGGAAAGTAGGATAAAAAAAAAATAATTGGATTTCCTGTTCAATGAGGCTTGCCACATCATCGGGCTATGTCCCACAATTGTGTATATATACAAAATAATAAAATCAAAACTTCAAGTCATATACAACTTTTGCTCGTGCATGTATATGGGCAATATTTGTTATCAATTTGCCTTCATATGTTAGAGTTTTCATTGTATGAAAATCTATCAAACACAAAAGAACAAAATTAATTAAAAACCCATAGGTAAAGTAAAAATTTCTACAAAAGATCAAACCGAAAGGGAAAGAACAAGATTAATTAAAACCTATCAGTATTAGCAATGTGTTAACTCAATATAATCACACATGCTAATTTATAGACAAAAATTAAATAGCAAAAGTTCAAACGAAAGAATCAAACCGAAAGGGACGAAATAATCAATGCAGACATACCAAATTCAAAAATGTAAGAAAAATGAGAAAATGCGAATGTTCTTCCAAGTAATGTTCAGAACAGTTCCTCTTCTTCCTTATTCCTTTTCAAATATCTTTCTTATTTTTCTGATGGTGGCTTATGGGCTTTATAGTTGATAGAAAAATTTGTGAGGCTTTTAAAGTTCTAACAAAAGGGAAACAGTTCTCTATTAATGAGGCATTTTGATCGATTTTGAATAGGTGGAAACGATTGGTTTATTGAAGCTGACCTTTACACATTGATTTATTTATGAGGCATTAATGTGCAATAGACGTTACTTTTCGGTCTTTAGTATGGACCAAACGTTACAGAGGTGGTTTTTGGGCTTTTTAAAAATCAACATAAGAAGAAAATAACAAAAGAATTGAGGGAAAAAATAAATACAAATTCTGGCTTTAGAGCATGCCACATCATCTCTTTGATGTCCCTCAATTATATATATATATATATATATATATATATATATATATATATATATATATATATATATAAAATTCAATGGTAAACACACATAAATTATACCAATCATGGGCCTACAACCTTAGTAATAAAGCTAAACCACTCATAACAACGAGAATAATAACACTAAGCATTAAAGTCATACAATGAAAAAAGGTCTTACAGTCAAGAAAGTTATCACGACCCGAAATTCTCATATTCGGGATCGTGATAGTGCCTAACATTTCACTTGCTAGGCAAGCCAACGTTAGAATAATATTATCTATTTTAAAACAATTTTAAATCTATCAATAACAAAGAAACAAATGTGGAAGTTAAGACTGAAATATAGTGAATAATCCATAAATATTGCGATATCTAAATACTATTCCAGAATTGGAGCCTAACCTCGACGAAGTAGTGACGAGGCTAAGGCAGGTCACTTACATTAACCTGTACGCAATAATAGTAATAACCACAAAAATAAAATTAAATCAGATAGCTCATTTTTTTTAATAGTTGAAGCCAACTCAGCAGTCATAACCAATTATTATTTCAACCAATTTTCGTTGCAGCGTGTAACCCGTTCCCACAATATATTCATTTTCAACCCTCCAATATATTTATTTTAATCAAGTATATATATAGACTTTTAAATAAGTCTGTTGCGGCGTGCAACCCGATCCCCCAATATGAACTTTTTAATAAGTCTGTTGCGGTGTGCAATCCGATCTCTCAATATAGACTTTTAAATAAGTCTGTTGCGACGTGCAATCTGATCCCTCAATATATACTTTTAAATAAGTCTGTTGCGGCGTGCAATCCGATCCCCCAATATATATATTTACTTTCATTTCCGTTGCGGCGTGCAACCCGTTCCCCCAATATAACTTTAAACAACTCATAAATAAAATAAAAATTACTCCAATAAATACCACGTCCAATGAGAAACTATTAAGTATCAAGGCACACAATAATTATAATTTATTTATGAACACACAATGGCAATTAGCAATTAATTATGAAAATCATTGAGAATATAGGCAGTTTAATATTTAGTATGCTAAATCGTGATTTTTGGGCTTTTTAAAAATCAACATAAGGAGAAAATATCACACCTCCTTTTTCCCGAATGGGGGTTTAGGGGGTTTTTCCAATTAAAGTGACATTAATCGAAAAGAGATTATTTATTTGATCAGAGTCGCCACTTGGAATAGTTGTTATAGTGTCCCAAGTCACCGGTTTATTTTAAATCTCAAATCGAGGAAATTGACTCTATTTTATGGTCCGCAAACACAGAAGACCGGGTAAGAACTTCTGTTAACCCGGGAGAAGGTGTAAGGCACTCCCGAGTTCCGTGGTTTTAGCACGGTCGCTTAACAATTAATATTTGACCTAATTATCTGATTTATTACATATTTAAAGCCTATTGTGCATTTTTACTTTTTAACCACTTTTAATTATTTATGAAATTATTTCTGGAACAAGTCACGATGTCGTACACTTGTCATTTTGGCACACACCGCAAACCGCGCCACATGAAATGCACCCGCGATTCACGACATGCTTATTTTTATTATTATTCGAAGTTGTGGTCGAGTCGCGTGAAACGCGCACTCAAATTGGGATTTATGTATCGCAACTATGCCACGAGAACCGTACTCATAGTTACGATGATTTATTAACTCAATATTTAAGCTACCTTCTGTCTTAATATCCCCGAATGTAGATCAACTCGCAAGTGTAACCAACAAAAGCCTACTGAAGAAAAGTGGCATAAGAGGAAAATCTATATAGAAAGCATTTGTTAGGCAAAGAGCTAGCCTTTTGGTAGACAAAACTTTCGGACAGGATCAATGTAGCTTAATCTACACTTACACCTAGTGAAATTTAATTGATTTACCACATGGTTGATACCAACTCAACCAACTAGTTTCAATCATGTCGTATCAATAAAAATTTATGTAATTTCAGCAGCAAAATTAAATCCTTTTACAGAAGTTCAGCCTTCCGCTATGCAGCATCTAATGTTCCATGTCAATGCAAACATTAAAATCATCTCCCACAAACGTTCACAACAGATCAAAAGATATTCCACTTTTAGACAAATTTTTATCACCTCAATTAATATGCATTCTTACCTCAACCAGTGACTACTAACATCCGAGGTTAATCAGAGAAAGAAAATTTTAGGCAAATTCGAGGTCTCACATGCTACATCCATGAAATCAAACTTAAATGGGGCATAAACAACTCATATTTCATTCTTCAATTTAAAGCAAAGTATAACGGGTGTAAATCCACATACCTAATAGCACGAATAAACAAACTTGACCGAATAAAGGTTTGAAATAGAGGGAAACCCCAGCAACAGAAATAGCACATCAACAAATGAAACAACAGCGAGATCAACTTCCAAGCCTTTTGTAAACCAAAAACACGTACTGAGAGCTTTTGAAACCTATTTCTCCTTTCTTTCCAGAAGCTTTTGTTTCCAAATTTCAGAATTCTTTCAGAACTTTTCAGTTTTGAATTTTTGTTTTTTTTTATTTAGCTGAGTGCAGCGAGTGTTCTCTCTGAGAATTGGTCAACGAACAGTCTATGTCTAAGTGAATTTTGTGTGCGTGTAGGTCTGAGAGAGTGAAGAAGGAGGAGATGCGGCTAGGGTCTTGATTTTTTTTGGGAGAGGATCTGTTTTGAGAGCATTTTAGAATAAGGGCCGCTAAGGTTCTTCCCCAAATGGGGGGGGGGGGGGGTCGTCCTCTGTTCTCTTCCATCTTTAGGTTTGGGGAAATGGGTGTTTTAAAGAGAGGGGGATTCAGTTGGGCCAGGTGGCTTATGGAAATTGGGCTTCTAAAGGGATGGGCTTGACTAGGCCAATTTGTGTGGCTAAACTATTTATATATTTCACTTACTGATTAACTAATGATCTAATTAATTAACTAGCCTAAGAATGCATTTTTTGGTTTTTATATATTTAAATAATACATTTAACAATGTAATTAAATCCTAAAAATGCAATTCAAAAACTAAAATGCTATGAAATTAAGATTTGAATATTTTTATGATTTTTATGATTTACAATATTCCTAACATGCATAAACAATGCGAATAAATGCAAAACAAATAAAGAAAAACTTCTGAAGTTCATAAAATAATTAAAATTATTTTTTAGGAGTAATTTCATATTAGGACAAAAATTAGGTGCTCACAGCTGCCCCTCTTTGCTCGAGAACATGAAGAGTTTTCGGGTAAAGATAAAGTGAGCAATTATGAGCAATTTTTGCCCCGTTTGATACTCCATGGGAAGCATTTTGAAAATGTTTGACCGAACCGCGCTTCAGAGGTTGCTTACATATCCTTGGCTTTAAAGGAATCAGGTCACTGTAGTTCTGGAAGTTTAGGTAGCTGGGACTACCGAGAAGCTGTGATTTCACTGTTGTTGCTGATGTTTACTGCTTGCTGAGCTTCTTATTACACCAAAGTCAAAATGAAAAAAGACCAACTAAGCCTATTAGCTACGAGTTACAAGATTCCTATCTATGAGTCTTTTGAAGCTTGATCTTGAGTTTTGGCTGGTTCTTCATGCAGACTCTGATCTGAACCTCGATGCTTGCTAGCTGCAGGTGGTAGTTCATTCTTCTTCGGCTTTTCGGATCAAGATGGGACATGCAAAGCTTGCGACTTCAATCATATCTTGAGCAGCCCATATCTTTTCATCTTTTTCTGCATTTTGGATTCACTTCTTTTTTTTCTTTTTATTCTGGATTGAGACTTCTTCCTTTGGTCATCTCGGACTGTCAGCTCACATTCTTGAGGCGAGCTTCTGCTACTTCTAACTTGAATTGAATTCTTAAATGACTTCCCTCGTTCTCCAGGTGGGCGCCTGATGACTTGAAACTCGAAATAAATTCCCTCATTCTCCAGGTGGGCGCCTGCTGACTTAAAAACTTGAAATAAATTTTCTCATTCTCCAGGTGGGCGCCTGTGATGACTTAAAACAGAAATGAATTCCCTCATTCTCCAGGTGGGCGCCTGATGTTGACTTAAAACTTGAAATGAATTCCCTCGTTTTCCAGGTGGGCGCCTGTTGCTAACTTAAAACTTGAAATGAATTCCCTCGTTCTCCAGGTGGGCGCCTGATGCTAACTTAAAACTTGAAATAAATTCCCTCGTTCTCCAGGTGGGCGCCTGATAATGACTTGAAAATTAAAACAAATTCCCTCATTCTCCAGGTGGGTGCCTGATGACTTTAAAACTTGAAATTAATTCCCTCGTTCTCCAGGTGGGCGCCTGCAAATGACTTGAAAATTAAAACAAATTCCCTCATTCTCCAGGTGGGTGCCTGATGACTTACACTTGAAATGAATTCCCTCATTCTTCAGGTGGGCGCCTGATGCTGACTTAAAACTTGAAATAAATTCCCTCGTTTTCCAGGTGGATGCCTGCTGAATTAAAAACTTGAAATAAATTCCCTCATTCTCCAGGTGGGCGCCTGTGACTTAAAACTTGAAATTAATTCCCTCGTTCTCCAGGTGGGCGCCTGCTAACTTAAAACTTTGAAATAAATTCCCTCGTTCTCCAGGTGGGCGCTTGTGACTTAAAACTGAAATTAATTCCCTCGTTCTCCAGGTGGGCGCCTGCAATTACAACAAAACGGAAACAACAAAAGAAACTTTTTCTGCCCCAGTTTACACTAGGAAGATTTGTGAGTTATTAGCAGAACTATAAATTACCTATGCTATTGATGAAGGATGCAATGATGAGAGCAAAATTGAAGACTCGACTAGGATGTGCGTCTTCTAAAGAAATAAAAATCTGAAAAACCCAAACTAGGAAGTTCATCTCCTAAATTTGAGATTGAGCTTGCAGAAAAATATAAACTAAGCTTGACTAAACTAAAAACTGACCCTATTCTCCAGGCGGGACCCCTGATTTCAAGAAAACTAAAAGTTGACCTTTTTTTTTTCAGACTTCCCTTTTTTAAACTTATTATCCTAGGAGAAAATTCATCAGACTGGGTCTTTTTTTTTTTTTTTTTGGTATCTCTTAGGAGAAAGATTCATCAGACTAAGACTTCTATCCTAGGAGAAAGTTCATCAGACTAGTTTTTCTATCTTAGGAGAAAGATTCATCAGACTAAGATTTTGATCCTAGGAAAAAGTTCATCAGACTAGGTCCTTTTGTTATCTTAGGAGAAAATTCATCAGACTAGGTCTTTTATCTTAGGAGAAAGATTCATCAGACTAAGATTTTGATCCTAGGAGAAAGTTCATCAGACTAGGTCCATTTTTATTATCTTAAGAGAAAGATTCATCAGACTAAGACGTTTATCCTAGGAGAAAATTCATCAAACTAGGTTTTCTATCTTAGGAGAATGATTCATCAGACTAAGATTTTGATCCTAGGAGAAAGTACATCAGACTAGGTCCTTTTGTGTTATCTTAGGAGAAAGATTCATCAGACTAAGTCTTCAATCTTAGGAGAAAGATTCATCAGACTAAGACGTTTATCCTAGGAGAAAATTCATCAGACTAGATTTTCTATCTTAGGAGAAAGATTCATCAGACTAAGACGTTTATCCTAGGAGAAAATTCATCAGACTAGGTTTTCTATCTTAGGAGAAAGATTCATCAGACTAAGATTTTGATCCTAGGAGAAAGTTCATCAGATTAGGTCCTTTTTTGTTATCTTAGAAGAAAGATTTATCAGACTAAGATTTTGATCCTAGGAGAAAGTTCATTAGACTAGGTTTTCTATCTTAGGAGAATGATTCATCAGACTAAGACTTCGATCCTAGGAGAAAGTTCATCAGACTAAGATTTTGATCCTAGGAAAAAGTTTATCAGACTAGGTCCTTTTTTGTTATCTTAGGAGAAAGATTCATCAGACTAAGACGTTTATCCTAGGAGAAACTTCATCGGACTAGGATTTCTATCCTAGGAGAAAGTTCATCAGATTAGGTTTTCTATCCTAGGAGAAAATTCATCAGACTACCGCAGAAATGCCTAGCACTTCCAAAATGATTTCAACTCCACAACGCATTGTTCAACCTAAAACGACCGTGCCGCGGCACCAAGAAACCCCATGTATTTTGTTAAATTTTGCGGGGCCTTATAGTCTGCACCCATATCATTGCAACTGGCAGACCAAACGACTATAATACTTGAGGGGATAGTGGAAGATGTATTAGTTCGGATGGATAAGTTCGTATTTCTTGTGGATTTTATAATGGTAAATATAGAGGAAAACAAGGAGGTTCCCCTCATCCTAGGTAGACCATTCTTAGAGACGGGTAGAGCTATATTAGATATACACAAGAGAAAACTCATGCTTAGAGTGGGTTAAAAGACTGTGACCTTTAATATGGATGTAGAAAACATGGCACAAAAGGATAAACCAATTGCAAATGTCGAGTGTAAAGTAAAGGGCTCGAAAGAGAAGGTTGCGATGAGTGAGAAAGATAGGTGTTGGGTGTACCCAAAGAAGGCCAAGAAGAAGCTGTCTGCATGGATGTGTGCATCAGTTCGGGCGTGGGGAATGGTGCTTCACTCCGACTCAGACCCCGACTAGATGTTCAGGGAAGTTTCCATTACCTTATGGTTTTTAATTGTGTTCCATGAGGACATCACAACATAAAGTGTGGGGTGGGGGATATTTTGATGTATGTATATTAGTTTTCTTTTTGTTAGTTGTAGGATTTAGAGATAGAAAAGGTTTAGAATTTTTTATGTATATCATCGACATGTTTCTTGAGGGATTAAAGTGATGGAAAAAGACAAAAAAGATTTTCTTTTGTTAGGTAGTGTAACAAGTCCCCCCTAGTTTTTCTTTGTGTCGCGGTTCTTTTCAAAGGGTTTTATTTGCGTGTAGTTAGTTTTATTTTTTCAAGGAGTACGAAATCTTGTGTTATCATTTGAAACGAAGGCAATATCTCTTGACTTTATTGTACCTTGGGAATAGTAAGTGCTTCAGTTATGACGCTTAGGCTCAGTGTTTGACTCTTGTATAAGTACCTTGAATTTTATGATCTTAACTTAGCTTAACTACTTTGACTAGAGTCTCTTGATTTTCCGATCCTGAATGAGTTATGTGTCATGTGTGTGTGACATTTTGTGTTATTGTGTCCATTGCATTTGATTTCTAAAACTTGCCCCGTGTGTTTGCAAAGAGAAGTGGTAGTTTTATTCAGTCTTGGAAGTGATATATGCGTTTATTTGTTGAGCCAGTTATATGCTTTTACCCACCTAATTATTATGTATCTTAGTTAACCTCTTTGAGCCTGAAATCTTGTTTCTTTGGCAACGACATTACAAGCCTTAACCATTTCTTTGAATTCTTTATGAACTTTGTAAAAGTTAAAGTGTGGGGTGGTGGATTGGCTTTTGAGTGGAACTATTGAAATAAGGAGAAAGGAAAAAAGAAAAGTAGTTGTATTGTTGTTAAAAATATTCCTTGATAGAGGTAAGTTTTTATTTATTTGTGCCTAAAGAAGTTGGGAGTTGATGTATATTGATGTGAAGGTGGAGCTATGGTTTGACATAAGTGTGGAGTTTTGAACGGTTAACTGTATGTATTAAAGTGCTTTGGGAGGTGTAGTCACTCTTATATCCACATGTATTCTACCCATCCCGCAGCCTATATTACAACCAAATAAAGTCCTACTTGATCCTTGACTGAATGAGCTCAATTAGTAGAGTAGAACTCTACGAGCAAGCCTATGACACGTATTTTGTGGCATATGAATGTTGTTTCTGATAGTGAGTGGATTCTTCCTATCTTGAGTTCCTAATTGTTCTTAATTTTATTGTGTTTTGAACTACTCTCTATTGTTGTGTGAGGGCACTTGACTCACGAAGGAAAAGTAATGTTGTTGACCTCTGTGTTAGATTAAGTGAGTGGGTTATGTAAAATAAGTGGTGCTTTTGAGTCAAATCTTTCAGTGAGGATATTACAGTATTGTGCTTAATCCATTTTAAATATTCTTGGTGTGATGAGTTAGGAGAGTTGTTTAAAAAGGTCATGTATTTATAAAGTGTAGTTTGATTACTCTAGGACGAGTAATGGTTAAGGTGTGAGGTGTTGATGGTAGGCTATAATTACGTGTTTTAGTCGCTTATTGCACCTTAATTCACTGGACTTTACTTGTGTTGAGCGTTATTTAGTATTGTTTTGCACTTATTGTGCGTTTTATGCCTTGCAGGAGTGATTGCGAGATATGTAGATGTTGTGGAACTAATTCTAGCTATTTGGATCTTTGAAGTCTGAGTAAAAGCACAAGGGATTAAGCTGGGATCGTGTTCGGGGGTCGAGGATCACGTCTGGACATCAAAAATCAAGCAAAAAGCAACATTCTGAGGAATTTGCACTACTGCGGCGCGTGGGACGCCGCATCAGTGTGTTTTGGTAGCTTGATGAAAATTGCATGCTCCCTAATAAGCCCTACTAATACCACTCTTGGCGCGTCGCCCCATGAGGCGCGCCTGTGCAATATTTACAGAATTATTTTGCTATTTTGCTTAGGAAAGTGTGATTTCGTCTGGGCTAGAACTTATTTGGTATAAATACATGGAAAAATATTATTTTCTGGACTTTAGACCTAATGACACTAACGAGGAGTTGGAAGAACACAAGCACAAGGATTTCATCATTCCTTCCTCACTCAAGACCCGAGTTTGGATCGAATTTATGTTTTCCTATACTTTAATTATATTTGTGATGAATTTCTCCATGTGTAGGGAGTAGTTTTGTCACGACCCGAAATTTCCCACCGACGGGACCCTGATAGCGCCTAACATTTCACTTGATAGGTAAGGCAACGTTAGAGAATTATTAAACCAATTACTTATTTCTATTCAGTAAATAACTATAATTAACTAAGGTGAAATATAATAAGTGCGGAAGTTTATAAAACTGTATTAATTACTACCACCCGGATATGGAGTCACAATTCACGAGCATTCTAGAATTTACTACAAGTAATAGTCTGAAAGAAATACAACTGTCTGAATGAAAGAAAACAGTATGACATAAAATATTGGCCGGGACTTTAAGGTCTATGAATGCCGACAGATCTACCTTGAGTCTCCGGACAGCGGACCAATAGCAAAATCTCGATCAACCCAGCGACCTTCGCACCTGCGATGCTTTGGTATCACTTGCGCATCCGCACGTGCGAACAGGGCGAGCGCTTCTACGTAAAATGACTGGGCCACTTGGGGCCGCACCTGCGGACAGGGTTCCGCTTTTGCGGTCCCTCTCCTGAGGAGAGAAGGCCGCATCTGCGGAAAAATAAAGTCCAGGCCTGGGTCGCACATGCGGGGCTATTGCTCGCACCTGAGAGCTGGCACCTGCGACCCAAGGCTCGCAGGTGCGGGCACACCAGATTTGGTGCACCAGCAGCTTTGTTGAGGTTCGAACTCAACTCGCGCATCGCCCGAATGGTACCTGAGCCCACGAGGATCCAAACCAAACATGGACGCAAGTCTAAAAACATCATACGGACTTGCTCGTACGATCAAATAGCCAAAATAACACCTAGAACTGCGAATTTAGCACCAATTCAAATGAAATTCTCAAGAACACTTTAAAGTTTCTATTTTTTCAACTCGACGTCCGAATCTCATCAAATCAAATCCGTTTCTCACCAAATTTCACAGACAAGTATCATAATGAACCTTCACGGGGCTCTAGAACCAGAATACGGACCAATCAATTCTTAAAAATAATTAAATTTTCAGACTTGTGATTTTCATCAAAAATTCATAACCCAAGCTAGGGATCTCTGAATTCCATTTCGGGCATACGCCGAGGTCCCATAATTTGATACGGACCTACCGGGACCGTCAAAGCATTGATCCGGACCCGTTTACAAAAAATGAGATATTTAAGGCTTAAGAGCATAGATTCAATTTCTAAAACATAAGATGACCTTTTGGGTCATCACATTCTCCACCTCTAAAACACCCATTCGTCCTCGAACGAACATAGAAAAGTAGATGGGTTGGTGAAAAGGCGGGGATATATACTCCGTATATCGGAATCGGACTCCCAGGTAGCTGCCTCAATAGGCTGACCGCTCCACTACACTCGAACTGAAGGTTAACTCTTTGATCTCAATTGGCAAACTTGTCGGGCTAGAATTGCCACCGGCTCCTCCTCGTAAGTCAAATCCTTGTCCAATTGGACGGAGCTGAAATCTAACACATGGGACGGATCATCGTGATACTTTCGAAGCATGGACACATGGAATACCGGATGAACAGCTGCTAAATTAGGTGGCAACGCAAGCCTGTAAGCCATCTCTCCCACTCTCTCCAGAATCTCAAAAAGTCCGATATACCTAGGGCTCACCTTGCCCTTCTTTCCGAACCTCATTACACCCTTCATGGGTGATACCCGAAGTAATACTCTCTCTCTGACCATGAATGTAACATCACGAACTTTACGGTCAGCATAACTCTTCTGCCTGGACTGAGCTGTACGAAGTCGATCCTGAATAATCTTGACCTTGTCCAAGGCCTCCTGTACTAAATCTGTAATCAACAACTGAGCCTCCCCCGACTCAAACCACCCAACTAGCGACCTGCACCGTCTACCATATAATTCCTCATAGGGAGCCATATGAATGCTCGACTGGTAGCTATTATTGTAGGCGAACTCTGCAAAGGGAAAGAACTGATCCCACAATCCTCCGAAGTCTATAACACAAGCACGTAACATATCCTCCAAGATCTAAAGAGTACGCTCGGATTGCCCGTCCGTTTGAGGATGGAATGATGTGCTCAACTCAACCTGTGTACCCAACTCACGCTGTACTGCTCTCCAAAAGTGCGAGGTAAACTATGTACCTTGATAAAAAATTATAGACATGGGCACACCGTTAAGACGGACGATCTCCCGAATATAAATCTCTGCTAACCGCTCCGAGGAATAGGTAACTGCCACAGGAATGAAGTGCGCTAACTTAGTCAGCCTATAACCCACATGACGTCGAACTTCCTCTAAGTCCGTGGGAGTCCAACAACAAAGTCCATAGTGATACGCCGCCACTTCCACTCAGGGATCTCCATTTGCTGAAGCAAACCACCGGGTCTCTGATGCTCATATTTCACCTGCTGACAATTCAAGCACAGAGCCACATAAGGAACTATATCATTCTTCATCCTCCTCCACCAATAATGCTGCCGCAGGTCCTGGTACATCTTGGCAGTGCTCGGGTGAATAGAATACCGCGAACTGTGAGCCTCCTCAAGGATCACTAACGAAGCCCATCCACACTAGGCACACAAATACGACCCTGCATCCTCAAAACTCCGTCATCTCCAATAGTAACCTTCTTGGCACCACCGTAGGCACGCGTCTCTAAGGACAAGTAAATAAGGATTGTCATCCTGCCAATCTCTGATGCGCTTTACAAAGAAGACTGAGCAACTGTACAAGCTAGGACACGGCTGGGCTGAGAAGCATCTAACCTCATGAACTAGTTGTCCAAGGCATGAACATCCAATGCAAGCGGTCTCTCACCAACTGGGATATATGCAAGGCTGCCCATACAGACTGACTTTCTACTCAATGCATCGGCCAAAATATTGGCCTTCCCGGGATGATACAATATTGTAATATCACAGTCTTTCAATAGCTCCATCTACCTCTTCTACCTCAAATTGAGTTCCTTCTACTTGAACAAATACTGCAAGCTCCGATGATTAGTGAATACCTCACATGCCACGCCGTAAAGATAGTGCCTCCAAATCTTCAGCGCGTGAACAATGGCTGCCAGCTCTAGATCATGAACATGGTAATTCTTCTCGTGAACCATCAGCTGCCGCGAAGCATATGCAATAACCTTGCCACCATGCATCAACACCGCACCTAGACCAATATGGGATACGTCACAATATACTGTATAAGATCCTGAACCTGTGGGTAACACCAATACCGGTGCCGTAGTCAAAGTTGTCTTGAGCTTCTGAAAGCTTGATTCATATTCATTTGACCACCTGAATGGGGCATCCTTCTGGGTCAATCTGGTCAACGGAGCTGCTATGGATGAAAATCCCTCCACAAATCGACGGTAGTAGCCCGCCAAACCTAGGAAACTACGGATCTCTGTAGCTGATGTGGGTCTGGGCCAGTTCTGAACTACCTCAATCTTCTTAGGATCCACCTGAATACCCTATGCTGATACAACGTGACCCAAGAAAGCAACTGAACTTAGCCAAAACTCGCATTTTGAGAACTTAACATATAACTAGCTGTCTTTCAGAGTCTGAAGAACGATCCGAAGGTGCTGCTCATGCTCCTCTCAATTGTGGGAGTAGATCAAGATATCATCAATAAACACAAGCACAAAGGAGTCCAAGTAGGGTTTGAATACCCGGTTCATCAAATCCATGAATGATGCTGGTGCATTTGTCAGCCAAAATGATATCACTAGAAACTCATAATGCCTATACCGAGTCCGAAAATCTGTCTTAGGAACATCGGATGCCCTAATACTCAATTGATTGTAGCCAGATCTCAAATCAATCTTTGAAGACACCTTGGCACCCTGAAGCTGATCAAATAAATCATCAATCCTCGATAATGGATATTTGTTCTTGATGGTGACTTTGTTCAACCACCGATAATCTATACCCATCCTCATCTATCCATATCAAGAAAATCTTGCAATTGCTCCTTCAATTCTTTCAACTCTGGCGGGGCCATGCGATATGGCGGAATGGAAATATGTTGAGTGCCTGGAGCCAAATCAATGCAGAAATCAATATCCCTGTTGGGTGGCATCCTCGGCAGGTCTACAGGAAATACCTCTGGAAACTCACGAACAACCGGCACCAAATCTAAGGAAGGAACCTCTGCACTAGAATCGCGGACATAAGCCAAATAAGCTAGACACCCCTTCTCGACTATATGCCGAGCCTTCACATAATAGATAACCCTTCTGGAAAAATGGCCAAGATTCCCTCTCCACTCTAATCGAGGCAACCCATGCAAGGCTAAGGTCACTGTCTTGGCGTGACAATCTAATATAGCATGATCAGGTGACAGCCAATACATACCCATTATGACATCAAAATCAACCATGTCAAGAAGTAGAAGATCTACACGAGTCTCAAGACTCCCAATGGTGACCACACACGAACGATAAACACGATCTACAATAATAGCATCTCCCACTGGTGTGGAAACATACACAGGAGCATTCAAAGAATCATGGGGCACAACCAAATAGGAAGCAAAATATGATGACAAATAGGAATAAGTAGATCCCAGATCAAATAGAACTGAAGCATCTCTACTGCAAACTGAAACAATACATGTGATAACATCGTTAGATGACTCAGCCTCAGGCCTAGATGGGAAAGCATAACACTGGGGCTGGGGCCCACCACCCTGAACTACATCCCTGGGATGACCTCTAACTGGCTGGTCTCCACCTCTAACATCCTGAGCTCCACCTCTAACATTCTGGCCTCTACCTCTGGCTGCCTGACACCTGCCTCTAGCTGGCTGAGCAGGTGGTGCAGCAACTGGTACCGACACCATGGCACATGAACTCTGATGTTGTGAGTTGCCAGTTGCTCGAGGGCAAAATCTAGCAATGTGCCTCGGATCACCACAAGTATAACATAACCTCGACTGCTATGACTGCTGACCCTGAAGCTGACCCTGTGGACCTGAATAACCACCCTGATAACTCTGGAGTGGAGGTGCACTAATAAGAGCTGGTGGTGCACCGTAGGCTAGCTGGTCAGAATAATATATCTCAGGGCCACAACCACCTGAGGAACCGTGGGATGCCTGGAGCACTGAATGAAATGACCCGGGTGGATGGCCTCTACCAAAATTACTCTTGCCTCTAGATGAGGCACCGCTAAACTCACCGGAATAACGAGGTCTCTTGTCAGACCCCTGACCTCCCTGAGTAAGAACCATTTCGGCTCGTCTGACGACATTAGCAGCCGCGTGAAAAGAAATCTCACTACAAGTATCCTTAGCCATCTGCAATCTGATAGGCTGAGCAAGTCCATCAATAAACCTCCTTACCCTCTCTCTCGGTGGGAAGCAGAAGAATAGCATGATGAGCCAAATCCACAAAATGGGTCTCATACTGAGTAACAGTCATACTGCCCTACTGAAGACACTCAAACTGACAGTGACGCTCCTCTATCAATGTGATAGGCAGAAACTTCTCTATGAAGACCTGAGAGAACTGGTCCCAAGTAAGAGCAGGCGACCCATCGAGTCTGGTCAACAAGTAATCTTTCCATCACTTATTGGCGGAACCAGTTATCTGAAATGCAACAAAATCGACCCCATTGGTCTCCACTATACCCATGTTTCGTAAAACCTCGTGACAGCTGTCAAGATATTCCTGGGGGTCCTATGAAGGAGCACCATTGCAGTCAACAGGAAAGAGCTTGGTAAACCTGTCCAATCTCCATAAAGCCTTAGAAGACATAGCTGGCCCATCTCCGACTTATGTCGCAATAACCAGCTGAACTAATCTGACTGGCTGAGCAGCCGAAGCCTGATACTGGGGAGCTATCTGCTCCGGAGCGGGAGTGGTAGGAGTCTGGGCTCCTCCTCCATTCTGAGAGACTGCTGGTGCCATGGGAAATACGCCAGTCTGGGCCACACTCTCCATAAGGCCCAACAAACGGACTAAAGCGTCCTGAAGTACTAGGGTAGCAATGAACCCCTCCGGAACCTGGGTTGGTCCGGCAGGAACAGTTTGGGCTGGAACCTCCTCGTCAAGTTCTGTCTAAGGCTCCACTGCTGGGGCTGCTGCTTCGGCTCTAGGCTGAGCCCTGCCCTTGCCTCGGCCTCTGGCACAGTTTCAGCCTCAACCTCTGCCCCGTGTAGGAGTTGCCACTGGAGGCAATGGCTGATGCTCAGCTGAGGAAGCGGTACGGTTCTCGCCATCTGCGAGAGAATAAGAGTAGAGGAGTTCATTCAGCATTGGGAAAGCAAAATCACATGATAGAGAATAATAGAAGTTAAACTTCTTCCTAAACTTCATAGCCTCTGGAGGATACGCATAGACGTCTCTGTACCGATCCTCCAGACTCTACTAAGCTTGCTCATGAATTGTGAGACCTAGGCAACCTAGGGCTCTAATACCAACTGTCACGACCCGAAATTTCCCACGAATAGGACCGGGATGGTGCCTAACATTTCACTTGGTAGGCAAGCCAACATTAGAGAATCATTAACCCAATTCCTTATTTCCATTCAGCAAATAACAATAATTAACTAAGATGAAATATAATAAGTGCGGAATTTTATAAAACTGTATTAATTACTACAACCCTGATTTGGAGTCACAATTCACGAGCATTCTAGAATTTACTACAAGTAATAGTCTGAAAGAAATAAAACTGTCTGAATGAAAGAAAACAGTAGGACATAAAAGATAGACGGGGACTTCAAGGTCTGTGAAGCCCGACAGACCTACTTTGAGTCTCCAGACAGCGGACCAATTGCAAAATCTCGATCAACCTGAGCCGGTATCAAAATCTGCACAAAAAGTGCAGAGTGCAGTATCAGTACAACCGATCCTATGTACTGGTAAGTGTCTAGCCTAACCTCAACGAAGTAGTGATGAGGATAAGGCAAGGAACCTACAAATAAACCTGTACAATTTAACAATGTATATACAAATAACAGAAATGAAGAACTAAACAGGAAATGTTGGGAGGGGAACATACTAAGGGGAATACAAGATACAGAACTACAACATAATGATCACCGGAGCAGTCAATATACCATGAATCAACAAGAATAGTGAATACAGTAAGGAAAAATGCACGGCATCACCCTTCGTGCATTAACTCTCATATCATGGCACGACATCACCCTTCGTGCATTAACACTCACAATATGGCACGACATCACCCTTCGTGCATTAACACTCACAATATGGCACGATATCACCCTTCGTGCATTACCACTCACAATATGGCATGGCATCACCCTTCGTGCATTAACACTCTCCCTTACCATAATGCAATGCATAAATAACAACAGGGAGATATAATAACAAGTACAAACCTTACTTCAACATTTGGTTCCATAATATCAATCTCAACTTTGAATTAAAACTCAATTATCATCAGAAAATCCGTAAACATGATAAGAACGATAAATTGAACAACACTAGTATAACACGTAGCAATTAGGCATAGGAAAGAGACAATATAAGAAAAACAGAGAAACATGGAAAACAGGTAAATTGGAGGCGCATAAGTACCCGTCACCTCACATATACGCCGCTCACATGAATTTCACTTAGCAAGTAATCTAAGGTTCCTAATTCCCTCAAGTTAGGGTTAGACACAACACTTACCTCGCTCTGAAGGCCACTTAATTCTCAATCACCACTTTTCCTTTGGAATTCACCTCCAAACCACTCGTATCTATTCAAAAAATGACTCAATAATATCAAATATTGCTAAAGAAATCAATTATATTGCATAAATTAAATTTCACGAAAATTTCCTCCAAAAAGTTGAAAAATCGACCCTGGGCCCGCTTGGTCAAAATCCGAGGTTCAAACCAAAATGCACTTACCCATTCACCCCCGAGCCCGAATATATAATTAGTTTTGGAATCCGACCTCAAATTGAGGTCTAAATCCTCAAATTCCCAAAATCCCTAGTTTCTACCCTAACCCCTAATCCTACCATGAAAACTCTAGATATTTGGTTGAATTCTTGTAAAATAAAGTAAAAGATTGAAAGAAATGAGTTAAGGAACACTTAGCTATGATTTGGGGAAGAAAATGCCTTGTTGAGGTTTGAACTCAACTCGCGCATCGCCCGGGGCTCCAAACCAAACATGCACGCAAGTCTGAAACATCATACGAACTTGTTCGCACGATCATATCGCCAAAATAACACCTAGAATTACGAATTTAGCATCAATTCAAATGAGATTCTAAAGAACACTTTAAAGTTTCTATTTTCTCAACTGGACGTCCGAATCACGTCAAATCAACTCTGTTTCTCACCAAAATTTCACAGACAAATCTTAAATATCATCCTGAACCTGTACCGGGCTTTGAAACCAGAATACGGACACGACACTAACAATGCCAAACACCAATCAATTCTTAAAAATAATTAAATTTTCATACTTTTAATTTTCATCAGAAATTCATAACTCAAGCTAAGGACCTCAGAATTCCATTATGGGCATACGCCCAGGTCCCATAATTCGGGACCTACCGGCACCGTCAAAGCACGGATCCAGGCCCATTTACCAAACATGTTGATCGAAGTCAACAAAAATTAACTTTTAAGGCAACAATTCTTATTTTCATTAGTTTTCAACATAAGAGCTTTCCGAAAACCTGCCCAGACTGTGCACGCAAATCGATGAGGGTAAAAATGAGATTTTAAGGCTTAAGAGTGCAGATTTGAGTTCTAAAATATAAGATGACCTTTTGAGTCATCACAAGTTTCCTCTAGGGTATGATGGATTTGGTGTACTGATGATTGTTTGTGGATTATATGATTTAATTATTGCATCTATGTTCACTAGTTCATGTAAACGAGAGAGTAATAACTTGTGAGTTCATTGATTTACGTGGTTGAGTTCATTGATTCTTCTACGTAATCGAAAGAGGCTAGTTGAATCATTGATTAAACCTGGAGAATACTATAAAAAGGTTTTCCTAAAGACCAATCCACTATTCATTATTGTATATCTTCACGTGCTTAAATTGGTTCATCTCGTGAGGTTAAGACTTAATCAAGAGAGGAGTTTTGCAGAATGTTTGAACTAATAACCGAGTGAATTGATGTTCCATAAGTCAATTGACGTAAGCTAAGATATGAGATTATTTTTGAAAGTACATAAAGTAAATTAATCATGTTAACTTGGAGGTTACAAATACTTAAGATCATGAATACCAAGTACAAAGAGGGTTGGAACGCTTAGAAGATAAACGAATTGAACAAAATAATTTTCGTCAAAAGTCGACAAGTTGGTAATATTATAACATGTACCTTTGGGGTAAGACTAAGGTAATTAACATGATAAAGAGGTTATGTTATAAGTTATTTTATTCGTATCATAGTTGTGGAACAAAAGTTGATGAAAGTCATCATAATATACTAGAGTTATGGGGTGATCCACCCATAAAATTGAATATCTACGAGTCTGTTTTCTAACGCATTAAATCGTTTGTCAACACGACATCAGAGTAGAGAGATAGTGCATTTTTGTGAGACTGCGCATACTGCTAGGTGACAAGTAGGTGTGTCACCTACTTGCTTAAATGAGAGGACAACATATGCCGAAAAAGGTGCATGTTAGGGTAGGCCAAAGAGAACTTTTAAGGGACTATTCCATTCATATATCAAAGTGATAATAGGGCCTAAAAATCAAACATAAGCCACTGCAACAATCCTCCCAAAAATTGAACACAAACTCTAATTGATTTTCTCTTCTTTTCAAGTTCTAGTTGAAGGAAAACATAGGGTTTGAAGAAACAAATAGGAGCTGAGATATTCAACAAATAAGGTAAGTGTACTGCTCTATTTCATCCATTATATATGCTGGAAATGTATGGAAAGTCGTTCCATAATTGTAAGAACTCACGGGATGGTTATCAGATGCTGTGAGTTCGAGTTATTCAACTTGTAGTGGACTATTTTGTGTGATATTTCGTGTTTGTGTTGGATTGGCTAATTTGCTACTTTTTGGTTTTTTTTTTTAGGATAACAGGTGTTTAGAAACACCACGTAAATGTAGGGTGATGGGCGGGTCGTTCGTTGTAACATTTTTGGGTTTTTTGACACTACTACAGTGGTCGTTTTGTGTATGAAGAGATTGAGGTGTGTTGTGCTATTTTGTAGTATTTTGTTATGGATATAAGGTTGGAAAATGGTATATATATATGTTGTTATTGTTGTGTCTTGTCTTGTTTGTGTTGTCTCGAATTGGGAGGAAGTAATGATTATAGTTAATAATAGTATTATTATTGTTGTTGTAGATTAAGGTGCGAAGAGACAAGTTCAGCATGGTTATGTGAAATATTGTGGTAAGGTATGTTATGGCTAAACCTTTCCTTCTTTTTGGCATGATCTCGTAATTTCATGTGTTTGATAAGGAGACATAAGAGAAGTTTGTATTCTTGAATTTATTAACATTATCATAGTCTCATAAGTTACAGTACTCTCCCTTATTAGGACTTTCTATTCAGTTAAGTATTGTCTTCTTTCAGTCAAGAGCGTAGAGGTTCAATATATATACAGTATTACAGTATTTTCACCACCACCGATCTATATAATCGGTGGGCAGGCCCCTATTGGGCAACCTTTGATTATATGGTAAGTTATATACTGAGCATATTGTAGCTGAGCGCCTATGAGCAAGCCATGAATGGCCGAAATACGTAGCCTAGTATGGCCGAGCGTATATAAGCGAGCCTACTATGGCATAGCAGTTATACGCACCAAGCCTTATAGGACCGGACAACTATTTTACTAACTATATTGAGAGAGTTGAGTCAGTATCTGCAGGTAAGCATATCTTCAGACCATCTTTAACTCCCAGTTACTTTCAATTATTATATTATCGATTATATTTCATATTTCAGTTATTTTGTTGTCTTATATACTCAGTACATTATTTTGTACTGACGCTGCATTTCATGCCTGCAGGTCATGATAGACAAGTGGATAGACCTTCCCAGTAGACAAAGTCAAGCATCATCTTGGTTAGTAAGCTCCACTCCCTCGAAGTTACCAGATCTAGACCTTGGAGTCCATTTTATATATACAGGTTTGATGTGTAGGGCGAGGCCCTGTCCCGACCATGATACAGTTCAGCTATCGCTAAAGGCTTGTCGACGAGTCTTGTATATTTTGTATATTAGTAGATGTTCATGGTAGCCTCATCAGCCTGCACAGTTATATATATATATGCATATATATATATATATATATATATATATATATATATATATATATATATATATGAACTTTTGGGTATGTTTACCCTTTAGATGAGAGAGACGATATTTTTAGATGATTCAGAATATGGTCTCATCGACCTAAGTTAAGGTTTACCCCTCCAGAGTTCATAGTTACAGAGTGGTACGCTCGGGCCAAAAATTGGCCACGCCTCTTCAGGTTTGGGGCGTGACAAACATGGTATAAGAGAAATTCTATCCTATGGAGTCTATAAGTCGTATCTTGCAGAGCCTTGTTTATAGATGTGTCGTGCACCACATTATATAAACAGGAAGCTACAATGCATTAAGGAGTTTGTTACCCTTCATTCAAATCCAAAATCGTGCTATAGAGCTAAGCCATAAGAGTTCGAGCCAAGACTTACGGTTGCTAATGATATAGAGATTCTTTCAATTAGAAAAATTACAGCTAGCCAGAGGGCTAATATAGTAGCAGGAAAGGGCATTATTAGAGAGAGAATTCCTGACATCGTGGCCTTGCTTGAGGCCTATTAGATCGTGCATACCACATGGTATACTCTAGCACAGTATAATCAAATATGAATACTAGAACGTTAAGTAATATCAGAAGACATGTGGATAGATATTTACTCTAGTATGACTCTCGCCCCTAGTAAAAAGAGAAAGTGAAAGAATGTTTATTGATGTTTTCTAAGTTAGACCCCTGAGTAATAGAAATTATTAGGGCTAGTAAATAAAAAAATAGAACATGAATTAGGGACCGAAGGATTTGATAATAGTCAACATCGTGAGAAATTTAAATACCGATTTTCCAGAAAAAATAGAATGGACAACATAAGAATAACCTTTAAAAGTCATTCAGGAATATGCTCCCCTAAAGCAGGCACCGCGAGCAGAGTTAAGCTTAAGGGATTGAGTGTGGCAGTTACACTAGGTGTCACCCTCGTCCGTAAGGAATTAAGTTATCCTTGGACATAAGGGTTACCGTAAGGCGTGTAAGAGTCAATGAAGATATGAAAATATTCCTAAGATGAAGAGGTAACTATGGAATAGTAAAGGAAGAATGCGATAAAAAGGAGAAAGGGATGAGAATGCATTTATTCAGATCCTATAGATATGTTACGACTCCAGAACAGTATGCAAGCACGATGGTAGGGAGATGCAGTAAGGGTTCCTTCCCAGGATGTTATTGATAAATAATTGTGAATGAACACTTGATACATATCGAGTTAATGCGAGTGGTAAGTTAAGACAAAGGACATAACTTAAGAGAGATTGCACGGGATATGTATATATATATATATATATATATATATATATATATATATATATATATATATATATATATATATATATATGATAATGGACCAACTAGTAGTTAGTAGTTGATTAAGGAAGAGCCTAGTTATGGCTAGACAAGAGGATACAGATAAATCAGCAGATCATGCAAGATAAACCTAGTAAACCCCAGCGTAAGGAATTCATTCTCGCAGATACGACATCGTAATCCTAGAGAAATATTTAGATAGGAGTTCATTTAGTTATAGTGGTCTTTTAGGTGTTACGAAAATAAAAGAGAGTGCCACAAGGAAGATAATAAAAATTTTGAATTCAAAAGTAACCCTATGAGAAAAAGGGTCCAGAGGCATGTAACTAAAGATATTTATAGGTGAGTAAGAACATTAAAAAGTTCCATCGGGTATATAATTTAATAAGCTCACAACTTTACAAGAGTCAGAGTGTCTTCCCTAAGTACTACAACAAAAGACTAGGTGAGGAAATAAGGAAGAAGGCTTTAAAATAAGCATAGTGACCTAAAGAAGAAATGATCTTGTAACAACTGTCTCACTACATCCATGTATGCACTCCATAAGAAAGGGGCATCTATCGTGGCTAAACAATGGGAAGTAAAAAAAATCAAAAGTAATTTTCGAGATCATATGAGTTGCATGAAATTACAATATGTATGGGCACTAAATAAGCCAATTATTTATGCAGCAAGTGGTAGAATGTCCAGGAAAAGTAATTGCTTGTGTTTAAGGACAACTGAGATGGCACGAAAGGAACTATATTCGATCAATGATCCACAGTTAGTTACGTTATCAACACACTTAAGATTTCGGAGTATTATCCATGCAGAATATATGTTGACAATCATACAGCCGTACAAGACTCTAGTATAAGTTAAAAGAAAGAATTGTGTTCACGTCATAGACAAAGGCTTGAATTGTTAGAAGATTATATCATGGGTGTTCCATAACATCCACGAAAGGCTAAAGTAATAAATAATACCCTAAGTTGCAGATCAGAAGATAGCTTAAGCCTACATAAAGGCTGAGAGAGAAGAGGAAACTAACGAGTTACATCAACTAAGTAAATTAGTAGTCTGATTATTAGATCTAGATAATTATAGAAATCGCGATTCAGAACATTGCAAAATCACTCTTAATATTAAAGGTACATGAGATATAGTACAATGGCCATATTATATAATGGATATACGATAAAACTAGTTAGAAGAGTACCTGCCTCATAAGAAGTCAATATGAAATGCCCATCGGATTGTTTATGCACCAGAGGTGCAACAGGAGTAAGGAGTAAGGAAAATGTTTTAGGTGAGGAGAATAAGCAAATCCTCAGTATTAAACACATCAAAACAAGAGAGGTGACAATTTCTATAAGTTATAAAAAGATCAGTATAGCTTGAATGAACTCAGAGGAGTTTAAGACTAGGGGCACTTAGAAATGATGGAATGTTGCCCTGATAGTTGAATGAGAGTGTAATCGTAATAGATGATAGGAAAATAATGTTTATGCCTTTCATTGAGAAATGATTTAAAGAGAATGGATTTCATGAATTACACAGGATTAGAATACCCCCATAAGATGAATCATTTTGGGATGCTATTAAATACGGTTAATGAAGTATAGTATCGTCCCTATGTGGATCAAGAAAATCACTCAAGATGTTCCCCGATGAGGCGTAAGCCCTAGTGACAATGTATTACATAAGAGGTTTCAAGTTATGAGTGGTAGATTATAGTTCAACATTAAGGTGAATCAGCAATAGATGGATAAACGTTACAAAGTATGATAGGAGATTAGGTTTCCATTCTTAAGATAAACAATAATGAGGAAGTATAAAAGGACATAGATTTATACAAATAGTATAAGAAGTGAGAGAGTCACCTAAAGTTGGGTAGCAGACCTCGGTAATAATAACTCGATGTATGTGTTATGGTATAGTATGACATTCCAGGATGCAGTAAAGCCATAAGGATAGATATCTGAGGGTACGAAATAAGATATAGCAGCAGTCCTAAGTTCAACAACGTACCAAGCGAAGAACTTCAGTACACCTATAGATGTCGGGAGGGACAACTTGTCATAGTATTGTATATATTCACAAAGTGATCCCTAGAGATTGGCTAGAAGTTGGAGGAAAAAGGAGAGAAGAGCCGCATAAGAGAACATACAAGGACATAGTCATACATGCAGCATGACAGAAGGTAATGACAGTTGCGACATTGGAAGAATTCTGACCACAGGTTGTGGTGCAAGAAAGAGGAATAAAGGGGGGAATGCCCTGGCCTTTGACTTATTCACCGAACAGTTGCCTAGATGGCAAGGACAATACTAAAGTATTTGTAAGAGATATAGGTTATGAGACTGATAAGCACATCATTCAACATTCAAGGACGAATGTTCTTAAGGCGGGAATGATGTTACACCCCATGTTTTCATACGTAAAAGTACGTCGTAAGTCAATTGATGTAAGCTAAGAAATGAAATCATTTTTGAAAGTACATAAAGTAAGTTAATCATGTTAACTTGGAGGTTACAAATACTTAACATCATGAATACCAAGTACCAAGAGTGTTGGAAGTCTTAAAAGCTAAAATAATTGAAGAAAATAAGTTTCGTCAAAAGTCGACAAGTTGGGAATATTATAACACGTAATTTTTGAGTGAGACTAGGGTGATTAACATGATAAGGAGGTTATGTTATGTTTTATTTTATTCTTATCATAGTCGTGTGATATGTTTTGTAGTCAAGCAAGTTGTGGAACAAAAGTCGATGAAAGTCATCACAAGTTGGGTCAAATGTCACTAAGATCTTTTCCCTATATACTTAGAGTTATGGGGTGATCCACTCATCAAATTGAATAAGTATGAGTCTGTTTTCCGAGACATTAAACCGTTCGTCAATACAACATAAGAGTAGATAGATATATGCATTTCTGTTAGACTACGCAGACTTCTAGGTGACAAGTACGTGTCTCACCTACTTGCTTAAATAAGAGGACTACATATGCCCAAAAAGGTTCAAGTTCGGGTTGGCCAAAGAGTCCTTTCAGGGGACTATTTCCTTCATATGTCACACTGATAATAGGGCATAAAAAGGTGACATAATACCCTACAAAAATCCTCCTAAAACTTTAAAACAAATCCTAATGGATTTTCTCTTCTTTTCAAGTTCTAGTTGGAGCAAATCATATGGTTTGAAGAACCAAGATAAGAGCTGAGATACTCAACAAATAAGGTAAGTATACTGATCTATCTCATCCATTGTGTCTGCTGGAAATGTATGGAAAGTCATCCTATAATTGTATGAACTCATTGGACGTTGATAGGAAACCGTGAGTTCGAGTTATTCAACTAGTAGTGTACTGTTTTGTGGGTTGTCTCGTGTTGCTGTTGGATTGCGTGTTTTGATACAATTTTAGGGATTTTTGAAGGAGAAAGGGTGTGGAGAAACATCACATAAATGCAGGGTTGTGGTCTGGTCGTTCATCATAATATTTTAGGGTTGTTTGACACTACTACGATGGTCGTTTATGCATGAAGAGATTGGGGTGTGTTGGGATATTTTGTAGTATTTTTTTATAGATATAAGGTTGGAAAATGGTGTATATATGTTGCTATTTTTGTGTTCTTGTTTTGTTGGTGTTGTCTCAAACTTGGAGGAAGTAAAGATTATAAGGGAGATGCTGCCCGTTTTAATATAAAATAAGCTTGCCGTTCATTATGCGATAGTTGTACCTTTCATAACTTAATGATAGTATTATTATCGTTATTGTAGATTAAGGTGAGAATAGAATATTTCAACGCGGTTATTGAAAATATTGTGATAAAGTATGTTTCCTTCATTTTGGCATGATCTCGTGTTTGATAAGGAGACATAAAGAGAAGTTCGTATTCCTAAATATATTAACATTATCCAAGTCTCATAAGTTATAGTATTCTCCCTTATTGGTATTTTATATTCAGTTAAGTATTGTCTTTTCTAAAGAGCGTAGAGTATCACTCTATGGCCTCAGAGAGCGCGACCTGCGCTCAACTTAGATACCACGGTTAAGAAAGCTTGCTAGATGCCTTCTACCCAACCTTGCCCATTAACAATATAAGAATTAATACAAGTGATAGGGATGAGAAGAGTCAAGTGTTCAACATTCTTTTTCCATTACTCAAAGGATATTCATCTATGATTTCCAAAATATTATAGGTTTATAGATATGATGAAAAACATGTTTTCCAGATATTAACACTTGCTAGTTTCATTCCCAACATCAAACACCACCTACAACCTGTCTACGGAGCCTCTAAGTACAGCAGAAGAGTACAATGGAAGTGCCGGTGACAAGGCCCCAACTATACCTTAAAACACAAAAACAACAATGTCAAGTGACATAAGGCCTGGAACACAGTAGCTAGTGTAACTGCTAACGAGGATCAAAATCGCCCACTGAAGAACCACCTGAATCCATTGAAGGTGCAGCTCCCCCGGCAAAAGGGACGTTAGTACATATGGAATAATACTAGTATGTAAAGAGAATGTCCGCTTTCGAAATATAATGCAAATATAACAAAGGGGAAATCCATAGAAACATCAACAACAACCAATGCTATCCAAATGCCAAGTTAAAAAATAACAACTTTTCAAAATACAAAAGTAGTATTATTTTAGGTTGCGAGATCTTTAGTACAGATATGCCACCGTGATTTTAGCACGGAGTCCGATCACGGCCCGATTGGCTAGGCCATCTCACTGAAAGACATTGGATATACACAAAGCGGACATGCCGCCTCACCCCAATGTGTGCGGGTGGAGGTGTAATCACAATCACTATATCTACACAAAGCGGCCCTGACGCCTCACCACAATATATGCCGGTGGAGGTGTATTCACAATCAAAATTTCTACACAAAGCGGCCATGCCACCTCACCCCAATATGTTTGGGTGGAGGTGTATTCATAATTACAATCTCTACAAAAAGCGGCCCTGCCGCCTTACCCGAATGTGTGCGGGTGGAGGTGTATTCACAATCACAATCTACACACAAAGCGGCCCTGCCGCCTCACCCCAATATGTGCTGGTGGAGGTATATTCACAATGCACTCCTACACTGGCACATGTAGATTCCGGGTTAGGTTATTGCAACCTACCCTTCCTCGGTGACTACCGATACTCCTAAAAACATTTTGTTTTGCGCACAAAGGAAACAACAATACAAATACATTGACCTCATGACCTTTCACATCATATAAATATATAGTTTATTTAATACTTTCAACGACGTTCATATGATTCTCCATTCAAGGAACGATGGCCGTAATTCATATTTCGCACTTCCATTTCTTTACTTTAAAGGATCACCATTATCAACATACTAACATAGAGTGTTCCAGAAATCATCACTTGAAGTTTATTATCAATGATGGCTTTAAACACAATAGATTTCTTTCCAAATTATGGAGCTAAATCACTAGAAATTGAAGCACAAGTTAAAATCATAAATGAGCAATACACCAATGAATCTTGAAATACTTTTTCCCAAAGAGGGAAATAAACAATTTCAACACATGAGTATGTATGAACTCAAGTCATATTGGAAATATGTATGAAGGAGAGCACAATACGATAGGAGCATTCGATACACACTTCTAGTACATATCTTTTAACACAAGTTTATTCGGAATAGTAAACTTGCACCTCTGCATCTAGCATTGGGCAGATCTCATACAATAATTGTCCTAGCTCTACCATATATTTTCTTTCTTTTCTTCTGGAACAATCATATGTGGGATAACTCGGAACATGTTAACTAGGAACTTGAGCCAACCACACTTGATACTTACTGGGACTTCATTGAATTCTATTCTAAAAGAAGAATTTTACCCAACATACCTTTCTTGAGCTTTCCTTGGATTAGTACAACGTCCCAAACTCCTATAAACCTCAATCTATAGAAACATAACCAAAGTTAACCATAGTTTGGTAGGTGTTCTTAGATTTAACCCATTCTGACATTTCATCAAACACCTAATATGCGAAATCGATTACAAGGTCCCATAATAGAAAAAACTCTAACCTAACCATGAAATTTCAATCAGCCAACCAATATACAATATCCCTACAACACCCATCAACCATCATTAGTCACATGCATGCCCAACCATTTGCTTCAAACCCACCAAAATCACATTTCCTAGCCTTCACATACTCCCAAATTCAAGATTAAGGGCTTATGGCTTCTGGTCGCCATCCCACAACCCCCACCATGATACCATACTTCCTAAACCCATTATCAAACATTTTATTAAAGCTAGCGATGAAGTATTACCTTGTAAGTAGAAGGTCTTGTGAGGTTCCTTCTTGAATATCTAAGATTTGAGCAACAATTGGACAGTATAATTTAATATAGCTTCTCCCTCTCTATAAATTTTATACCCTCACTCTAAAAATATCAAGTTATATCTTATAAAGTTACCCCCTAAGGTCTTGTATCAAAATGGGGCCGGATAAGAAAATTTCCAAAAATAACCCTCGAAGTCAATTATGTGGTAGCAGAACGGATAGGTGGCCAGTAGAATCAATATGTGTCCAGCAAGATGGCCACAAAATTGTATGTCAATTCCGCGATGAAATTTCACGATAGCAGAATGATTATGCGGCAAGCAGAATAGCCAACATAATTCATCTCCTTTTTCACACATCACAATTCCCCAAATTTGACTAACTCCCAATCTTTTCAGAAAATTTGGTAGAGTTTCCCCTTAATCTGGGCCTAACCACTTGCCAGAGTAACACCAAAACCACCCTAACAACACATACATAACTTAATAACGCATCACAATATATATATATCAACAACACTAATTCAACATTAAAGGCATTACATTAACAGAAGTGGTACCTTGACATGAACTTTACATATTTTAAGTCATAGCACATAGAAAGTACCCTTCGAACCACAATCGTTTGGCTATACAAACAAGTGAGAATATCATCTTTCCAAAACACTCTCGGCCTTTGAGGTGACTTCCTCAAGTCACAGACTTGGCCATAAGAGTTTGGCGGAGGCAATCTCAACTTCCGGAATTATCGAACAAGAATGACAATTAGGTATCTCTCATAAGCCAATTATCCATTAAATTCACCATCCACAAATTCCACCGGAATAATAGACAAATGATTCCTGACTACTTTTTCGAACATAGACACATGAAACACCAGGTGCATGGAGAACAACGATGGGTACATCATTTGCATAGCTCGGCCTATTTTCCCCAAGATTCCATAACGCCCAATGTATACTACACCTACTTTACCTTTATTAACAATTCACATAATATCTTCATGGAGAAAGTCTTGAGAATAACCTTTTCATTTTCTTAAACTCTAAATCTCTATGTTGGACACCCAAATTAAACCCTTGGTGACCTTTAACCATTATTCTATGATGAGCTAGTATGAATATGACCATAGATTTCCTACCCAATGATGTTTCTTCTTTGACATTTTTGAACCTGCAACTTTTGATAGATTTACTACAAATAGGAACAACGAGGTTAAAGATTGGGCTGGAATTGTTCCATAATCCATCAATGTACTGAGAAGGGCATTCTAGGAGGTTATATCCTAAGAGACATGAAGGTTAATACCTATAGTGCTGACATGGTTAGTCATTGTAATGACATCATTTGTTAGAAAGGTTATAATGGGTAATATGATGCTCTGGGAGAAAGACAAATAACGCCTATCCACCCAGGGATGTGAAACATTAAGGATAGTAAACTCTCCATACATGACAATGACATAGTCAATGATTCTAGAAGCCGAGTGATTAAAGATAACGGAACCCAGGGATACACTATAGGATAATCATCGAAGGTTTGCAGAAGTTAGTAATGAGTTCGCCACGGGTCTTCTAACTTGAAAAGTACTCAGATGCTAATGAAGGATGGGAAAAACATGAGGAGCCGACATGATGCTATGATAACACCAAAAGTGCATTTGGCCTTGACAAAGAGCCTATTGAGGGGTTCTTATGAGAAATGAAGTGTTATAGCGACATATAGAAGGACTTGATCTCTCATGGTTATCCAACCATGGTCTGGAAAGTAACAAAGTGAATTTACTACTCTCAAGATGCAACACCCGGCCATGTCATGAGCCGCTACAATACTAGGAACAAGGTGAGTTACTCACTGGGGTATGATCTAGGTGGATTGAAAGTCATACTGAGATGGGAATATATAAGATATTCCCATGACGAATTTGTGTAAATCCCAAATTTCTGAGAAATTTTATGCGGACGAGTGACCATTTCAATTGACATGTACACATATGATAGGTGCTAAGATATTCTCTTATGTGACTAGATAGTGAAAAGGGTTTATGATAATGCTCCCAAAGTGAGTGTTACACCCTATATTTTCGTACGTAAAAATGCGTCGTAAGCAAACTAATGTAGGACCAAAAATGAGTTAATATTTAAAAGTATATAAAGTAAGTTAATCATGTTACCTCTGAGGTTACAAATATTTAAAATCATGAACAACAAGTACAAAGAGGGTTGGACAGTTCAGAAGCTAAAGCAATTGAATAAAACAATGTTTCGTCGAAAGTCGACAAGTTGGGAATGTTATAACATGTACCTTTGGGGTGAGACTAGGGTGATTAACATGATAAAGAGATTATGTTATGATTTATATTAGTCGTATGACATCCGTGTGTTATGTTTTGAAGTCAAGCGAGTTGTGGAACAAAAGTCGATGAAAGTCATCACAAGTTACATTCATAAGTTTTACTGAAACTTTGGGTCAAATGTAACTGCGATTTTATCCCAATATACTTCGAGTTATGGGGTGTTCCACCCATAAAATTAAAGATCTATGAGTCTATTTTCCAACGCATTAAACCGTTTGTCAATACGACATTGGAGTAGAAAGATATGGGCATTTGTACGATACTGCGCAAGCTGCTAGGTGACAAGTAGGTGTGTCACCTACTTGCTTAAATGAAAGCCCAAAAATGGGCCATTTCGGGTCGTCCAAAGAGGCCTTTTAAGGGACTGTTTTCTTCATATATTAGACTTAAAATAGAGCATAATAACCAGACATAAGATCTGCAAAGAATCCTCCCAAAAATTTCCCACAAACCCTAATTGATTTTCTCTCCCTTTCAAGATCTAATTAGAGGTAAAACCTAGAGTTTGAAGAACCAAGATAGGAGCTGAGTTATCCAACAAATAAGGTTAGTTTACTGCTCTCTTTCATCCATTTTTTTCTGCTGTAAATTCATGGTAAGTCGTTCTATACTTGTAAGAACTCACGGGACGGTGATCGGAAGCCGTGAGTTCGAGTTATTCACTTGTAGCGGACTGTTTTGTGGACTGTTTTGTGTTGCTGTTGGGCTGCGTGTTTTACTACTGTTTTTCGAGTTTTGGAGGAGGAAGAGGGTGTAGAAACAACATATAAATGTAGGGTGGTTGGCTGGTCGTTCGTCATAACATTTCCAGGTCGTTTGACACTACTACGGTGGTCGTTTTGTGTATGAAGAGATTGGGGTGTGTTGGGCTATTTTGTAGTATTTGATGGCGTATATAGGGCTGAAAAATGGTGTATATATGTTGTTATTGTTCTGTTCTTGTATTGTTGGTGTTATCTTGAATTTGGAGGAAGTAAGGATTATAGGGGAGATGCTGTCCGTTTTAATACAAAATAAGTTTGTCGTTCGTTGTGCGATAGTTGTACCTTTCGTAACTTAACGATAGTATTATTATCATTCTTGTAGATTAAGGTGTGAAGAGGTGAGTTCAACTTGGTGATTGGAAAGATTGTGATAAGGTATGTTAAGGCTAAGCCTTCCTTCATTTTGGCATGATCTCGTAGCTACATGTGTTAATAATGAGACATAAAGAGAAGTTTGTATTCATGAATTTATTCACATTATTCTAGTCTCATAAGTTACAATATTATTCCTTATCGGGACTTCATATTCAGTTTAGTTTTGTCTTTATTCAGTCAAGAGAGCAGAGGGTCTATATATATATATACAGTATTACACTATTTTCACCACCATCGAGCTATAATCGGTGGGCAGGCCCCTATTGGGCAACCTCTGATCAGATGGAAAGTTATATACCAAGCCTACTGTGGCCGAGCGCCTATGAGCGAGCCCAGCATGGTCGAGATACATAGCCTAGTATGGCCGAGCGCCTATGAGCGAGCCTACTATGGCAGAGCAGTTATATATACCGAGCCTTATAAGGCGGTACAATTATTTCACTTACTATATTGAAGGAGTTGAGTCAGTATCAGCAGGTAAGTATATCTCCAGATCATCTTTGACTCCCAGTTACTTCCAGTTATTATATTATCAGTTCAGTTTCGATTTTCAGTTATGTTATTGCCTTACATACTCGGTACATTATTTCGTACTGACGTCCCTTTTCCGGGGACGCTGCATTTCATGCATGCAGGTTCAGATAGACAGACGAGTAGATCTCCTCAGTGGGTGTTTCCCGAGTTCTGCCTGATCGGTAAGCTCCAGGTCTTTCGGAGTTGCCAGGTCTAGAGTGTTGTGTACATCTTATGTATATCTGTATATATGTTATGGGTAGGTCGGGGCCCTGTTCCGATCATAGTACATCCATCAGTAGAGGCTTGTAGACATATCCTGTTGGTTAGTGCAGTATGTTGGGTTTGTAGGCCTGGTATGTATATTTAATAGTTTGTCAGCTGTAGTAGCTATGACGGCCTTGTCGGCCTAGCTTTATATTGATGTTTAGTTAGCGCTAGTTTCCATTCAGTTTTATATTTTGCTTTGCAAATTGGCTTGCAAGGTGGCCCCATGGCCAAAGTATGACATTAATTGTTCAGAGTCCCTTAGTCGCAATTTGGTACGCTAGGTTAGCTGAGGCACCGGGTGCTGGTCTCGCTCCTAGGTTTGGGGCGTGACAAACTTGGTATCAGAGCAGTTCTGTCATAGGGAGTCTACAAGCCGTGTCTAGTAGGGTCTTGTTTATAGATGTGTTGTGCACCATATTATATAAGCAGGGCACTACAGGGCATTTAGGAGTTGGTTACCCTTCTTTGAAATCTAAATCGTGCTACAGAATTGAGTTATAGGAAATTTGAATTAAACTTATGTGTTGGTGTTTGCATGCACAGATGACGGTGACTAGGAAGACTACGGCTAGCCAGAGGAGAGATACAATAGTAGGTGAGGGGACCAGCAGGATACCCCCAGTAGATGGGGCCCAGTCTGAGGCTCAAGGTGAGACCCCTACTCAGCCATTACCGGCTCCTCCACCAACTACGGAGATTCCTAGGGAAACCGCACATCCAATTCCCCCTCCACTTCCATCAGATCAGGACTTAAGGAGTGCGGTGCATTTGTTGACACAGTTGGTAGCTACCCAGCAACAGGCTAGGGCATTAGCTAGTGCAGGAACTTCTGAGGGGTCTGGGCATTCAAGGGTCCGAGAGTTTATTGCTTTGAGTCCCCCAGAGTTCACGGGGACAGATCAGAGGGAGGACCCGCAGGATTTCATAGATCAGCTTCACAGGATCTTTCGTGTTATGCATGCTACGGAGAAAGAGGCAGTTGAGCTAGCAGCTTTTCGACTCCGAGATATAGCCATCCTTTGGTATGAGGGATGGGAGAGGTCCAGGGGACGTGATGCACCTCCAGCTATTTGGGAGAATTTTTCAGATGCCTTCCTTGACCAGTACTTACCACGGGAGATCCGACAGGCTCGAGTCGATCAGTTTCTAGCCCTTAAGAAGGGTAATATGAGTGTTCGAGAGTATAGTCTCTGTTTTGACTCATTGGCCAGATATGCACCATCCATAGTTGCTACTATGCGGGACAGGATTCACAGGTTTATAGCAGGGTTAGCCCTAGAGTTAACCGAGGCATGTGCCACCGCTGCATTGCAGGATAGTATGGATATCTCCCAGATTTAGGCATTCGCCCAGAATATAGAAAGGGGTAGGCGTCGGCAGCAGGGTACAGAGAGGGCTGAGCAAGGGCAACGTAAGAGGATGAGATTTCCTAGGTCTCAGGAGCAATCTCAGGGTAGTTATAGGACCCAGTACTTCGGACGACCACCTAGGCCTTCGCCACCTCGGTTACAGGGTTACAGGTATGACCGCTATACTCAGTCAGGACCAGGTGAGAGCTCACGGGCCTCGGGTTTGCAGCGACAGCGAGGTTCTGCGCAGACATGGTCATTTCCTCCACGGTGTGACATCTGTGGTAGAGGACACTTGGGCCAATGCCGAGCAGGTACTGATGCTTGTTATATATGTGGGCGTCCGGGGCATATGATGCGAGATTTCCCAAATAGAGATTCGAGGGGAATGGCACAACCAGCGAGTTCAGCAACCGGATCATCTATGTTCGTGCATCCTTCAGGGCACGAGTCTCAATCTTCGGCTGGTAGAGGTCGGGGCAGAGGTAGAGGTTCCAGTTCAAGTCGTAATCAGAACCGTATCTATGCTTTAGCGGGTCGACAGGACCAGGAGTCTTCACCAGACGTTGTGACAGGTATATTACCATTTGCTCTCACGATGCTTATGCTTTGATAGACCCAGGATCTACTTTATCGTATATTACCCCATTTGTCGCGAGGAAGTTTAGTATAGTGCCTGAAATACTAAGTGATCCTTTTGCGGTATCTACACCGGTCGGAGAATCGATTATTGCTAGACGGGTTTACTGAGGTTGTACGGTGACAATTTGTAGTCGTCAGACCTCAGCTGACCTAGTTGAGCTAGAGATGATGGATTTTGATGCTATCATGGGCATGGACTGGTTGGCAGCTTGCTATGCCACAGTTGATTGTCGAGCAAAGGCAGCCAGATTTCATTTTTCGGGTGAGCCAGTCCTTGAATGGGTAGGTAATACACCAACACCCAGAGGTAGGTTTATTTCCTATCTGAAGGCGAGGAAAATGATCGCAAAAGGGTGCATTTATCATATTGTGCGAGTTAGAGATGCAGATGCTGAGATACCTACACTTCTGTCTATTCCCGTAGTCAAAGAGTATGCAGATGTGTTTCCAGATGAGCTTCCAGGTATTCCTCCAGAGCGAGAGATTGATTTTAGCATCGATTTGCTTCCAGGAACTCAACCAATATCCGTCCCTCCGTATAGAATGGCACCTGGTGAATTGAAGGAGTTGAAGGAGCAGTTAAAAGATTTGTTGGAGAAAGGTTACATCAGGCCCAGTACCTCACCTTGGGGTGCACCAGTACTATTTGTGCGGAAGAAAGACGGCTTGCTGAGGATGTGTATCGATTATAGGCAGCTGAACAAGGTAACTATTAAGAATAAGTATCCACTTCCAAGGATCGATGACTTGTTTGATCAGTTGCAGGGGGCTAGATGCTTTTCAAAGATAGATTTGAGGTCGGGGTACCACCAAGTCAGAGTTCGGGAAAAAGATATTCCGAAGACAGCCTTCAGGACCCGATATGGCCACTTCGAGTTCCTTGTCATGTCCTTCGGGTTGACTAATGCACCCGCTGTATTTATGGACTTGATGAATAGCCTATTCCGACCATTTTTAGATCTGTTCGTGATAGTATTTATTGATGATATTCTGGTTTATTCCCGTTCAGAGGATGAGCATGCGGACCACCTGCGAGCGGTACTCCAAACCCTCCGTGATCGTAAGTTGTATGCTAAGTTTTCTAAATGTGAGTTATGGTTGAAGTCTGTAGCATTCTTGGGGCATATTGTATCAGATGAAGTGATAAAGGTGGACACTCAGAAGATTGAGGCCGTGAAATCTTGGCCTAGACCTACCACTCCGATAGAGGTTCGTAGCTTTCTAGGCTTAGCAGGATACTATCGGAGGTTCGTAGAGGGTTTTTCTTCCCTTTCGGCACCATTGACGAAGTTGACACAGAAAGAAACTAAGTTTCAATGGACAGAGGCTTGTGAGCGGAGTTTCCAAGAGCTTAAGAACAGGTTGACCTCAGCTCCAGTTCTAACACTTCCAGAGGGCCTAGAAGGTTATGTCGTGTATTGTGATGCATCAGGTGTCGGGTTAGGATGTGTCCTGATGCAACATGGAAAGGTAATTGCGTATGCTTCAAGGTAGTTGAGGAAGCACGAGAGGAATTATCCGACCCACGACCTCGAGTTAGCTGCGGTTGTCCATGCACTTAAGATATGGCGGCATTATTTATATGGTGTCATGTTGATGTATTTACTAATCATAAAAGCCTGCAATATATCTTCAAGCAGAAAGAGTTGAATTTGCGACAGAGGCGATGGCTTGAGTTATTGAAAGATTACGATGTTAACATTCTCTACCATCCAGGGAAAGCTAATGTTGTAGCAGATGCATTAAGTCGCCGATCTATGGGTAGCTTAGCACATGTAGATCCTGAGAAAAGACAATTAGCTAGAGAGATTCATCAATTGTCTTCGTTGGGGGTTCGGTTAGTAGATTCTGAGGATGGTGGAGTTGTACTCCAAAACACTGCAAAATCATCCCTCATAGCTGAAGTCAAGGAAAAGCAGTACGAGGACCCAGAGTTAGTCGAGTTGAGAGAGCGAGTTCCGCAGCAGAAGAAGCCATTGTTAGAGCTCAAGAGAGATGGGGTTCTCAGATACAGGGGTCGTTTGTGTGTTCCAGATGTAGCAGGGCTACGAGACAAGATTATGTCAGAGGCACATTATTCATGGTATTCCATCCATCCTGGATCGATGAAGATGTATCATGACATTAAGGATATGTACTGGTGGAATGATATGAAGAAGAACATTGCTGAGTTTGTCGCCAAATGTACTAGTTGCCAGCAAGTGAAGGTAGAGCACCAGAAGCCCGGAGGGCTAATGCAGACTATAGAGATCCCGACATGGAAATGGGAGGCGATAAACATGGACTTTATCACGGGTTTACCTCATTCTAATCGTAAGTTCGATTCCATATGGGTGATAGTCGATAGGCTCACGAAATCAATCTCACTTCCTACCGGTCAGATCTACATATACAGTAGAAGATTATGCAAAGTTATATATTAAGGAGATAGTGCGGCTACACGGAGTACCGGTTTCTATTATATCTGACCGTGGGGCTCAGTTTACAGCACATTTTTGGAGGTCATTTCAGAGAGGTCTAGGGACTCAGGTGAATCTCAGCACAGCTTTTCATCCACAGACTGATGGACAAGCCGAGCGCACAATTCAGACGCTCGAGGATATGTTACGAGTATGTGTGTTGGATTTTAAAAGAAGTTGGGATGAACATCTACCTCTTATCGAGTTTGCATATAATAATAGTTACCACTCCAGTATCTAGATGGCTCCGTACGAGGCTCTGTATGGGCGTAAGTGCAGATCTCCTATAGGGTGGTTTGATGTTGGAGAATCTGGGTTACATGGGCCAGACCTGGTTCAGCAGGCCATAGAGAAAGTAAAGGTTATCTGGGAGCGACTGTTAACAGCTTAGAGTCGTCAGAAGTCATATTCTGACGTGCGGCGACGAGACTTAGAGTTCAGGATTAATGACTGGGTATTCTTAAAGGTATCACCTATGAAGGGCGTGATGAGGTTTGGCAAGAAAGGCAAGCTTAGCCCACAGTATATTGGGCCTTATAAGATCATTCGGAGAGTGGGCCAAGTAGCTTATGAGTTAGAGTTGCCCTCAGAATTGGAGTCTGTCCATCCGGTTTTTCACGTATCTATGCTACGGAAGTGCATTGGCGATCCTACCCGAGTGGTGCCCATGGATGATGTACAGATTACAGAGGACTTGTCATACGAGGAAATTCCAGTTGCCATCCTAGACCGACAAATCCGCAAGCTACGAAATAATGAGGTAGCTTCCGTGAAGGTTTTATGGAGGAGCAAGAATGTAGAAGAGGTGACGTGGGAATCGGAGGGAGAAATGAAGTCTAAATACCCCCAACTATTTCAAACTGAAGATATGGTTCGAGATGAGACGCTACAACATAGCTCTACGTAGGCTAGCAGGTCATCAGGTAAGCTTTTATTTTTCACTTTCAATATTTATGATTTACGGTCGGTGAGGCAAATTGCTGCTATTAATAAAGATTGGCCATGTGTGGCATGTATAGTATGTTTTCTGGCTGCGTGCAGGTTGGTTTTAACCTAGTGTACGAAGGATACTCTGGCAATCCAAAGTCTCTAAGAGTAAACATTCGAGGACGAATGTTCCCAAGGGGGAGTGATGTTACACCCTATATTTTCGTACGTAAAAATGCGTCGTAATCAAACTAATGTAGGACCAAAAATGAGTTAATATTTAAAAGTATATAAAGTAAGTTAATCATGTTACCTCTGAGGTTACAAATATTGAAAATCATGAACAACAAGTACAAAGAGGGTTGGACAGTTCAGAAGCTAAAGCAATTGAATAAAACAATGTTTCGTCGAAAGTCGACAAGTTGGGAATGTTATAACATGTACCTTTGGGGTGAGACTAGGGTGATTAACATGATAAAGAGATTATGTTATGATTTATATTAGTCGTATGACATCCATGTGTTATGTTTTGAAGTCAAGCGAGTTGTGGAACAAAAGTCGATGAAAGTCATCACAAGTTACATTCATAAGTTTTACTGAAACTTTGCGTCAAATGTAACTGCGATTTTATCCCAATATACTTAGAGTTATGGGGTGTTCCACCCATAAAATTAAAGATCTATGAGTCTATTTTCCAACGCATTAAACCGTTTGTCAATACGACATTGGAGTAGAAAGATATGGGCATTTGTGCGATACTGCGCAAGCTGCTAGGTGACAAGTAGGTGTGTCACCTACTTGCTTAAATGAAAGCCCAAAAATGGGCCATTTAGGGTCGTCCAAAGAGGCCTTTTAAGGGACTGTTTTCTTCATATATTAGACTTAAAATAGAGCATAATAACCATACATAAGCTCTACAAAGAATCCTCCCAAAAATTTCCCACAAACCCTAATTGATTTTCTCTCCCTTTCAAGTTCTAATTAGAGGTAAAATCTAGAGTTTAAAGAACCAAGATAGGAGATGAGTTATCCAACAAATAAGGTTAGTTTAATGCTCTCTTTCATCCATTTTTTCTGCTGTAAATTCATGGTAAGTCGTTCTATACTTGTAAGAACTCACGGGACGGTGATCGGAAGCCGTGAGTTCGAGTTATTCACTTGTAGCGGACTGTTTTGTGGACTGTTTTGTGTTGCTGTTGGGCTGCGTGTTTTACTACTGTTTTGTGGAGTTTTGGAGGAGGAAGAGGGTGTAGAAACAACATATAAATGTAGGGTGGTTGGCTGGTCGTTTGTCATAACATTTCCGGGTCGTTTGACACTACTACGGTGCTCGTTTTGTGTATGAAGAGATTGGGGTGTGTTGGGCTATTTGATGGTGTATATAGGGCTGGAAAATGATGTATATATGTTGTTATTGTTATGTTCTTGTATTGTTGGTGTTATCTTGAATTTGGAGGAAGTAAGGATTATAGGGGAGATGCTGCCCGTTTTAATACAAAATAAGTTTGTCGTTCGTTGTGCGATAGTTGTACCTTTCGTAACTTAACGATAGTATTATTATCATTCTTGTAGATTAAGGTGTGAAGAGGTGAGTTCAACTTGGTGATTGGAAAGATTGTGATAAGGTATGTTAAGGCTAAGCCTTCCTTCATTTTGGCATGATCTCGTAGCTACATGTGTTAATAATGAGACATAAAGAGAAGTTCGTATTCATGAATTTATTCACATTATTCTAGTCTCATAAGTTACAATATTATTCCTTATCGGGACTTCATATTCAGTTTAGTTTTGTCTTTATTCAGTCAAGAGAGTAGAGGGTCTATATATATATACAGTATTACACTATTTTCACCACCTTTCATTACCATCGAGCTATAATCGATGGGCAGGCCCCTATTGGGCAACCTCTGATCAGATGGAAAGTTATATACCGAGCCTACTGTGGCCGAGTGCCTATGAGCGAGCCCAGCATGGTCGAGATACATAGCCTAGTATGGCCGAGCGCCTATGAGCGAGCCTACTATGGCAGAGCAGTTATATATACCGAGCCTTATAAGGCCGTACAATTATTTTACTTACTATATTGAAGGAGTTGAGTCAGTATCAGCAGGTAAGTATATCTCCAGATCATCTTTGACTCCCAGTTACTTCCAGTTATTATATTATCAGTTCAGTTTCGATTTTCAGTTATGTTATTGCCTTACATACTCGGTACATTATTTCGTACTGACGTCCCTTTTCCGGGGACGCTGCATTTCATGCATGCAGGTTCAGATAGACAGACGAGTAGATCTCCTCAGTAGGTGTTTCCCGAGTTCAGCCTGATCGGTAAGCTCCACGTCTTTCAGAGTTGCCAGGTCTAGAGTGTTGTGTACATCTTATGTATATCTGTATATATGTTATGGGTAGGTCGGGGCCCTGTTCCGATCATAGTACATCCATCAGTAGAGGCTTGTAGACATATCCTGTTGGTTAGTGCAGTATGTAGGGTTTGTAGGCCTGGTATGTATATTTAATAGTTTGTTAGCTGTAGTAGCTATGACGGCCTTGTCGGCCTAGCTTTATATTGATGTTTAGTTAGCGCTAGTTTCCATTCAGTTTTATATTTTGCTTTGCAAATTGGCTTGCAAGGTGGCCCCATGGCCAAAGTATGACATTATATGTTCAGAGTCCCTTAGTCGCAATTTGGTACGCTAGGTTAGGTGAGGCACCGGGTGCTGGTCTCGCTCCTAAGTTTGGGGTGTGACAGTGAGTAAAGTGACTATTAAAACCATATGAATCACATGCACAGGAGAAAGAGAGTGGCTCAAGAATGGTCTCAACACTAGGCTACCTTGCATTAGATTCGATACAATGTAAATAAACATTATAATAGTGTGTGCACAAGTACAAGTGAGAAGGTGTTATCCATTTGGATTAGAAGGTTCTACAAGAAATTCATCAGGTATAGTCCTTTGTTGAGAATTTAGGAAAACAATTGGAAAATACTGACCTAGATTGACGAGGCAGTGCCTTAACCGATGCCCCTCGACTCCACATCCGTAACACGCATTGGTACCATAGTGACATACCCCCGAATGACATCTCTTACACCTCACGCAAAGAGGATGAGGTCCGCTAAACTAACTCTCCCCACTGGACTGATATTTACCCTTTTTGCATACATCAAAAGCACCCCCCTTGTCCTTTCTCCATGCCTACATGGCGGGAGTAACAACCACTACACCAGTTTGATGTGTGGGCCTTTGGAATAGACAAAATCTTCTACCCCTAACACGCTGCTGAGCATACTCATGACATGATGCCAAATGTTCCTTCCCCCATACAGGGTAGATCGGGATGGGTGTACCCAACCTAGGGCTTTTTTTCTTCTTGTGTCCCCTCTTTACACAACCATAACATATTTCCAAAGTCATACAACATCTCCCCAAGTGATGCTTCTTACAAATCAAATAATCCAGCTTATTAATACCAACATTCCTCTTTAGTTTCTCAGGTGCTCTTACCACATGATCCGGCGATGCGGTGACATTGATGAGAACAAGGGCACTTCCCCTAGCAATAAGTTATTCCTATCCCTCCACGTCTCGACACATTCTCCCACCAAACTCTTGTGCAATCTCCAGCAGATTCAATGACGGGGTCATTCCCTATCATGCCCCGACCTCGGGGATTGCGACCAGCGCTCAACCGAGATAACCCGGTCGAGCAAGCCTACTTGATGATGCCTTCTATCTAATCTTCCCCATGAATAATATAAAATAAATATCAAGACATATACACGAGGAGAGTGTAATGTTCCCCATTCTTTTCCCATTTCTCAAAAGTAATTCATTTATGATTTCCTAAATATTACAAGTTTATAGATATAATGAAAAACATATTTTCCAAATACCAACACTTCTAGTTCAATTCCCAATATTAAAAACCACCCACAACCTGTCTACGAAGCCTCTAAGTACAACAAAAGAGTAGTATGGAAGTGCCGGCAACAAGGCCCCGTCTATACCTCAAAGCACAATGTACAACATCAAATAATATTAGGCCCGGAATAGAGTAGGTATCACCAATACTGGTTGAATAGAGAGTGACTGCTAACGAGGACCAAAGATGCCCGCTGATGAACTACCTGCATCCATTAAAGATACATCGCCACCGGCAAAAGGGATGTTAGTACATATGAAATAGTACTAGTATGTAAAGCTAATTGTCCTCTCTCAAAATAGAATGCCAATGTAAGAAAGGGAAAAACCATGGAAACAACAATCAACAATCAATGATATCCGAATGCCAAGTTAAAACATAATAATTTCCAAAATATGAAGATAATACTATGAAGTGATGATCAAAATATGACGATAATATTATTTTTGGATGGGAGATCTTTAGTACCAATATAGATATACCACCGTGTTTTTTGCATGGAGTCCAATAACGGCTCAATCGGCTAGGCCGTCTCACCCAAAGACATCAACTACAATCACAATTACTATCACAAACTTCAATCGTTATCTCAATCACAATCTCAAGCACAATCACCGCCATGTGTGCGGCATGGCGTTCGATTACGACCCGACCGTCTAGGCCATCTCACCACAATGTCGTGTGGATCGACATCTCCATTTACTAGCAATCATCTCATCCCAAATAAGGGTAATAGTATCATCACATCAATCTTATCCCAGTTAAGGGGAATAATTTCATCATATCAATACAGGGATTTACACCTCAATTACTCCTACACCGACACGTGTAGTTTCGGGGTTAGGTTGTTACCCACCCATTCATCGGTGACTAACGATACTCCCAAAGATATTTTTGATTTGCATACAAAGGAAACAACAATACAAATACATTTACCTCGCAATGTTTCATACCGTATATATCCTCATTGGTACTTTCAATCACTTACAATATCATTATTTTATTGGCTCTCTTGGCCATACATATAATTCTTCTTTCATGGCACAATGGCCGTATTTCATATTCCACACTTTCATTTATTTTCTTTCATGGATCATCATAATAAATATCAACAAATAGAATATTCCATAAATCACAACTTTAGGTTCATTAGTAATGAAGACTATAAAAACAATGGATTTCTTTCTAAGAAGCTAAGTAAAATGATTGGAAATTGAAGCACAAGTTAAAATCATAAACGAGTAACGCAATATTTATTCTTAAAATAATTTTCCCCAAAAGGGAAATACACTATCTCAACTTATGAATATATAAGAGCTCCAAACACATTGGAAATACTTATAAAGCATAGCATTAGTTGAAACAACCACGTTTGGGCACGGCTTGAGTACAAAAGCTTTTAGGCAAATCGATTTTCGAAGTCAATTTAATACAATTGAATCAAGGTTCATTTATTAACCTTTCTCACATCATGTCATTTCATTGGCACCATTGGCTACAAGTATAACTTTCATTCTTGGCACGGTGGCCACACATTACATCTTCAACCCACTTATTTTGATTTCCAGCATCTTTATAGATTATCAACAACAAGGCATTTCAAATCAATAATTTAGGTTCACATATGATAAATTGATTCTTAAGCACATCGAGTTTTTCTCCCACAATTTGGCATCATAACTTTCATTTGAAACACGACTCAAAGCCGTAACATTTTAATACACATATCATTCTTCAACACATTCTCGATAGATAACATAATGTGATAGGAACATTCATAACACATTTTGAATACATAATTATCAATACTTTACTTACTCGGGACAATCAAATTTGTTGGGAACAACTCGGAACATGGGAATAAGAAACTTGAGCCAACCATACTTGAAACATACGGGAACATGATGGAATTCAGTTCTAAGAAAGTTGTTTAGCCAATATACCTCAAATTAGCCACTTAGTGATATTACAATGATCCACTACACTAAGCAACTCCAATCTACAATAACAACATCAAATGGGACCAATATTAGCAACAATTGCTACAATTTAAGTCATTTAGGCACTTTATCAAACACCTAGTAGGCACAAATCTGTACAACTCTTAACCATGGATTTGTTCTTCCAAATACCACCATTTTACAAATACTCTATATCACTATCATCCTTAAGTATTTTATAACTTCCAACATCACATACATATCCACACCCAACCAACAAATTTCCATCAAATAATCACCTTTCAATCTCTACAATAGTTATGTATTACAATTGGGAAATTATGGCTTCCAATCACCATCCCATGAGTTAAAATACTTAATTCATACTCATATTCCCATAATATATCTATGCATGTAAGTATAAGGGTGTAGGATTACCTTTTGGAAGATATCTTGCAAAACCCTCCTTTTGAGTTCTTGAAGAAATATCTGGAAAATCTAAGGATTTCATGTGTAGATTTCATCAATACTAGTGTAGAAATTATGGGATTTCACACCAAGATAATGGGATTGCTTACCTTGAAGTAGAGAGGAGTTTGTGGTCTTGAGAGAGCGGACAAGAGCTCCAAAATCAGTCCAAGTGAAATGGGGGAAATGAACCCCCAAGGTGAGTACTTAAAAGAAAAGCTTCTGGTGGGGGTAGCGTGCCAGTGCCAGCACCAGCGCCAAATGCCTATACTTCACTGGTTTCCAAAGTTGCTAAGAGGGCTTGCGTGCCACAACACGAGCATTGCACGGACCCTAGAACGCTCCTAGTTGTTTGCTTTTCCATTTCTTGCTTCTCCACTCACCCTCAATTGATACACTATTATGATATAGACTCGAATTGACTTCCAAACCTTTATATAAGTATGAAACCATATTTACATAATAACATCCTTTCCATTTAATATATCTAACTTGTTACACAGAAATTCTTCCCATTCACAAAACTCCTTAATATGATCAAACACACCTGAAACATATATTTTCATTACAAAATGACATGGTTCTATCCCATAGGCCTCCTTTAATACTCGAATACGTAATTCCCAAATACCGCTGGTGCAAATTTTAAATCTTAAGTCATTTGGAAATTTTAACGGGCCCCTACATTCCCTCACCCCAATGTGTGCGGGTGGAGTTGTATTCACAACCCATGCCTCCTCGCCAAAATGTGTGTCGGTGGAGGTGTTTCACAATCACAATCTCTTCACAAAGAGGCCCTGCCGCCTCACCCCAATGTGTGCAGGTGTAGGTGTATTCACAATCATAATCTCTACACAAAGCGGCCCTTCCACCTCACCCTAATGTGTGTTGGTGGATGTGCATTCACAACGCACTCCTACACTAGCACGTGTAGTTTCGGGTTAGGTTATTTCAACCTACCCTTCCTCGGTGACTACCGGTACTCCCAAAAACATTTGTTTTGGCGCACAAAGGAATCATAAATACAAATACATCCATCTTTCACCTTTCACACCATATATATATATATATATATATATATATATATATATATATATAGTAATGTATATTATAGTTATATTAATACTTTCAAAATACGAAAGTAGTATTATTTTATGTTGGGAGATCTTTAGTACCGATATGCCACCATGATTTTAGCACGGAGTCCAATCATGGCCCGATTGGCTAGGCCGTCTGACCCAAAGACATTCGATATAAACAAAGAGGACCTGCCGCCTCACCCCAATGTGTGCGGGTGGAGGTGTAATCACAATCACAATCTCTACAAAAAGTGGCCCTACCCCCTCACCACAATATATCTGGGTGGATATGTATTCACAATCAAAATCTCTACACAAAGTGGCCCTGCCGCCTCACCCCAATGTGTGTGGGTAGAGGTGTATTCATAATCACAATCTCTACAAAAAGTGTCCCTTCCATCTCACCCCAATGTGTGCGGGTGGAGGTGTATTCACAATCACAATCTCTACGCAAAGCGTCCCTGCCACCTCACCCCAATGTGTGCTGGTGGAGGTGTATTCACAACGCACTCTTACACTGGCACATGTAGTTTCCGGGTTAGGTTATTGCAACCTACCCCTCCTCGATGAATACCGATACTCCCAAAAATGTTTTATTTTGCGCACAAAGGAAACAACAATACAAATACATCCACCTCATGACCTTTCACGCCATATAAATATATAGTTTTATTAATACTTTCAACGACGTTCATATGATTCTCCATTCAAGGCATGGTGTCCTTAATTCATATTTTGCGCTTCAATTTCTTTAATTTCAAAGATCACCATTATCAACATACAGACATAGAGTATTCCGAAAATCATCACTTTAAGTTCATTTGCCATGAAGGATTTAAACATAATAGATTTCTTTTCAAAGTATGGAGCTAAATGACTAGAAATTGAAGCACAAGTTATAACCTTAAACGAGCAACACACCATTTATTCTTGAAATAATTTTTTACCAAAGAGGGCAATACACAATTTCAACACATGAGTATGTAAGAACTCAAATCACGTTGGAAATATTTATGAAGGAGAGCATAATACGATAGGAGCATTCGGTACACATTTCTAGTACATATCTTTTAACACAATCTTTTTCGGAATAGTAAACTTGCGCCTGTGCATCTAACATTGGGTAGACCTTATACAATAATTGTCCTAGCTCTACCATATATTTTCTTTCATTTGTTCTGGAACAATCATATATGGGATAAATTGAGTATAGGAAGTAGGAGCTTGAGCCAACCATACTTGAAACATACGAGGACGTCATTGAATTCAATTCTAAAAGAGAAGTTTAGCCAACATACCTTTCTTGAACTTTCCTTAGATTAATACAATGTCCCACACTCTTAGCAACCTCAATCTATAGAAACATAACCAAATTTAACCATATTTAGGTAGTTGTTCTTAGATTTAGCCCATTCTGACATTTCATTAAAGACCTAATATGCGAAAGCGATTACAAGGTCCTATAATGTGTTGTTGGGGTGGTATTGGTGTTGCTCTAGTAGATGGTTAGGCCCAGATTAAGGGGAAACTCTGCCAAAAGTTTTGAAAATTTTGGGAGTTAGTCAAATTTGGGGGGTTGTGATGTGTGAAAAAAGAGATGAATTATGTTGGGTGTTTTGGGCGGACTCCACTCCTCATTCGAGGATGAACGATCCTAAGAGGGGGAAAATATAAGGCTCCATAAAATGTTACATAGTACCTAGGTTTTCATGGTGCCGATGTGGATTAATGTGTTCCAAGATTGTAGTAAACGAGTTGTGGTATGAACTTTTTGCGTTGTACAATGCATAGTGGAGTAGGTAGAAGAATTTACAGAAAATGATGATTCTGTGGTCCATTATGCTCTAGTGGATCTTTTCCACTGACCACAAAATGAACCAGAAGCAACTCAAATTTTGAAAACTATTTTTGCTGGCCACATAATGATTCTGCTAGCCGCTTAACTATTATGCTATCGTGAAATTGCATCGCGGAATGGACCAGACCCAACCTAGAATTTGAAAATCATTTTGTGGTTGTTCTGCTTGCCGCATAATCATTCTACTATCACAAAATTGCATCGCAGAATTGACATACAATTTTGTGGCCATCTCGCTGGCCACATATTGATTCTACTGGCCACATATCCGTTCTGCTACCACGTAATTGCACCACACAATTTACTATGGAGGTTATTTTTGGAAATTTTCTTATCCGACCCCATTTTGATACAAGGCCTTAGGGGGTCATTTTATAAGATATAACTTGATTTTTTTAGTGTGAGGGTATCAATTTATAGAGAGAGGGAGAAGCTATATCAAATTATACCCTCCAATCATTGCCCAAATCATGGGAATTCAAGAGGGAAACTCCTAAGACCTTCTACTTACAAGTTAAGACTTCATCCTTAGATTTAATACAATGTTTGATAATGGGTTTAGGCAGTATGTTATCACGGTAGGGGTTGTGGGATAGCGACCATAAGCCATAAGCCCCCAATCTCGAATTTGGGAGTATGTGAAGGCTAGGAAATGTGATTTTGGTGGGTTTGAAGCACCATGACGTCCCATTAAGTATCAAGTGTGGTTGGCTCAAGTTCCTAGTTAACATGTTCTAAGTTATCCCATATATGATTGTTCCAGAAGAAAAGAAAGAAAATATATGGTAGAGCTAGGACAGTTATTGTACGAGGTCTACCCAATGCTAGATGCATAGGCGCCATTTTACTATTTCGAATAAGCTTGTGTTAAAGGATATGTACGAGAAATGTGTATCGAATGGTCCTATCGTATTGTGCTCTCCTTCATACATATTTCCAATGTGATTTGAGTTCATACATACTCATGTGTTGAAATTGTGTATTGCCTTCTTTGGGAAAAAGTTTTTCAAGATTCAATGGTCTATTTCTCGTTTATGATTTTAACTTGTGCTTCAATTTCTAGTCATTTAGCTCCATACTTTGGAAAGGAATCTATTTTGTTTAAAGTCTTCACTACTAATGAAGTTCAAGTGATGATTTCCGGAATACTCTATGTTAGTATGTTGATAATGGTGATCCTTGAAAGTAAAGAAATGGAAGTGCGAAATATGAATTACGGCCACTGTGCCTTGAATGGAGAATCATATGAACGTCATTGAAAGTATTAATAAAACTATATATTTATATGGCGTGAAAGGTCATGAGGTGGATGTATTTGTATTGTTATTTCCTTTGTGCGCAAAATAAAACATTTTTGGGAGTATCGGTAGTCATCGAGGAAGGGTAGGTTGCAATAACCTAACCCGGAAACTGCATACCCAGTGTAGGAGTGCGTTGTGAATACAACTCCACCAGCACACATTGGGGTGAGGTGCCAGGGCCGCTTTGTGTAGAGATTGTGATTGTGAATACACCTCCACCCGCACACATTGGGGTGAGGCGGAAGGACCTCTTTTTGTAAAGATTGTGATTGTGAATATACCTCCCCCCGCACATATTGGGGTGAGGCGACATGGCCGCTTTGTGTAGAGATTTTGATTGTGAATACATCTCTACCCACATATATTGTGGTGAGGCGGCAGGGTCACTTTGTGTTGAGATTGTGATTGTGATTACACCTCCACCCGCACACATTGGGGTGAGGCGACAAGTCCTCTTTGTGTATATCGAATGTCTTTGGGTGAGACGGGCTAGCCAATCAGGCCATGATAGGACTCCGTGCTAAAATCACGGTGGCATATCTGTACTAAAGATCTCGCAACCTAAAATAATACTACTTTTGTATTTTGAAAAGTTGTTATTTTTTAACTTGGCATTTGGATAGCATTGGTTGTTGTTGATGTTTCTATGGATTTCTCCTTTGTTATATTTGCATTATATTTCGAAAGCGGACATTTCTCTTTACATACTAGTAGTATTCTATATGTACTAACGTCCCTTTTGCCAGGGGTGCTGCATCTTCAATGGATGCAGGTGGTTTGTCAGCAGGCGGTTTTGATCCTCGTTAGCAGTTACACTAGCTACTCAACAAGTCTTGGTGAGCCTTAATCTGTTCCGGGCCTTATGTCACTTGACATTTCTTTTTGTGTTTTAAGCTATAGTCGGGGCCTTGTCACCGACACTTCTATTCTACTCTTCAGTTGTACTTAGTGGCTCCGTATACGGGTTGTAGGTGGTGTTTGATGTTGGCAATGAAACTAGCAAGTGTTAGTAGTTGGCAAACATGTTTTTCATCATATCTATAAACTTATAATATTTTGGAAGACATAGATGAATATCCTTTGAGTAGTGGAAAAAGAATGTTGAACACTTGACTCTTCTCATGTCTATCACTTGTACTAATTCTTATATTTTCAATGGGCAAGGTTGGGTAGAAGGCATCTAGCAAGCTTGTTAACCGTGGTCGGGGCGTGATACTCTACGCTCTTTAGAAAAGACAATACTTAACTTAATAGAAAGTTCCAATAAGGGAGAATACTATAACTTATGAGACTTGGATAATGTTAATAAATTCAGGAATACAAACTTCTCTTTATGTCTCCTTATCAAACACATGTAGTCACGAGATCATGCCAAACTGAAGGAAGAATACTTTATCACAATATTTTCAATAACAATGTTGAACTCATCTATTCTCACCTTAATCTACAACAATTATAATAATACGATCATTAAGTTATGAAAGGTACAATTATCGCATAACGAACAGCAAGCTTATTTTATATTAAAATGGGCAGCATCTCCCCTGTAATCTTTACTTCCTCCAAGTTCGAGACAACACCAACAAAACAAGAACACAAAAATAACAACATATATACACAATTTTCCAAACTTATATCTATAACAAAATACAACAAAACATCCCAACATACCCCAATCTCTTCATGCAGAAAATGACCATCATAGTAGTGTCAAACAACCATAAAATACTACGACGAATGACCAGCCCACCACCCTGCATTTATTTGGTGTTTCTCCACACCCTTTCTCCTCCAAAATTCCCAAAGTTGTATCAAAACACACAATCCAACAACAACACGAGATAACCCACAAAACAGTACATTACAAGTTGAATAACTCGAACTCACGGCTTCCTATCACCGTCCAGTCAGTTCTTACAATTATAGGACGACTTTCCATACATTTCCAGCAGAAACAATGGATTAAATAAAGCATTATACTTACCTTATTTGTTGAATATCTCAGCTCTTATCTTGGTTCTTCAAACCCTATGTTTTCCTCCAACCAGAACTTGAAAAGAAGATAAAATCCATTAGGATTTGTTTTCAATTTTTGGGAGGATTTTTGTAGGGGCTTTTGTCTGATTTTTATGCCTTATTGTCAGTGTGATATATGAAGGAAATAGTCCCTTAAAATTTCTCTTAAAAGGCCTCTCATTTAAGCAAGTATGTGAGACACCTACTTGTCACCTAGTAGTCTGCGGAGTCTCACAAAAATGCATATATCTATCTACCCTTATGTTGTATTGACAAACAGTTTAATTACATAGAAAACGAACTCATAGATGTTCAATTTGATGAGTGGATCACCCCGCAACTCTAAGCATATTCGGAGAAAATCTTATTGACATTTGACCCAACTTGTAATGACCTTCATCGACTTTTGTTCCACAACTCGCTTGACTTCAAAGCATATCACACGATTATGATAAGAATAAAATAACACATAATAGAACCTCCTTATCATGTTAATCTCCCTAGTCTCATCCGAAAATTACGTGTTATAATATTCCCAACTTGTCGAATTTAGACGAAACTTAGTTTCTTCAATTCGTCTAGCTTTTAAGCCTTCCAACACTCTTGGTACTTGGTATTCATGATCTTAAGTATTTGTAATCTGAAAGTTAACATGATTAAATTACTTTATGTGTTTTCAAAAATGATCTTATTTCTTAGCTTACATCAATTGACTTACGACGTACTTTTACGTATGAAAACATGGGGTGTAACATCATTCCTCCCTTAAGAACATTCTTCCTCGGATGTTGAATGATGTTCTTATGAGGCTCATAACATATATCTCTTACAAATACTTTAGTACTGTCCTTGCAATCTAGGCAATTGTTCGGTGAATAAGTCAAAGGTCAGGGCATTTCCCCCTTTATGCCTCTTTCTTGCACCACGACCCGTGGTCAGAATTCTTCCAATGTTGCAGCTGTCGTTACCTTCTGTCATGCTGCCTGTATGACTCTGTCCTTGTATGCGCACCTATGCGGCTTTTATCTCCTGTTCCTCTATCTTCTAGCAAATCTCTAGGCCTCACTTTGTGAATATATTCAATACTATGACAAGTTGTCCCTCCCGGTATCTATAGGTGTACTGAAGTTCTTCGCTCGGTACATTGTTGAACTTAGGACTATTGCTATATCTTGTTTCGTAGCCTCATATATCTATACTTATGGCTTTACTGCACCCTGGTATGTCATACTATACCAAAACACATACTTCAAGTTATTATTACCGAGGTCTGCAAAACCAACTCGAGGTTACTCTCTCGCTGCTTATACTATTTGTATAAATCTATGTCCTTTAATACTTCCTAATTATTGGTTATATTAAGAATGACAACCTAATATCCTCTCATACTTTGTAACTTTTATCCATCAATTTCTGATTCACCTTAATGTTGATCTATAATCTACCACTCAGAACTTGAAACTTCTTACGTAATACATTGTCACTAGGGCTCACGTCTCATAGGGGAACATCTTGAGTGATTTTCTTGCTCCACTTAGGGACGTTACTATACTTCAATAACCGTATTTCATAGCATCCCGAAATGATTCATCTTATGGGGGTATTCTAATCCTGTGCAATTCAGGAAATCCATTCTCTTTAAATCATTTCTCAATCAAAGGCATAAACGTTATTCTCTTATCATTTATTATGATTACACTCTCATTCTACTATCAGGGAAACATTCCATCATTTCTATGTGCCCCTATTCTTAAACTCCCTTGAGTTCATTCAAGCTATACTGACCTTTTTATAACTTATAAAAAACCATCAGCTCTCTTGTTTTGATGGGTTTAATCATGAGGATTTGCTTATTCTCATCACCTCAAACCTTTTCCTTACTCCTTACTCCTGTCTACCTAATAACCATACTTTAGCTTGCAACCTACATGTATCTATTTATACTACTCGCAACATTCCTTTAACTTTCTAGCACCACAGATGTCCTTATGTTATTCTGGAACTCAAGCGAGATATCACATCTTCTCTAACTCTTCTATACGCTCTTAATTAGACCTTCCTGTACCTAGAAACCATAGGCTGGAAGATATGCCATTGACGACACCACTATCATTTCTTGATACGGAATTACGATGCTCCCATCCCTCTCTCTGATATCTGGACTATTCATAACCTTCTGTACTTGAGTTTCTCGTACTATATTTGTATTCCCCTTACTTACCTTTTAATCTCGCATCATACCTCCCATATCTTTCATAACCTCCCTTCAATATAGGTGGAATTCACATCAACAACTTGAAGCTTTACTATAATACTTGCACCTCTGGTGCATACATATTCCGGTGGGAGCTTCATATTGACTTCTTATGAGGCAGGTACTCTTCTAACTGGCTTTATCGTATAACCATTATAGAATATGGCCATTGTACTATATCTCTCGTACCTCTAATATTAATAGTGATTTTGCAATATTTTGAATCGCGATTTCTATAATTATCTAGATCTAATAATTAGATTCCTGATTTACTTAGCTGATGTAACTCGTTAGTTTCCTTTTCTCTCACAGCCTTTAAGTAGGCTTAAGCTATCTTCTGATCTGCGACTTAGGGTATTAGTTATTACTTTAGCCTTTCGTGGACACTATGGAACATCCATGATATAATCTTCTAACAATTCAAGCCTTTGTTTGTGACGTGAACTCAATTCTTTTTTTTTAACTTAGACTAGAGTCTCCTATAGATTTTTGAATATCAACATATATGCTGAATGGATAATACTCTGAAATCTTAAGTGTGTTCATAACATAACTAACTCAGGGTCGTAGATCGAATAATTCCTTTTGTTTCATCTCAACTGTCTTTAAACATAAGCAATTATTTTTCCTGGACGTTCTACCACTTGATTCATAAATACTTGGCTTATCTTAGTGCCCACACATGTTGGAATTTCATGCAACTCATATGATCTTGAAAATTACTTTTGATTTTTTTTACTTCCGATTCATTAGCCACGATAGATGCCCCTTTCTTATGGAGTGCAAACATGGATGTAGTGAGACTGTTGTTACAAGATCATTTCTTCTTTATGTCACTATGCTTATGTGAAAGCCTTCTTCCTTATTTCCTCAGCTAGTCTTTTGTTGTAGTACTTAGGGAAGACTCTCTGACTCTTGTAAAGTTGTGAGCTTATTACATCATATACCCGATGGAATCTTTTAATGTTCTTACTCACCTATAAATATATTTAGTTACATACCTCTGGGCCCTTGTTCTCATAGGGTTACTTCTGAATGAAATTTTTTTATTATCTTCTTCATGGCACTCTCTTTTATTTCGGTAACACCTAAACGACTACTATAACGACATGAACTCCTATCCGAATATTTCTCAAGGATTATGATGTCGTATCTGCGAGAATGAATTCCCTACGGTGGGGTTCACTAGGTTTATCATGCATGATGTGCTGATTTATCTGTATCCTCTTGTCTAGCCATAACTAGGCTCTTCCTTAATCAACTACTAACTACTAGTTGGTCCATTATCATATATATATATATATATATATCCCGTGCAATCTCTCTTAAGTTATGTCCTTTGTCTTAACTTACCACTCGCATTAACTCGATATGTATCAAGTGTTCATTCGCAATTATTTATCAATAATATCCTGGGAAGGAACCCTTACTGCATCTCCCTACCATTGTGCTTGCATACTATTCTGGAGTCGTAACATATCTATAGGATCTGAATAAATGCATTCTCATCCCTTTGGCCTTTTTACCGCATTCTTCCTTTAATATTCCATAGTTACCTCTTTATCTTTAGAATATTTTCTTATCTTCACTGACTCTTACTCACATTACGGTAACCCTTATGTACAAGGATAACTCAATTCCTTACGCACGAGGGTGACACCTAGTGTAACTGGCACACTTAATCCCTTAAGCTTAACTCTGCTCGCGGTGCTCGCTTCAGGGAAGCATATTCTTGAATGACCTTTAAAGGTTATTCTTATGTTGTCCATTCTATTTTTGCCGGAAAAACGGTCTCTGAATTTCTCGCGATGTTGACTATTATCAAATCCTTCGGCCCCTAATTCATGTTCGATTTTTCTATTTACTAGCCCTAATAATTTCTATTACTCAGGGATCTAACTTAGAAAACATCAACAAACATTCTTTCACTTTTATTTCCCCTTGCTCTATCTCACTCGCTTTACGCGTCGCCTAATATTCTCTTTTTACTAGGGGCGAGAGTCACACTAGAGTAAATATCTATCCCTTCTAAGATTCCACATGTCTTCTAATATTTTGAATATTCTAGTATTCATATCTGACTGTACTATTCTAGAGTGTACCATCTGGTATGCACGATCTAATAGAGCCTCAAACAAGGCCACGTCCAGGAATTCTCTCTCTACTAATGCCCTTACCTGCTACTGTATTAGCCCTCTGGCTAGCTGTAATATTTCTAATTTAAAGCATCTCTATATCATTAGCAACTGTAAGTCTTGGCTTGAACTCTTATTACTCAGCTCTATAGCACAATTTAGATTTGAATGAAGGTTAACAAACTCCTAAATGACTTGTAGATTTCTATTTATATAATGTGGTGTACAACACATCTATGAACAAGGCTCTACTAGACACGACTTGTAAACTCCCTAGGATATAACTGCTCTGATACCATGTTTGTCACGCCCCAAACCTGAAGAGGCGTGGCCACACTTGGTGCCATTTTTGACCCGAGCATACCACTCCGTAACTGTGAACTTTGGAGGGGTAGACACGGCTCTGAGACATCCTAGGACACTTTAAAACCTTAGGCTCTGATACCAAGATTGTCCCGCCTCAACCTCGGGGAGCGCGACCGGCGCTCAACCTAGTGAACCCGGTCGAGCAAGCTTTATTAAACCTTTCCTACCCGACTCATTCGTAATCCAAAAAGGGAACACATCACCGTTTGTTAAACTGGGGAGAGATCGGTTATATAAATATATAAACGTTGCTAGTTCATTTTTCCTCATATACATTATGTCATAGTAAGTTTAGTTTCCACAATACAACTCGATCCAACGACCACCCCAACATACGTACATGACCCATATAAATATCTACAGAGCCTCTAAGGATACAAAAGAGCAACATGACAATACTGGCAACAAGGCCCCGGCTATACCTCAAAATATGAAAACTTATACAAAAGGACTACATGCCCCCTGGGAGAAATGGGGCTCACCAAGATTGCTGTGAGGAGAGAATGAGAGCACCAGTATCTGCGATCGGCACTATCTGCGATGGAACCACCTACATCCATTCAAAGATGTAGCGCCCCCAACAAAAGGGATGTTAGTACTGTCGAATAGTACTAGTATGTAAAGAAAACACCAATCTTAGTAGAATCAACAAAGAGGAGGCAGTCATAATAATCAATAAGTACTTCACAGAAATACAAAGAAAACACAAAGTAAAGATTACATAGTTTTCCATTCAATATTTCCATCTTTTTAGGTTAATAATCTTTAGTGCCAAAGCCACAACTCAGAATGCCACCGTGTTTTTATACGGAGTCCGGTCTCAGCCCGATCGGCTAAGCCATCTTACTTGAGACATAACCTCTTTAAATTGTTCACCCAATTCACACCTCTTTCCCATCTTTCATTACATGGCAAAAACAACATCATTTAATAAATAGTTCTTGGCACTTTGGCACATTTACAATTCAAGTATTTCCCTTTTTATTTGTTCAAATAATATTATCATTCATGTCAATAAGTACCATCACATAAGGCATTTCACACATCAGGGAAGGATCTTAAAAAATCATTATTTCGTTCTCAAATAGCATGATGGCATGGTAACCATCTAAAACAATTAGGGAACATGAATCTTTCAATCCAACACACTAAGGCAAACAATTCTAGTATGATCAAGTTGGAACTTACACTAATTATTCGGACACCAGGAGTTCGATTCGAAGAAGAAAAAAGTTAGCCATACATACCTCAATTGCGCTTCTTTAGACTATACAATTATCCAGAACCCTTAGCAACCTCAATCTATTTTTGCAATATACAAATTGAACCTAAAATTAGGAAAATGTTCATAGTTCTAGTTCACTTTTTATTTTTCCCACACTCTTTATCACATTCATGCAAGATGAACCACTCTCATACCCATGAAGTATCACCCTAGTACCCCATTATAGCTATATTTGAAACTAAGAGTTGGGTGATGAAATCGTACCTTTTTGGATGAAGAATTTGGTGCTCTACTTGAGTATTTCCAAGCTTTGAGTGATGGTTGAAGATTAATTGATGAAAATTAGGCACTCCCTCTAGAACCCTCTCTATCACGCACTAGAAATATGAGAAATGAGCTTCAAAATGGTCTAAAGGGGTGTTTTAACCGAATGGGGGTCGGGTTTTAAATTAAGAAAATGGGTGCCCCGACACAGGTCTACGGTCGCATATGCGACCGCATAATGGTTATGCGGTCCGCAAAGTGACCGCAAAAATGGCTCTCAGGGGCCTGAACTCACGGCCCAGGTATGCGACCAGTATGCGGTCCGCATACTCGTTCTGCGCTAGCATAATGCACCGCAGAACTCTCTCCGCCAAAACTCACGAGGGATTATGCGATCGATATGCGGTCTGTATATCGATTATGCAGTCGCATAATTGATCGCAAAACTAACCTCAAATTGGCCAAACTTTCTGCTTCACTCTGCGACCATTATGCGGTCCGCATAGTGATTATGCGGCCACATAATGGGCCGCAGAAATGCGTTCTTCTGCGAAACATTTTCCTCTAAGTCCGTGGAGTACTGGCACCACGAAACCCTGAGTTTTTGGTTAAAATATTTACGGGTCCTTACATAGATATATGTATGTATGTATATGTGTGTGTGCAAGCTGATGAGGCTCGCATGAACAACTACTAATATACAAAATATACAAGACTCGTCTACAAGCTTCAAGCGATAGCTGAACTGTATCATGGTCGGGACAGGGCCTCGACCTACCCATCAAACATGTATATATAAAATGGACTTCAAGGTCTAGACCTGGTAACTTCGAGGGTGTAGAGCTTACCAACCGAGATGATGTTTGACTTTGTCTACTGGGAAGGTCTATCCACCTGTCTATCAGGATATGCTGGTATGAAATGTAGCATCCCCAGCAAGAGGAATGTCAATACGAAATAATGTACTGAGTATATAATGCAATAAAATAACTGAAAGATGAAACTGAATTGATAATATAATAATTGAAAGTACTTGGGAGTTAAAGATGGTCTGAAGATATGCTTACCTGCAGATACTGACTTGACTCTCTCAATATAGTAATAAATAGTTGTTCGGCCCTATACGGTTCGGTACGAATAACTGCTCTATCGCAGTAGGCTAGCTCATAGGCGCTAGGCCATACTAGGCTATGTATCTCGGCAATTCATGGCTCGCTCATAGGCGCTCAGCCACAGCAGGATCATTATATAACTTACCATATGATCAGAGGTTGCCCAATAGGGGCTTGCCCACCGATTATAGCTCAGTGGTGATGAAAATACTGTAATACTATATATATATAGACCCTCTACTCTCTTGACTGAAAGAAGACAATACTTAACTGAATAGAAAGTCCTAATAAGGGAGAATACTGTAACTTATGAGACTGGGGTAATGTTAATAAATTCAGGAATACAAACTTCTCTTATGTCTCCTTATCAAACACATAAAATTACGAGATCATGCCAAAATGAAAGAAAGGTTTAGCCTTAACATACCTTATCACAATATTTCACATAACCATGTTGAACTCGTCTCTTCGCACCTTAATCTACAACAACAATAATAATACTATCATTAAGTTACGAAAGGTACAACTATCGCATAACGAATGACACGCTTATTTTGTTTAAAAACGGACAACATCTCCCCTATAATCATTCCTTCCTCCCAATTCGAGACAACACCAAAAATACAAGACACAACAATAACAACATATATACACCACTTCCCAACCTTATATACATAACAAAATAGTACAAAATAGCCCAACACACCTCAATCTCTTCATACACAAAACGACCACCATAGTAGTGTCAAACATACCGAAATGGTTACGACGAACGACCAGCCCACCACAAGTTGAATAACAGTAGCAAAATAGCCAATCCAACACCAACACGAAACATCCCACAAAACAGTCCACTACAAGTTGAATAACTCGAACTCACAGCATCCAATAACCGTCCCGTGAGTCTTACAATTATAGAACGACTTTCCATACATTTCCAGCATAAAAAATGGATGAAATAGAGCAGTATACTTACCTTATTTGTTGAATATCTCAGCTCCTATCTTGGTTCTTCAAACCCTATGTTTTCCTTCAACTAGAACTTGAAAATAAGAGAAAATCAATATGGGTTTGTGTTCAATTTTTGGGAGGATTTTTGCAAGGGCTTATGTTTGATTTTTATGCCCTATTATCAGTGTGATATATGAATAGAATAGTCCCTTAAAAGGTCTCTTTGGACTACCTGAACTTTCACCTTTTTCCGCATATGTAGTACTCTCATTTAAGAAAATAGGTGATACCTACTTGTCACCTAGCAGTATGCGCAGTCTCACAAAAATGCACTATCTCTTTACTCTGATGTCATATTGACAAACAGTTTAATGCATGATAAAATACACCCATAGATATTCCATTTGATGGGTGGATCACCGCATAACTCGAAGTATATTGGGACAAAATCGCAGTGACATTTGTCACAAAATTCGGTAAAACTTATAAACGTAACATGTGATGACTTTCATCAACTTTTGTTCCACAACTAGCTTGACTTCAAAACATAACGCACGACTATAATATGAATAAAATAACTCATAACATAACCTCCTTATCATGTTAATCGCCCTAGTCTAACCCCAAAAGTACATGTTATAATATTCCAACTTGTCGACTTTTGACGAAACTTATTTTCTTCAATTCGTTTAGCTTCTAAGCCTTCCAACCCTCTTTGTACTTGGTATTCATGATCTTAAGAATTTGTAACCTCCAAGTTAACATGATTAATTTACTTTATGTACTTTCAAAAATTAACTCATATCTTAACTTACATCAATTGACTTGCAACGTACTTTTACGTACGAAAACATGGAGTGTATCATGAATTCACTCCGTCATTAGTTCAAATATTCTACAAGAACTCCTCTCTTAATTAAGTCTTAACCTCACGAGATGAGCCAATTTAAGCACGTGAAGATATACAAGAATGAATAGTGGATTGGTATTTAGGAAAACCTTTTTCGATTATTCTCCTAACTAGGTTTAATCAATGATTCATCTAGCCTCTTTCGATTACGTAGAAGAATCAATGAACTCAACCAAGTAAATAATGCAAAGATATCACGAGTTATTCCTCTCTCGATTACATGAACTAGTGAATATAGATGCAACAATTAAATCATCCAATATGATTAAATACATAAAATGTCACGACCCAAACCGATGGGCCGCGATGGGCACCCGGTACCTTACTCAACCTAGTACCAACGTAATATATCTTTCGTATCATTCTATCATAGGTAAATGAACCGGAGTAAATCATGAGGGAATACCAACTTATACATATGACATACTGGCCTATAGGCCAAAATGACCACCAGTACACTGAACATAGGCCGACAAGGCCATACAATCATTCATGTACATGACATATGTCTACAAGCCTCTAAGAGTACATAAATGTCATAAGGCCGGGACAGGGTCCCGACATACCAATCAATATGTGTCCAATGCAGACTGACCAAATATGCAACTCCGGAGCAAATGGAGCGTACCAACATCTTCCGATGAGTTGATAGCTTACTTGGAGGGCTCCCAACATCATATCATGCATAGGTATATGCGTACATAACATCATCAAGCCTCTGAAGGCATCCCATCATATCATCTCGGCCACTGTGGGCAAATCATCAACATATACCAGCTGATCAGGCGGTAGTGCGTATATACCACTGTAACCTTTTCCCACATCCCATATACTTATATACTCATATATACGTGTATATAACACCATCTAGTCATGGGTCAATGTACATGTATAAATGAATGCAATGCATGAGAAGTACGTCAATAAAATCTTTCGTAATGTCATAAGACCATTATGTCTCGGATTAATATCAAGAAATAAACATTATTAAATTACGTATTTTCTGAGACCCATGAACAGATGATATAATAATACGACACATGCGGTATCAAGAACATAAGCATCTCCATCATTTCTATGAATAGAGTTATTTATGAAAATTGTGCATTTGCTCGTTTCATTTGTATCGTGTGAATCATGCCAAGAAGAAAGAAGGGATAGCCTTAACATACCTGAATCGATTTTCATGACAATCCCTCTAACACATGTTGATTCCGACAAAACACATAACATCGAGATCGAAATAGGGAATAATTCGTATGAAATGCTCGAAGCAATAACGTTGCTATTGCAAAATCATCTTTGTTGAAACTTTCTTCTTATGATGTGAGAAATAACGTTGCTATGAAAAATAATGATTGATGAAATTCTTTCTTAAGAGAGGAGCAATAACATTTCTATGCAAAGTAATATTTGCTAAAATTCTTTCTTAAGTGATTATCAATTGATTTTGAACTATGAATGTTACCTTTAACCCCCACTTTGGATGACTAATACTTTGCTAAAGGCTTCTAATTTGGCTACCTAAATGTAATGAATCTTATTCATTTCTTGGGTCTGCCACGCTGGGGTTCCTTGGTCATATCCAAGGTTGTTAATTAATTAGACACTAATTTTTAATTAACTTGTTAATTCCCCCATTAACCAATAATTAACCAATTATCCACATAATTAAGAATTATCTCAAATTACATAAAATACTACTCACTTTTAACACACTTTATATGTCTTGTTATCATGGTCATATGGTACCTTGTATGGCATTAGTCCATAAATACTGGGTATTGAAGCTTGGACCATATTTTATCTCAAAATGTTAAACTTCGACGAAATTCATTTTCGTCGAATTGCTTACCCTATCACCTTCACGAATTTACTAATCACTTGTTTGAAACAGCATAATGCTTATAGTATCAAAATAATCTCATTCCCGAACTAATGTCGATTGACTTACGACGAAACTTTAACATACAAAAATGCGGGATGTAACATCTCATTTCCTAGCTTCCATCAATTTACTTACGGTGTACTTTCATGCACGGAAACATGGGGTGTAACATCATTCCCCCTTTTGGAACATTCGTCCTCGAATGTTGACTGATGCACTTATCATTTTCATAACCTATGTCTTCCGAATACTTTAGTATTCTCCTTGCCATCTAGGCAACTGATCTGTGAATAAATCCAAAGGCCAAGGCATTCACCCCTTTAGGCCTCTTTCTCCCACTATGACTTGTGGTCGAAATCCTTCTAATCTCGTAACTGTTGCTACCTTCTATCATGCTGTCTGTACGACTTTGACCTTGTAAATGCGCCTATGCGACTCTTCTTTCCTTTTCTCTCCAGTTTTTGGCCAATCTCTATGCCTCACTTTGTAAACATATACAAAGCTTGACAAGATGTCCCTCTGGGCATCTATTGGTATACTGATGTTCTTCGCTCGGTACTTTGTCGAACTTACAAATATTGCTATATCTTATTTCATAGGCCCGGTTATCTATCCGCATGACTTTACTGCATCTAAGTAGGTCATACTATACCATAACTCTTACCTCGATTTATCGTTACTGAGGTCTGCTATAAAACTCCAGGTTACTTTCGTTGCTTATCCCATATGAATAAATTTAAGTCTTTTAATGCTTCCTCATTAATTTTCATCTTAAGAATGATGTACTAATCTCATCTCATACTTTGTGAATTTTGTTCATCCATTGTTGATTCACCTCAATATTGATCTACAATCTACCACTGATAACTTGAAACCTCTTACGTAATCACTAGGGCTCATGTTGCATCGTGGAATATTTGAAGTGATTTTACTAATCCACCTGGGGGCGATACGATACTATACTTCCATAATCGTATTTCATAGCATCACAATGTCATTTACCTTACGTGGGTATTTTAATCATGTACAATTCATGAAATCATTACTTAATCGAAGGCCAAACGTCATCCTTCATCTATCACAATTACACCTTCATTCTACTACTAGGGCAACATTCCATCTCTTATAAATGCTACTAGTCTTAGACTCCTTTGAGTTCATTGAGGCTATACTGAGCTATCTTAGAGAAACCATCATCTTTCTTGTTTTCACGGGCTTAATCCCGAAAACTTATCCATTCTCGTCACCTTCTCACTTGCCTTTCCTTATCCTTACTCATGTCTTCCTAAAACGTTGTCGCTTTATCATTCTTTAGCTTGCAACCTACACATATCCATTTATACTATTCGCAACCTTCCTTCAACTTTCTTGCACCATAGATTTCCTTATATTATTCTGGAACATCAAGCGAGACATCACATCATCTCAAACACTTCTTTACTCTTTTATATAGACCTCTCAATACCTAGAAACTATAGGCTGGAAGGTATGCCACTGACGACGCCGTTATTATTCCTGGATACTGAATCCCAATGCTTCTAGCCTTTGATCTAATGTATGGACCATTCACAACCTTCTGCATTTGAGTGTCTCGTATGTTGTTCACCTTTACCTTACTTACTTTAAAATCTTGCATCACATATTCTATCTCTTTCATGACCTCCCTTCCACATAGGTATAATTCACATCCACAACTTGAAGCTCTACTATAATACTTGTACCTCTGGTGCATACACAATCCGGTGGGAGCTTCATATTGACTTCTTATGAGGCTGGTGCTCTTCTAACTGGCTTTATCGTAGAGCCGTTATAGAATATGGCTACTGTACTATCTCTCTTGTACCTCTGATATTAAGAGTGATTCTGCAATGTTCTCAATCACGATTTCTATAATATCTTGGGTCCAATAATCAGATTCCTGATTTACTTTGTTGATGTAACTCTTTAGTTTACTCTTCCTTCTGATCAGCCTCTATATAGCCTTAAGCTATCTTCCGATCTGCGGCTCCTGATATTAATTATTACTTTAGCCTTTCATTGGCGCAATGGAATATCCATGATACAAATCTTCTAACAATTCAATCATTTGTCTATGACCTGGACTCAATTCCTTCTTTTAACTTATACCGGATTCTTCTATAGATGTATGATTTTCAACATATATGTTGCACGGATAATACTCCGAACTCTTGAGTGCATTCATAACGTACTAACTCTGATGGAATAATTCCTTTCGTTTTATCTCAGCTTTCTTTAAAAGTATGCAATAACTTTTCCTGGTCTTTCCGCCACTTTGCTGCGTGCATACTTAGCTTATCTTAGGTCCCCCGCATGCCGGAGTTTTCATGCAACTCATATGTTCTCGAATATTACTTTTGATTTTACTTCTCGTTCACTAGCCATGGTAGGTGCCACTTTTTTATGGAGTGTATACAATATTGTAGTGGGACTATTTTTACAGTGGTTTGCTTTAATTTATTGTTAATTTCTATTACTCATCCTCACTTTTATCAATTGGTATTAGGTGGAATCACGTGTCCATGAAACCATATTATAAGTTTAATTGTTATCCAGTTTTAAGGGTAAACAGTTTGGCGCCCACTGTGGGGCTAAGGATAATAGTGATTGCTTAATACTGATTCCAATAACACACACTGATTTACACTTGTTCTCGTGAGAATCTTTCTTTTCAGGATAAACATGTTAAACTCACAAGCAGCGCCTACACATGGTGACAACAGCCTCGTATTTCATGGGGAAAATGACAATATAGCTGCCCTAGGGATCGAGGTGCCTTAGGCTGACCTCGAGGAAGCACCAATTGTAAATCCCGACGATGTCAGTTCACATGTCGCCCTAAACGCAAATTTGGGCGTTGATCTCGAAGGTAGCATACGCAGAGAAGTTCGATCAGGTGGTCGAGGTACGCAGGGTGGAGAAGATGGTGGAGTTAGCCTCCAATTGATATTCGAAATGTTATAGGCTCAATAAGCCGCTATAGCAAAACTACAAAATTAGCACCGAACACCGAGTAGGATCGAACCAGAAGTCGTTCATATGACTGAGCCTTTGCCGGAAAGGTCGAACGCCAATGAATTGGGGACTGACCCCACTATTATGCAAATGATCGAGGAGCTCACTAAACGGATTGAATCGGGAAAAAAGAAAATCGAGGCAAATGACAAGAAAATCGAGACATACAACTCCTGGGTTGACCAAATACCGGGGGCACCGTCGATTCTAAAGGGTATGGACTCAAAGAATTTTTTACAGAAGCCTTTCCCTCCAAGTGCGCCTTCGAAACACATTCCGAAGAAATTCCGAATGCCAGAAATTCCCAAGTACAATGGGACCACTGACCCTAATGAACATGTCACTTCGTATACATGTGCAATAAAAGGAAATTACTTGGAAGATGATAAGATTGAATCTGTTCTGATGAAGAATGATATGGTACCACAATTTGCCACCTAATTCCATCGATTCCTTCGCCATGATGGCAGACTCCTTCGTAAAGGCACATGTCGGAGCGATGAAGATTGCGACTAGAAAATTGGACCTCTTAAAGGTGAAACAAAAAGTCAACGAAATGTTGATGGAATTCGTATCTCGGTTCCAGATGGAACACATGAAACTACCACCGGTCATAGACGATTGGGTTGTTCAAGCCTTTACTCAAGGTTTGAAGGAACGAAGTTCGGTGGCATCACGATAGCTAAAGTAGAATTTAATTGAATATCCAGCGGTAACCTGGGCCGATGTGCCTAATCGGTACTAGTCAAATATCAGGGTCGAGGATGATCAATTGGGGACCCCTACGGTTCCTCTTATCCAAACAAGCCTGTCTACATAACTCAAAGGAATATCGATAGAGAACCCTAGTCGAGCATAGATCGGTATCAACCATACAACGCAGATCGTAGAAATAATGGCCCAGGACACAATCCCATCCAAAATGATCAAAGGAACAGTCAAAGACAACACTCTCGAGGGCTTATGAGCAAAAGTAGCTTCGATAAACATGCCAATCCCACAAAAGCACCATGATTATCAGAATACAACTTCAGCATCGACGCATCAGGTATTGTGTCAGCCATTGGGAGAATCAAAGATACTAGATGGCCCAGACCCCTACAAACTGATCCATCCCAAAGGAACCCTAATCAAATATGCAAATACCATGGTACACATGGTCATAAAATCGAAGACAACAAACAACTAAGGGAAGAGGTGGCCCGTCTATTCAACGAGGGTCACCTTCGAGAATTATTCAGAGACCGAGCTAAAAACCATTTCAGAGACAGGGATACAGACATGAAAAACGAGTAGGATGAACCACAACATGTGATTCACATGATCATTGGTGGGGTCGATATTCCACAAAGGCCCATGTTCAAACACACTAAAGTATCAATCACCAGGGAAAAAGGAACTCGAGATTATGTGCCAGAAGGCACTTTATCATTCAATGATGAGGAAGCAGAAGGGAATCACAACCCCACAATGATGCTTTGGTAATATCTATCCATATGAATAAAATTCAGGTTAAACATGTTTTAATTGAACCAGGAAGCTCATCCAATATTATTCGATCGAGGGTCGTGGAGCAGCTCGGCCTACAAGATCAGATCGTACCCGCAACTCAGATTCTCAATGTCTTCAACATTGTGAGTGAAACAACTAATGGTGTAATAATCCTACCAGTAAATGTAGTCGGAACTATTCAAGAAATAATGTTCCATGTGATCGAAGGCGATATGAGATACAACACGCTGCTCGGAAGACCCTAGATTCACAACATGAGGGCGGCCCCCTCAACCCTTCACCATATGCTGAAGTTCCCAACACCGGATGGAGTACAAATGGTGTATGGGGAACATCATGATGCTAAAGAGATGTTCGCGGTAGACGAAGTGGTACCGGTATCGGCTCTTTCGTCAACAAAGGGATCGAAGTCCAAAGGAAAAAAGGAAGCTAAATAGCAACCACAACTACCATCTTTGACTCAGTCGGGGAAGCAGGGCACAGACGAGGATGATGACTACTGGATCCCTCGATCCTTCATAATCCTCGAGGATTCCAACGCCACCAAATCGATAGTCGAGGAGCTGGAACAAGTCATACAGATCGGGCATCTACCTGATCAAAAGGTATACCTGGGTACTGGGTTAAACCCCGAGCTCAGGGAAAAACTCATTAAATTTCTTATCAATAATATGGATTGTTTTGCTTGGTCCCACCTAGATATGACAGGGATCCCGCCGGAAATCGCTACACATCGACTGAGCTTGGACCCGAAGTTCCGACCCGTTAAACAAAAGAGAAGACCCCAGTCCGAGGTAAAACATGTATTCATCAAGGACGAGGTAACCAAACTTCTCATTATAGGATCCATTCAGGAGGTAAAATATCTTGAATGGTTAGAAAACGTAGTCGTAGTCCCTAAAAAGAGAAATAAACTTAGAATGTGCATAGACTATAAAGATTTTAACAAGGCATGTCCAAAAGACTCTTTCCTCTGCTGAATATCGATCGCATGATCGATGCCACGACCGGCCATGAGATCCTTAGTTTTCTCGATGCCTATTTCGTGTAAAATCAAATACAAATGAACCCGGAGGATCAGGAAAAGACTTCGTTCATCACTAAGTACGACACCTATTGTTATAATGTAATGCCGTTTGGATTAAAACATGCTGGTGCCACTTATCAACGCTCAGTAAATCGAATGTACGAAGAATAAATAGGTAAGTCAATGGAGGTTTATATTGACGATATGCTAGTTAAGTCCCTGCGAGCAGAGGACCATTTGACATATTTGCAGGAGACCTTCGATATACTAAGGAAATACAACATGAAACTCAACTCGGAAAAATGTGCATTCGGGGTCGGCTCGGGCAAGTTACTCGGCTTTATGGTATCAAATCGGGGTATCAAAATCAACCCCGATAAGATCAAGGCAATCGAAGACATCACAGGAGTGGAATATGGTAAGAGGTACAAAGATTAACAGGGCGCATAGCCACCCTAGGCCGATTCATCTCGAGGTCTTCTGATAGAAGTCAAAGGTTCTTCTCACTGCTCAAAAAGCAGAATAATTTTGCATGGACCCTGGAATGCCAACAAGAATTGGAAGAATTAAAGTGGTACCTCTCGAGCCCGCCATTGCTTCATACTCCAAAAGCTGACGAGCAACTCTACTTGTACTTAACAGTCTCGGAAAAATCGTGGTAAGTGGGGTCCTAGTTTGAGAAGAACAAGGTACGCAATTTTCTGTTTACTATGTTAGTCGAACTTTAGGTGCGGTCGAAACCCGGTACCCATACTTTTAAAAATTAGCGCTTGCGCTAATAAGCGCCTCTAGGAAATTAAAACCATATTTTCAGTATCACCTGATCTGTGTGGTGACTACATATCCCCTTCGCAATATTTTGCATAAGCCCGAACTTTCGGGCCGATTGGCCAAATGGAACATCGAGATCAATGGGTACAATATCGAATACCGACCCCGAACGACCATCAAGTCTCAAATCATAGCGGACTTCATGGCCGACTTTACGCCAGCCCTCGTACCCGAGGTCGAAAAGGAACTATTATTAAAGTCGGGTACATCATCAGGGGTGTGGACCCTCTTCACAGACTGCGCTTCGAACGGGAAGGGGTCGGGGCTAGGCATCGTTTTGAAGCTGCCCACGGGTAATACAATTAGACAAGCTATCAAAACTTCCAAGTTAACTAACAATGAGGCCGAGTTTGAGGCCATGATTGCAGGTCTCGAGCTAGCTAAAGGTATGGGAGAAGAAGTCATCGAGGCCAAATGTGACTCCCTACTTGTGGTAAACCAAGTCAACAAAACTTTCGAGGTTCGAGAAGATCGAATGCAGAGGTACTTGGATAAATTACAGGTGACTCTACATCTGTTTAAAGAATGGACCTTACAGCATGTGCCTCGAGAACAAAATAGTGAGGCCGATGGCCCTTGCAAATTTGGGGTCATCAGTCGAAGACCGCAGGATTATCTTGGGGACTGTCGTACAACACTCAAGGTCAGTAATCCAAAGATTTGATAGCGCCGAAGCTCTAATCCCGGTTGAAGTCGGGGAACCTAGCGTCAAGTTTCGGTATGCAATGAAAGAATTTAATGATGGGGCTATGAATACAAGCCTCGAATTACTAGATGAAAAACGGGAAACCGCCCACATTCGAATGGCCACACAGAAATAGCGGATCGAAAGGTACTACAATCGACGAGCCAATCTTTGACACTTTTAAATTCGGGACTTGGTTTTGAGGAAGGTCACCCTCAATACTCGAGACCCTAACGAAGGAAAACTTGGCCCGAACTGGGAGGGACCATATTAGGTCCTCGATATCATCGGAAAGGGATCCTACAAACTTGGCACGATGAATGACGAACAATTACCAAACAATTGGAACATATCAATCCTCAAACGATATTACTGCTAAGGTACGACCTTCTCCATTTTCGTTTATATTTTATACTAACCATTTGCAGGTGTTTAATCGAAGACACCAAAGGATTCTTCAAACACAAAGTCCTTAGGTCTGAAAACATGTGTTGCACTCTTTTTCCTTTAGACAAGTTTTTGTCCCAAATGGGTTTTTCCGGTGAGGTTTTTAACAAGGCAACCATTGTTCGTGCTAAGTTAGAGCAATTCAACAGTATCTGAGGCTCCTTTACAATCAACCTAAAATACTGGGGGGTATCACCCTCAGATAGTTACAAGGAAAATACTTCGTGTCAACAAGGTATTGATAGGTAACTTTTGTGAAGGACCAAATGGTCAAATGAACCATGTCATGTAGATTACTCGAGCCCTAATGGGAAAACATGTATGCATGTATAATCTATTGAAAGAAGTATTTTTACTTACCAAATGTTTCATGCCTTTGAGAAATTTATACTTTACTATTTCATACTTATGATCTATTGTGGAAACTGGCTTAAGAACCGATCACAACTGAAGTTCAAACAATTTACCCTATACTCAGGGACTGCCGTCCAAAAAATTGACATGATCGAATTACTAAACATCGAAATCGTAAGACCTTAAAATGGCAAGCCTCAATTTTATAGGCCACGGCCACCTCGCTCAGGGACTGACACTTCGAATGAGTTTGAAGTATAGCAGGGAAACAAGCCTAAGGGGTAAATCTCAAACTAATGGCTACATCCAAATTAACACGGTTCGGAGACGTCTGAATTCCATTATAAAACAGGCCTTCAAATATTTTAATAAACCTGTTATAAAGGCTACCCTCGACTGAATTACTAAGGGTCCCGATAATATCGTCCTGTTAAAAACCTGTTAAACAGGCCTTCAAAAACTTATTTTAAACTAAGGCATTACGAAACAAAGGGTCTCAATAATATCGACCCTTGAAAATCCTAACGTGTATGGAATCGTTCGAACTCTCGAGCAAATCCCTTATTTCATGCTAAGGCACAACAGATTTTATATGATTAAACAATAAAAGCCGAAAAGAGGGATAAGGCCATTCTTTTTACTATGGACGTATCGGCCTAATTCAAGAGCCTAAAGGGCCATTTTATTTTTGAGTTCGAGAAATCATCCTCACTCAACTAAAACCTAAGGATCACCCCACTACAAGTTCGAGCAAGTATTCACTCGATTATAAAAACTACACTAGTCCGACTTTGATCAAATTGCCTAAGCCTCAAACTTATGAACAAAATTTTCATAAGGCATGAATGAAATAAAACTTTCACAAGGAACAAAAAGAAATTGGAAAGTAAAGTTCAAAATGGTGAAGAAAGGAGCTATTTATAGATTTCACTACGACTGTTCAAAATTGGCGGTGGCCGACCATCGACTGACGCGCATTTAATGCCTTAGTAACTGTACAGATGGGACGTTTCGGTTACTTCTGTCGCTTACGTCAAAAGGATGACATCATTTGACCGAGACCGGGAAGTTGCATCGAAGGAAGGCCTCATAACGGAACAGACTAAATCACGAGGATAAGGTACCGAGTTCATAATCGAGGTACCTGTCGAGATCGAGGCTAGTAGAGATCGAAGCAAAAATAGACAGACATCGAGCAAAGATCGAAGATAACATAATAACAAAAAGGCAAGTTATCCGTGACTGGTCGAGGATCATGGCGTAAATCACGGTGACTGGTCGAGTATCATGATGTAAATCTCATAATAGATCGGATCAAAAATAGTTAATTAGCTAATCATGAGATTTACTTATGTAGTTTGAATTATACCATAAGTGGAATTCCTCTACAATATAAAGGGGGGTTCTAATCATTTGTAACACACGGTGGATAGGTACAAAAGCAATATAATTCTCATTCTCGTTTACACTATTGTTCATCAGCTTGTTACACTTTAATTGTTCTTCCATCAACTAGTTCAAGGCTGTCCAAACTCGACGACTGAGTTCCATTCAGTGCGGACCGCAAGAAAGTGAGTGCGGCCGCATAACAAAAACTGCGGAACGCACAATTTTGAGTGCGGCCACACAACTCCAAGTTCAGACTACTGGGATCTCTGATGTTTCATCAGTGCGGACCGCACAAAAATGAGTGCGGCCGCACAAGTCCACTTCGGATCGCAGGATTCAAGCACACAATTATACTAACTCGGAGAGCTGCGGAGCGCACAAAAGTGTGTGCAGCCGCATAGCCTCTAGAGCAGATAACATAAAATAATGAGTGCGGTCGCATTCTTCAAAATTCATGGGCACTCTTTAGGGTTCATGCAGTATTTTCTTAATCTAGACCCGGTTTGCACAATTAAACATGGATAGCTACTTACCCAGGCCCCAATTAACACTTAATATGCTACCCACAGGATTGTAAGCAGAAAAAGACTAACTATTGACATTTTAGACATGTAATTAACGCTAAATAAAAGAACAAAACAAAACAAAAGATGAAAAATCTATAGATGGAATTAACACACCAGTTATGAAGATGCAGGTGATGAAATGAGGGACAATTTGAGATCAATGTGGAGATTTACTGTGCTAGTCTAGCTTCAGGGCTCAGAAGGTCGAAAAGTGTAAAATTAAGAGAGAAGCCCTATTTATACTTTTACCCGTGGTAATGGCACTGACAGTCTAGCATAAACAGGCGGACCGGAAGATGAGGGTGGGATGGCTGCTGTCCCGATGGAAGTACCATCTACGGTGGAAGGCTCGGCAGCTGAATCAGTAACCACTACCACTGGCCAGCGGAGGTAGTAGCTTTACCCTTTAATTTCGAGTTGTCATCTCCCTGAAGGTGGTACCATGAAAAAGGCTTCTTGGCCTCTACTTCTATATCATAATGCTTTGGCTCCATCCCTTGATCATTGAAATATTTTGTAAGGAAGTTTGGGTACAGATAGGTTCTTTCACCCTCCTGGATAGCTAAAGTTATGTTGGTGGACATGATGGCACCTACATTTATCGGATACCCCACCATAATTGAATCCACCAAGACTTCACGGGGAAGTGGAAGCATGTTTTCACTGAGGCACGGGTCAATGTGGCTACACCAAATGTTTGCCACCCTTTTGCTTCAAAGTTTAGGGTGGCTCGGACTATTGGAACACCTGCTGTGAGCCAAAGCGGTACTAAACCTTGAATTTCCAGAATCTCAGCTAGCCATGGGCGAGCTGCATAACCCATAGCCAGCTTCTCCAGGTATTGGACTGCCTCCGATTCCTCAAACCCCACATACTTGTTCATAGCACATGTATCAAAGCAGATTTTCAGATTCTGCACTTTTGTCACCTTAGTTCCCATTTTTATGTGAGCAACATTTGCTTAGAATTCCTTGACCAGGTTTAAGTGCTAGTGGTAGGTTACTTTCACTTCACCCTTGGGCTTAGGAGGGTTCTGCCCTCTGTTACAATGCATCGCCTCTACCACGTGAGTGAACCATTGTATTCAATGCATAAGGATAAGAGTTAGTTAGATTAGTAAACTATAGGTGCATGCATAACAATTGCAGTAAAGCAGTCTCAGAAGGGGCAGTGCGGACCGCACAAAACTGAGTGCAACCGCAAATTTCTCAGTGCGGACCGCAAGAAAGTGAGTGTGGCAGCATAACAAAAAGTGTGGAACGCATAATTTTGAGTGCGGCCGCAAAACTCCAGGTTCAGACTACTAGGATCTCTGATGTTTCATCAGTGCGGACCGCACAAAAATGAGTGCGGCCGCACAAGTCCACTTTGTACCGCAGAATTCAAGCACACAATTATACTAACTCGGAGAGCTGCGGAACGCACAAAAGTGTGTGCGGCCGCATAGCCTCTAGAGCAGACAACACAAAATAATGAGTGCGGTCACATTCTTCAAAATGCATGGGCACTTTTTAGCGGTCATGCAGTCTTTTCATAATCTAGACCTGGTTTGCACAATTAAACATGGATAGCTACTTACCCAGGCCCCAATTAACACTTAATATGCTACCCACAGGATTGTAAGCAGAAAAAGACTAACTATTGACATTTTAGACATGTAATTAACGCTAAATAAAAGAACAAAACAAAACAAAAGATGAAAAATCTATAGATGGAATTAACACACCAGTTATGAAGATGCAGGTGATGAACTGAGGGACAATTTGAGAGCAATCTGGAGGTTTACTGCGCTATTCTAGCTTCAGGGCTCAGAAGATCGAAAAGTGTAAAATTAAGAGAGAAGCCCTATTTATACTTTTACCCGTGGTAATGGCACTGACAGTCTAGCATAAACAGGCAGATCGGAAGATGAGGGTGGCATGGCTGCTGTCCCGATGGAAGTACTGGCTACGGTGGAAGGCTCGGCAGCTGAATCAGTAACCACTACCACTGGCCAGTGGAGGTAGTAGCTTTACCCTTTAATTTCGAGTTGTCATCTCCTGAAGGTGGTACCATGAAAAAGGCTTCTTGTCCTTTACTTCTGTATCATAATGCTGCGGCTCCATCCCTTGATCCTTGAAATATTTTGTAAGGAAGTTTGGGTACGGATAAGATCTTTCACCCTTCTAGATAGCTAAAGTTATGTTGGTGGACATGATGGCACCTACATTTATCGGATACCCCGCCATAATTGAATCCCCCAAGACTACAAGGGGAAGTGGAAGCATGTTTTCACTGAGGCATGGGTCAATGTGACTACACACGAACGTTTGCCGCCCTTTTGCTTCAAAGTTTAGGGTGGCTCGGACTATTGGAACTCCTGCTGTGAGCCACTGAAGGTACTGACCCTCGAATTTATAGAATCTCAGCTTGCCATGGGCGAGCTGCATCACCCATAGCCAGCTTCTCCAGGTATTGGACTGCCTCCGATTCCTCAAACCCCACATACTTGTTCAGAGCACATGCATCAAAGCATATTTTCAGATTGTGCACATTTGTCACCTTAGTTCCCATTTTTATGTGAGCAACATTTGCGTAGAATTCCTTGACTAGGTACTCGTTTGCATCTAGGACGCTGGTGTGAAACATTTCCATCATTTCTGCACTTGGAATTGCCTAAGGATATTGGGGTTGTGCTTGTTCAAATCTTTCATCAGAAATTATCGCTAAAGAGTGAGCGACCTCTGTGTCCACCATTGCATAAACTTTGCAAAGGCGGTAGCAATGACAAATCTGTCCTCCCATACCTCAGGTCTCTTAGATCTCTCCAAACCTCCCACTGCAATATCACCCCCTCTCCCATTGTCTGGGACATCATCATCATCATTCACATCAATTGGGTTAGCTGGAGCATGTGAGGAAGAGGGCTCAGAATCTTGACTACACTCTTTCGAACCTTCAGACGAACTGGAAGAAGAAGATGACTCATCTACTAGGTGGAATCTACAAGGAAATTGTTCTGATTGGGCTTCCGGCTGCGATTGTAGGGAGTTACCCTCAGAAGCTTCCCGATATGGGACATATTCACTGGTGTCTGGGGGTTCGGGTGGACGTTTGGCTGTAACTTTCTTACTTATAGCCATTTTAAGTGCTAGTGGTAGGTTGCTTTTTCCTCGCCCTCGGGCTCATGAGGGTTCTGCCCTCTGTTACGATGCATCGCCTCTACCACGTGAGTGAACCATTGTATTTAATGCATAAGGATAAGAGCTAGTTAGATTAATAAACTACAGGTGCATGCATAACAATTGCAGTAAAGCAGTCTCAAAAGGGGGCAGTGCGGACCGCACAAAACTGAGTGCTGCCGCAAATTGCTCAGTGCGGACTGCAAGAAAGTGAGTGCGGTTGCATAACAAAAAGTGCGGCCGCACAACTCCAGGTTCAGACTACTGGGATCTCTGATGTTTCATCAGTGAGAACCGCACAAAAATGAGTGCGGCCACAAAAGTCCACTTCCGACCGCAAAATTCAAGCACACAAATATACTAACTCGGTGAGCTGTGGAGCACACAAAAGTGTATGCGGCCGCATAGCCTCTAGAGCAGACAACACAAAATATCGTGTGCGGTCGCATTCTTCAAAATTCATGCGCACTTTTTAGGGTTCATGCAGTCTTTTCATAATATAGACCTGGTTTGCATAATTAAACATGGATAGCTACTTACCCAGGCCCCAATTAACACTTAATATGCTACCCACAGGATTGTAAGCAGAAAAAGACTAACTATTGACATTTTAGACATGTAATTAACACTAAATAAACAAATAAAACAAAACAAAAGATGAAAAATCTATAGATGGAATTAACACACCAGTTATGAAGATGCAGGTGATGAAATGAGGGACAATTTGAGAGCAATGTTGAGATTTACTATGCTAGTCTAGCTTCAGGGCTCAGAAGATCGAAAAGTGTAAAATTAAGAGAGCAGCCCTATTTATACTTTTACCCGTGGTAATGGCACTGACAGTCTAGCATAAACAGGCAGACCGGAAAATGAGTGGCATGGCTGCTATCCCGATGGAAGTACTGGCTACGGTGGAAGGCTCGGCAGCTGAATCAGTAACCACTACCATTGGCCAGTGGAGGTAGTAGATCTACCCTTTAATTCGAGTTGTCATCTCCTGAAGGTGGTACCATGAAAAAGGCTTCTTGTCCTTTACTTCTGTATCATAATGCTGCGGCTCCATCCCTTGATCCTTGAAATATTTTGTAAGGAAGTTTGGGTACGGATAGGATCTTTCACCCTTCTGGATAGCTAAAGTTATGTTGGTGGACATGATGGCACCTACATTTATCGGATACCCCGCCATAATTGAATCCCCCAAGACTACAAGGGGAAGTGGAAGCATGTTTTCACTGAGGCATGGGTCAATGTGGCTACACACGAACGTTTGCCGCCCTTTTGCTTCAAAGTTTAGGGTGGCTCGGACTATTGGAACTCCTACTGTGAGCCACTGCGGTACTGACCCTCGAATTTCTAGAATCTCAGCTAGCCATGGGCGAGCTGCATCACCCATAGCCAGCTTCTCCAGGTATTGGACTGCCTCCGATTCCTCAAACCCCACATACTTGTTCAGAGCACATGCATCAAAGCATATTTTAAGATTGTGCACCTTTGTCACCTTAGTTCCCTTTTTTATGTGAGCAACATTTGCGTAGAATTCCTTTACCAGGTACTTGTTTGCATCTAGGACGCTGGTGTGAAACATTTCCATCAATTCCGCTCTTGGAATTGCCTAAGGATATTGGGGTTGTGCTTGTTCAAATCATTCATCAGAAATTATCGCTAAAGAGTGAGCGACCTCTATGTCTACCATTGTATAAACTTTGAAAAGGTGGTAGCAATGACAAATCTGTCCTCCCATACCTCAGGTCTCTTACATCTCTCCAAACCTCCCACTGCAGTATCACCCCCTCTCCACATTGTCTGGGACATCATCATCATCATTCACATCAATTGGGTTAGCTGGAGCATGTGAGGAAGAGGGCTCAGAATCTTGACTACACTCTTTCGAACCTTCAGACGAACTGGAAGAAGAAGATGACTCATCTACTAGGTGGAATCTACAAGGAAATTGTTCTGATTGGGCTTCCGGCTGCGATTGTAGGGAGTTACCCTCAGAAGCTTCCCGATATGGGACATATTCACTGGTGTCTGGGGGTTCGGGTGGACGTTTGGCTGTAACTTTCTTACTTATAGCCATTTTAAGTGCTAGTGGTAGGTTGCTTTTACCTCGCCCTCAGGCTCAGGAGGGTTCTGCCCTCCCTTGCGATGCATCGCCTATACCATGTGAGCTAACCATTGTCTTCAATGCATAAGGATAAGAGCTAGTTAGATTAGTAAACTACATGTGCATGCATAACAATTGCAGTAAAGCAGTCTCAGAAGGGGCAGTGCGGACCGCACAAAACAGAGTGCGACCGCAAATTGGTCAGTGCGGACCGCAAGAAAGTGAGTGCGGCCGCTTAACAAAAATTGCAGCGGCCGCACAACTCCAGGTTCAGACTACTGGGATCTCTAGTGTTTCATCAGTGCGAACCGCACAAAAATGAGTGCGGCCACAAAAGTCCACTTCGGACCGCAGAATTCAAGCACACAATTATACTAACTCGGTGAGATTTGGAGCGCACTAAAGTGTGGGCGGCCGCATAGCCTCTAGAGCAGACAACACAAAATAATAAGTACACAATTAAACATGGATAACTACTTACCCAGGCCCCAATTAACACTTAATATGCTACCCACAGGATTGTAAGCAGAAAAAGACTAACTATTGACATTTTAGACATGTAATTAACGCTAAATAAAAGAACAAAACAAAACAAAAGATGAAAAATCTATAGATGGATTTAACACACCTGTTATGAAGATGCAGGTGATGAAATAAGGGACCATTTGAGAGCAATCTGGAGATTTACTGTGCTATTCTAGCTTCAGGGCTCAGAAGATCGAAAAGTGTAAAGTTAAGAGAGAAGCCCTATTTATACTTTTACCCGTGGTATTGGCACTGACAGTCTAGCATAAACAGGCAGACCGAAAGAAGAGGGTGGCATGGCTGCTGTCCCGATGGAAGTACCGGCTACAGTGGAAGGCTGCGCAGCTGAATCAGTAACCACTACCACAGGCCAATGGAGGTAGTAGCTTTACCCTTTAGTTTCGAGTTGTCATCTCCTGATGGTGGTACCATGAAAAAGGCTTCTTGTCCTTTACTTCTATATCATAGTGCTTTGGCTCCATCCCTTGATCCTTGAAATATTTTGTAAGGAAGATTGGGCACGGATAGGATCTTTCACCTTTCTGGATAGCTAAAATTATGTTGTTGGACATGATGGCACCTACATTTATCAGATACCCCGCCATAATTGAATCCACCAAGACTGCACGGGGAAGTGGAAGCATGTTTTCACTGAGGCATGGGTCAATGTGGCTACACACGAACGTTTGCCGCCCTTTTGCTTCAAAGTTTAGGGTGGCTCGGACTATTGGAACTCCTACTGTGAGCCACTGCGGTACTGACCCTCGAATTTCTAGAATCTCAGCTAGCCATGGGCGAGCTGCATCACCCATAGCCAGCTTCTCCAGGTATTGGACTGCCTCCGATTCCTCAAACCCCACATACTTGTTCAGAGCACATGCATCAAAGCATATTTTAAGATTGTGCACCTTTGTCACCTTAGTTCCCTTTTTTATGTGAGCAACATTTGCGTAGAATTCCTTTACCAGGTACTCGTTTGCATCTAGGACGCTGGTGTGAAACATTTCCATCAATTCCGCTCTTGGAATTGCCTAAGGATATTGGGGTTGTGCTTGTTCAAATCATTCATCAGAAATTATCGCTAAAGAGTGAGCGACCTCTATGTCTACCATTGTATAAACTTTGAAAAGGTGGTAGCAATGACAAATCTGTCCTCCCATACCTCAGGTCTCTTACATCTCTCCAAACCTCCCACTGCAGTATCACCCCCTCTCACATTGTCTGGGACATCATCATCATCATTCACATCAATTGGGTTAGCTGGAGCATGTGAGGAAGAGGGCTCAGAATCTTGACTACACTCTTTCGAACCTTCAGACGAACTGGAAGAAGAAGATGACTCATCTACTAGGTGGAATCTACAAGGAAATTGTTCTGATTGGGCTTCCGGCTGCGATTGTAGGGAGTTACCCTCAGAAGCTTCCCGATATGGGACATATTCACTGGTGTCTGGGGGTTCGGGTGGACGTTTGGCTGTAACTTTCTTACTTATAGCCATTTTAAGTGCTAGTGGTAGGTTGCTTTTACCTCGCCCTCAGGCTCAGGAGGGTTCTGCCCTCCCTTGCGATGCATCGCCTATACCATGTGAGCTAACCATTGTCTTCAATGCATAAGGATAAGAGCTAGTTAGATTAGTAAACTACATGTGCATGCATAACAATTGCAGTAAAGCAGTCTCAGAAGGGGCAGTGCGGACCGCACAAAATAGAGTGCGACCGCAAATTGGTCAGTGCGGACCGCAAGAAAGTGAGTGCGGCCGCTTAACAAAAATTGCAGAACGCACAATTTTGAGTGCGGCCGCACAACTCCAGGTTCAGACTACTGGGATATCTGGTGTTTCATCAGTGCGAACCGCACAAAAATGAGTGCGGCCACAAAAGTCCACTTCGGACCGCAGAATTCAAGCACACAATTATACTAACTCGGTGAGATTTGGAGCGCACTAAAGTGTGGGCGGCCGCATAGCCTCTAGAGCAGACAACACAAAATAATAAGTACACAATTAAACATGGATAACTACTTACCCAGGCCCCAATTAACACTTAATATGCTACCCACAGGATTGTAAGCAGAAAAAGACTAACTATTGACATTTTAGACATGTAATTAACGCTAAATAAAAGAACAAAACAAAACAAAAGATGAAAAATCTATAGATGGATTTAACACACCTGTTATGAAGATGCAGGTGATGAAATAAGGGACCATTTGAGAGCAATCTGGAGATTTACTGTGCTATTCTAGCTTCAGGGCTCAGAAGATCGAAAAGTGTAAAGTTAAGAGAGAAGCCCTATTTATACTTTTACCCGTGGTATTGGCACTGACAGTCTAGCATAAACAGGCAGACCGAAAGAAGAGGGTGGCATGGCTGCTGTCCCGATGGAAGTACCGGCTACAGTGGAAGGCTGCGCAGCTGAATCAGTAACCACTACCACAGGCCAATGGAGGTAGTAGCTTTACCCTTTAGTTTCGAGTTGTCATCTCCTGATGGTGGTACCATGAAAAAGGCTTCTTGTCCTTTACTTCTATATCATAGTGCTTTGGCTCCATCCCTTGATCCTTGAAATATTTTGTAAGGAAGATTGGGCACGGATAGGATCTTTCACCCTTCTGGATAGCTAAAATTATGTTGTTGGACATGATGGCACCTACATTTATCAGATACCCCGCCATAATTGAATCCACCAAGACTGCACGGGGAAGTGGAAGCATGTTTTCATTGAGGCATGGGTCAATGTGGCTACACACGAACGTTTGCCACCCTTTTGCTTCAAAGTTTAGGGTGGCTCGGACTATTGGAACTCCTTCTGTGAGCCACTTAGGTACTAACCCTCGAATTTCCATAATCTCAGCTAGCCATGGGCGACCTACATCACCCATAGCCAGCTTTTCCAGGTATTGGACTGCCTCAAATTCCTCAAACCCCACATACTTGTTCAGAGCACATGCATCAAAGCAGATTTTTAGATTCTGCACTTTTGTCACTTTAGTTCCCTTTTTTATGTGAGCAACATTTGCGTAGAATTCCTTGACCAGGTACTCGTTTGCATCTAGGACGCTGGTGTGAAACATTTCCATTATTTCTGCTCTTGGAATTGCCTAAGGATATTGGGGTTGTGCTTGTTCAAATATTTCATCAGAAATTATCGCTAAAGAGAGAGCGACCTCTGTGTTCACCATTCCATAAACTTTGCAAAGGTGGTAACAATGACAAATCTGTCCTCCCATACCTCAGGTTTCTTAGATCTCTCCAAACCTCCCACTGCAGTACCACCCCCTCTCTCATTGTCTGGGACATCATCATCATCATTCACATCAATTGGGTTAGCTGGATCATGTGAGGAAGAGGGTTCAGAATCTTGACTACACTCTTTCGAACCTTCAGACGAACTGGCAGAAGAAGATGACTCATCTACTAGGTGGAATCTACAAGGAAATTGTTCTAATTGGGCTTCCAGCAGTGATTGTGGGGAGTTACCTTCAGAAGCTTCCCGATATGGGACATACTCACCGGTGTCCGGGGGTTCGGGTTGACGTTTGACTGTAACTTTCTTACTTATAGCCATTTTAAGTGCTAGTGGTAGGTTGCTTTTACCTCGCCCTCAGGCTCAGGAGGGTTCTGCCCTCTCTTGCGATGCATCGGCTCTACCACGTGAGCGAACCATTGTCTTCAATGCATAAGGATAAGAGCTAGTTAGATTAGTAAATTACATGTGCATACATAACAATTGCAGTAAAGCAGTCTCAGAAGGGGCAGTGCGGCCGCAAATTGGTCAGTGCGGACCGCAAGAAAGTGAGTGCGGCCACATAACAAAATTTGCAGAACGCACAATTTTGAGTGCGGCCGCACAACTCCAGGTTCAGACTACTGGGATCTTTGGTGTTTCATCAGTGCGAACCGCACAAAAATGAGTGCGGCCACAAAAGTCCACTTCGAACCGCAGAATTCAAGCACACAACTATACTAACTCGGTGAGATTTGGAGCGCACAAAAGTGTGGGCGGCCGCATAGCCTCTAGAGCAGACAACACAAAATAATGAGTGCACAATTAAACATGGATAACTACTTACCCAGGCCCCAATTAACACTTAATATGCTACCCACAGGATTGTAAGCAGAAAAAGACTAACTATTGACATTTTAGACATGTAATTAACGCTAAATAAAAGAACAAAACAAAACAAAAGATGAAAAATCTATAGATGGAATTAACACACCAGTTATGAAGATGCAGGTGATGAAATGAGGGACCATTTGAGAGCAATCTGGAGATTTACTGTGCTATTCTAGCTTCAGGGCTCAGAAGATCGAAAAGTGTAAAATTAAGAGAGAAGCCCTATTTATACTTTTACCCGTGGTAATGGCACTGACAGTCTATCATAAAAAAGCCGACCGGAACGTGAGGGTCGCATGGCTGCTGTCCCGATGGAAGTACCGGCTACGGTGGAAAGCTCGGCAGCTGAATCAGTAACCACTACCACTGGCCAGTGGAGGTAGTAGCTTTACCCTTTAATTTTGAGTTGTCATCTCCTAAAGGTGGTACCATGAAATAGGCTTCTTGTCTTTTACTTCTATATCATGGTGCTTTGGCTCCATCCCTTGATCCTTGAAATATTTTGTAAGGAAGATTGGGCACGGATAAGATCTTTCACCCTTCTGGATAGCTAAAGTTATGTTGGTGGACATGATGGCACCTACATTTATCAGATATCCCGCCATAATTGAATCCACTAGGACTACACGGGGAAGTGGAAGCATGTTTTCACTGAGGCATGGGTCAATGAGGCTACACACGAACGTTTGCCGCCCTTTTGCTTCAAAGTTTAGGGTGGCTCGGACTATTGGAACTCCTACTGTGAGCCACTGCGGTACTGACCCTCGAATTTCTAGAATCTCAGCTAGCCATGGGCGAGCTGCATCACCCATAGCCAGCTTCTCCAGGTATTGGACTGCCTCCGATTCCTCAAACCCCACATACTTGTTCAGAGCACATGCATCAAAGCAGATTTTCAGATTCCGCACCTTTGTCACCTTAGTTCCCTTTTTTATGTGAGCAACATTTGCGTAGAATTCCTTGACTAGGTACTCGTTTGCATCTAGGATGCTTGTGTTAAACATTTCCATCATTTTTGCTCTTGGAATTGCCTAAGGATATTGGGGTTGTGCTTGTTCAAATCTTTCATAAAAAATTATCGCTAAAGAGTGAGCGACCTCTGTGTCCACCATTGCATAAACTTTGCAAAGGCGGTAGCAATGACAAATCTGTCCTCCCATACCTCAGGTCTCTTACATCTCTCCAAACCTCCCACTGCAGTATCACCCCCTCTCTCATTGTCTGGGACATCATCATCATCATCATTCACATCAATTGGGTTAGCTGGAGCATGTGAGGAAGAGGGCTCAGAATCTTGACTACACTCTTTCGAACCTTTAGACGAACTGGCAAAAGAAGATGACTCATCTACTAGGTGGAATCTACAGGAGTAATTCATCATAATAATGTTTAAGTTAAAGGAAAATATAAAACGATCCAAACCCTTGTCTTGAGTGAGGATTGAATGATGAAATCCTTGAGCTTTTGCTTCTCCACTTCCTCCTTGGCCTACTTAGGTCTAAGGTGGGTCAAAAGTCCATAAAATAACATTTTTACATGTATTTATACTAAGTAGGGTCGGGCCCAGAGAAAAACATGCGGGATCTCGGAAAATACTCTAAAAGTTTGCCCATGCGCGTCGCATGGGGTGACGCGCCATGCGGGTCATTAGTGGGGAAGTTCAGAGAATTTATTTATGACAGACAATAGAGAATAGTCCTGCTGCACGCCCCACGCAGAGCCCCACGCGCCGCGACTATGGGACTTTCTCTGAGTACGGATTTTTCTTGCTTTTTAGCTATCCCGATGTGGTTCTCGACCCCCGTACGCGATCCCCACTTAATACCTTGAACTTTTAATCATACTTCAAACCTCCAAATCATCCAAATTCATTATGTAACATCTTCATAGCTCAGAAAACTCCTACAAGGCATAAAACACACAATTAGTGCAAAACACTAGCAATTAACGCTCAAACTCAATTAAAGTGCAGTAAATTGGAATTTAATAAGCGACCAAAACATGATATTATAGCCTACCATCAAGAAATCAGACTACACTTTTTAACGACACGATCGTTTTAAACAACTCTCCTAACTCATCACACCAAGAATATTTAAAACAGATTAAGCACAATACCGTAACATCCTCATGTCGAGATTTGACTCAAAAGCACCACATATTTTTACAACCCACTCACTTACTTTAACACAAAGGTCAATTACATTACCTTTCCTTCATGAATCAAGTCCCCTCACACAACAGTAGAGACTAGTTCCACACACTGTAAAATTAAGAACAATTCTGAACTCAAGATAGAAAGAATTCACTCACTATGAGAAACAACATTCATATGCCACAAAAGACGTACCATAGGCTTGCCCGTAGTGTACTATTCTACTAATTGAGCTCATTCAGTCAAGGATCAAGTAGGACATTATTTGGGTCTAATGTAGGACGCGGGATGGGTAGGATACATTTAGATATAAGAGTGACTACACCTCCCTAAGCACTTTAATACATACAGTAAACCGTGAAAAACCCCACACTTATGTCAACCATAACTCCAGTTTCACATCAATATACATCAACTCCCAACTTCTTTAAGCACAAATGCATCAAAAATTACCACTATCAACCAATATTTTTAACAACAATAGAACTACTTTTATTTTTTCATTTTCTTTTTCAATTCAAGTGGTTCTTACTTTTTTAAAATAATGCCCCTTTCTCCTTATTTCAATAGTTCCACTCAAAAGCCAAACCACCACCGCACACTTTAACTGTTACAAAATTCATACAATATTCAAGTGCTCACGAGAGCTAAAAGGTTCAAATAGATGCTCAATTCAAACAAATGGGTAAGGCTTGTTATGTGGTTTCCAAAGAAACAAGGTTACAAAGTTCATACAATATTCAAGTGCTCATGAGAGGTAAAAGGCTTGTATTAGTCGAAGTCAGGCTCCATTCCTCACACCTAAACTAATGCACACATCCATGCAAACAACATATTTTCGGCCTTCTTTGGGTACACCCCACACATATATTTCTCGCTCACCACAGCCTTCTCTTTCGAGCCCTTTACTTTCCACTCGACACTCGCAAGTGGTTTGTCCTTTTGTGCCCCCTTTGCTACATCCATCTTAAATGTCACAGTCTCCTCACCCACTCTAAACACGAGTTTTCATTCGTGTATATTTAATATAGCTCTACCTATCACTAAAAATGGTCTTTCTAGTATGTGAGGGACCTCCTTGTTTCCTCCATATTTCCCAGTATAAAATTCACAGGAAATATGAACTTATCCACCCGAACTAACATATCTTCCACTATCCTCTCGGGTACTGTAGTCACTTGGTCTACCAGCTGCAAAGGTATGGGTGCATACCTTATCTATCCAATCTTCTTCTCTAATTTTCTGTAGCTAGATAGAGGCATTAAATTATTTGAGGCACCAAAATCACATAAGGATTTATCTAAATTAATAGTCCCTAAAGCGTAAGGTATAGTAAAACTCCCTATATCTCCACATTTTTGTGGGAATGTATTTTGCAATATCATGCTACAATGCTTTGTAAGCTTGACCACTGAGGTCGCCTCTATTTTCCCCTTCTTCGTAATGGTCTCTTTCAAGAATTTGGCATAAGTAGACATCTGTGAGAACACTTCTGTGGATGGTAAGTTCACATGAATCTATTTCAGCATAACTAGAAATCACCCAAACTGCTTGTCTAGCTTTTCTCTACTTTGCTTTTGAGGGAAAGGCATAACAGACATATGCTCGCTCTCCTCAGGGTCCTCCCTTCTCGAGTTTTCTTCCTTCTTGTTCTTCTTGGCTTTCGTATGGCCTTTCTTCTTCTTATCAACATCACTCTTCAACTTCTCCCAACTTTCTTTTTCAAGTCTCACATCATTTTGGATTGGGGTGAGATCTTTCAACCCTTTCCCACTTCTCAAAATTACAGCATTCACAGTTTCTTTGGGATTTATTTCTGTATCAGGAGAGTTCATGAAATCCTCTCAAACAATACAATAGCTAGCTGCCCAAACTGTATTTCCAGGGTCTGAAAACCCATGCCCAGTTCTTTGATAGCTGCTCCATGTTCCCGTATAACTGAGCTATCAGTTTCAGGCCTCTTATCTCTGTCTGGATAATAAAAGCCATAATTAGCTCTTCCATACTGGACTGATTAGATTGTGGAGGTTGATATTGTTGTCTCTACTAATTTTGGATGACCAGAGCTCCTTGTACTTGTGGTTTAGGGTATTTCTGTTGCCATGCATTCGCAGTACCCCCAGATGAACTCCATGAAAAACCAGGGTGCCTCTGACCCATTGCACTAAAATCATAATTTTCCACAGCATTCACTTCCTGAGTTGAGACTTGACTCTCATGAGTAGGGTGTGCTCTTCCACATATATCACAAGCTACGTGAGGCTCATTTTGTATCCTCGCTAAGGTCGTCTTTTGTATTTCATTATCCACAACATCATGTCATACCTGCACAGATGTATTAGCATCAATTTTGTGAACACCTGTTGATTTTCTTCTTCCAGCACTCTCAGAAGGCCACTGCTTGTCATCTTCAGATAACTCATAAAGAATTGTAAGTATATCCTCTGGAGTTTTACTCATCAAAGGGCCTCCAACTATATTCCTCAATGTTCTACGCGAGGCCAGTGTCAATCCTTCCCAAAATTCTTGGAGTTGCATCCAGATTTCAATTCCTCTATGTTGACACTTTCTAACGATCTCAATAAACCTCTCACATGCTTTAAAAACCATTTTAGCCTGTTTCTAGCAGAGGTTATGGATTTCTCTTATAATCTTGCCCGTCTTAGATGAGGAGAACTATTTATCAAGGAATGTTTTAGTCATCTCCTCCCAGGTTCTAATCGCTCAACTGGGCAAGCTTCGAAGCCACTCCTTCGCATCATCGATACGTGAAAAGGGGAATTCCCTTAAGTACACTGCATCTTGTGATATCCCATTGTATTGAAAGGTGTTCATAATCTCCTCAAAGTCCATTAGATGTGAGTTTGGATTTTTGTTCATCTTCCCTATGAAGACACAACAATTCTAAATGGTTTGAAGAAACCCTTACTTCAACTCGAAATTGTTTGCTACAATTGGAGGTGGTCTACCACTTGATAATCCTTGATTGTAGACCGATCTAGCATAATCGCCAAGTGGTCTCCAAAGCATGGGATCTATGTTTTCGAACTGGTCGGCAGCCAAGGGTTGATGTTCATTAATTTTGTGACCTCTCTCTTCTTAATAGACATTCTCTGCAACTCTAATAAATGCTTCCTCAGATCCCCATGCAATGTTTTCTCATTATTGGATTACCTCTCTTGCAGCCAAATCTACATTATCATCACTATTTCCGGCCAAAGTTTCTTGGGTTGAGGGTCAACCAAAACTTTCTAAATTCTTCGTGAGATCTCTTTCCTTCCTCAGTTGTCGTAGTGTTGTTTATAACTCTAGCTCGTATGGTAGCACTTCTTTCGTAGAAGCTCGAGTCATGTACCAATCATTACCTGTAACCTACGCACAACCAATGAACACCAACCGTAAAAAGGAAAAAACAAAAAGAAAAGAAAACATTCCTCAATTAGCACTACAAACTATTTCAAACACTATTGATTGAGAATCCCCGACAAAAGTGCCAAAATTTGACAAATGCAAAAGACACACTTAAATTATGCTCGCTAATAAAAGATAGTTTAGTATAATATCGTATCCACATGGATTGGATTTAAACAGTATTCTCGTAGTTTCTAGCTTGATTGCTATCCAGGAGAATCAACAGTTGAGATTTATAGGATTAATAACTAAAATTAACTAATTATCTAAAGCTATTGACTAGTGACTATCGAGACAAGGGATAAGCAACTAAGGTTATCAGTGGGAGAAGATAGGGTTTAGGCATGATAGGTGCAAGATAATTATTTGGCATCTAACTCAAGATATTTCACTTCTAATGTTCAAGTGAGTTTCTCGAATTTGCTCAATTATTAGTTCAAACGTTCAGCAAAACCCCCTCTCTCGATTAAGTCTTAACGGCACGATATGAGTCAATTTAAGCACATGAAGATATGCAAGAATGCGTAGTTGATTGGTCTTTAGGAAAACTTTTTCGGTTATTCTGCTAACTAGGTTTAATTTAACTAGCCTCTTTCGATTACTTAAAAGAATCAATGAACTCAACCAACAATATAATGCAAGGATATCACAAGTTATGCCTCTCTCGATTACATGAACTAGTGAATATAGATGCAACAATTAAATCTTCCAAATGATACAATGCAAAAACCTAGAGTTATAATCCACAAACAATCATCAATACACCAAATCCATCAAACCCTAGATGGAACTAATCCATAGACATGGAGAAATTCATCACAAATATAATTAAAGGGTAAAAACATAAATTCGATCCAAACTCGGGTCTTGAGTGAGAAAGGAATGATGAAATCTTTGTGCTTGTGTTCTTCAAACTCCTCCTTAGCGTCCTTAGTTCCAAGGTATGTCAAAAGTCATGAAAATAATGTTTTTGCATGTATTTATACCAAGTAGGGTCAGGCCCAGACGAAATCACCCTTACCTAGCCGGAATAGGAAAATAACTCTGTAAATATTGCACAGGCGCGACGCATGGGGTGACTTTCCATGCGTGGCATTTATGGGACTTATCAGGGAGCATGTAATTTTCATCATGCTGCAAAAAAACACTGTTGCGGTGCACCACGCACCGCCCCACTCACCGCAGTAGTGCAAATTCGTCAGAGTGTTGCTTTTTTCTTGATTTTGGATGTCCATACGTGATCCTCGACCCCCGAACACAATCCCGACTTAATTCCTTGGGATTTTACTCATACTTGAAAGCTCCAAATAGCTCGAATTAGCTCCATAAAATCTACATAACTCGGAATCATTCCTACAAGCCATAAAACACAAAATAAGTGTAAAACACTACCAATTAAAGCTCAACACAAGTAAAGTGCAGTGAACTAGTGTTCAATAAACGACAAAAAACGTAATTATAGCCTATCATCAACATCCCCCACTTAAAACATTGCTCGTCCTCGAGAAATCAAACTACACTTTATAAAGACATGACATTTTTAAACAACTCTCCTAACTCATCACACCATGAATATTTAAAACATATTAAGCACAATACCGTAACATCCTCACGTGGAGATTTGACTCAAAAGAACCACATATTCTTCACAACCCGCTCACTTACTCTAACACATAGGTCAACAACATTACCTTTCCTTCATGAATCAAGTGCCCTCACACAATAATAGAGAGTAGTTCCACACACAATAACATTAAGAACAATTAGGAACTCAAGATAGAAACAATTCACTCTCTCTCAGAAACAACATTCAAATGCCACAAAAGACGTACCATAGGCTTGCCAGTAGTATACTACTCTACTAATAGAGCTCATTCATCCAAGGATCAAATATGACTTTATTTGGTTGTAATGTAGGTTATGGGATGGGTAGGATACATTTGGATATAAGAGTGACTACACTTCCCTAAGCACTTTAGTACATACAGTTAACCGTCCAAAACCCCACACTTCTGTCAAACCACAACTCCACCTTCACATCAATATACATCAACTCCAACTTCTTTAAGCACAAATACATTAAAAATTACCACTATCAAGGAATATGTTTAACAATAATACAACTAATTTTCATTTTTCATTTCCTTTTTCAATTCAAGAGGCTCTTACTTTTTCAAAATAATGCACCTTTCTCTTTATTTCAAGTGCTCACGAGAGGTAAAAGTTTTAAATAGATAGTCAATTCAAACAAATGGGTAAGGCTTGTAATGTGGTTGCCAATAAATAACATTATAGGCTAAAGGGGGCTAACTAAGATGCATAACACTTAGGTGGGTAAAATAATATAACTGGCTCAACAAAGAAATGTATATATCACTTCCAAGGCTGAATAAAACTACCATTTAACTTTGCAAACACATGGGACAAGTTATAGACATCAAATGCAATGCACATAATAACACAAAATCTTACCCACATATGGCACATCTAGTCGGGGTCTGAGTCGAACCAATGCACACATCCATGCAGACAGCTTCTTCTCGGTCTTTTTTGGGTATACCCCATACTTATCTTTCTCACTCACCGCAACCTTCTCTTTTGAGACCTTTAATTTCCACTAGACACTCGCAAGTGGTTTTTCCTTTTGAGCCCTCTTTGCTATATCCATCTTAAAAGTCACAGTCTTCACACCCACTCTAAGCATGAGTTTTCTCTCGTGTATATGTAATATAGATCTACCCATTGCTAAGAATGGTCTTCCTAGGATGAGGGTGACCTCCTTGTTTTCCTTCATATTTACCACTATAAAATCTACAGGAAATACGAATGTATCCACCCGAACTAATACATCTTCCACTATCCCCTCGGGTATTATAGTCCTTTGGTCTGCAAGCTGCAAAAATATGGGTGCAGACCTTATCTCTCCAATCTTTTTCTCCAATTTTCTATAGATAGATAGATGAAAAAAATTAATTGAGGCACCAGAATCACATAAGGATTTATCAAAATTCATAGTACCCATCATTGGGTACATTCGAGTTTTCTCCTGTTGGTGCACGAATTGCACGATATGTGGCTCGAGGTTGTGCTAGTGTGACGTATCAGTCGATCAGCTTGTACAAGAAGAGATGAGATTATTAGACCTAAAATTTGCACTATAAAATTTTAATAAGGTATGTTTGGGAGAATAATATCAAAATTCAGTTTATAATATGGAAATGGTTCTTATCGGGCGAGGAAAGTCCACGACTTGTTGATTTGATGAGTGTTTATGACTTTCTGCATGTTTCTTTCATTATTGGCAGTGTACAAAGTTTTAGAACAAGGTTTTATTTGATATAAGGTATGTCGTCGACACCGAGTTTTGTTATTGAATAGCTATTATGGTCGGAATTTATTGCTACGAGTATTTGAGTTATGTGGTATATCATGTAATTATATCTTGGGTTATGGTTATGGTTATGGTTTGGTATAACTGATTCAGGCTTATATCATGTATAGATGCGGGAATCGGGTCTCATGATCTATTCCGGATGTCGAAAATTTGGTTCAACAGTTATGGACTAAGGCCTAAGTAAGGATTTTTAGTTAGGTTGTGTTGATGGGATTATGTGGATTGAGGTGACATGGTATCACCCATGGGTACATGCATGGTGAGTTCACAGTTACTTGATGGCTTTGCTATGACTCTTGGAACGTTCGAGGACGAATGTATGTTTAAGTAGGATTGTTTTATTAATTTGCATTCTCTTTGGTTGTTTAAGGTCTTAAGTAGATTCACATGATGCATTATGACTTGCATGTATAGTCGGTTTTTCTTTTCGAGTGGTTCGTGATTAATTTGGAAGAATGATTCTCAGTTTGGAAGCTTTAAGTTGGAAAAGTTGACCGAGTTTGAATTTTGTTTATCTGACCCTAGATCGGGGTTTTTATGGTCCCGGTAAGTCCAAATGGTGATTTAGGATGTGGGCATATGTCTGTATTTGCATTTGTATACTAATAGAAGGTTTCACCTCTATTTGGAAAAAATTGGCAATTTAAAGGTTTGGAAAGTTCATAGGTTTGACCGGGAGTTGAATTCAATATTATTGGGTTAAAATTGCTGTTCCGGGAGTTGGAATAGGTTAGTTATGTCATTTGGGACTTGTGTGCAAAATTTGAGGTCATTCCGAGTTGATTTGATGAAGTTCAGCACGAGTTTTAGAAGTTGAAAGTTCAAAAGTTCATTAAGTTTGATTTGAGGTACGGTTCATGGTTTTGATGTTATTATGTGTGATTTGGGGCCTTAAGTAGGTCCATGTTATGTTTCGGGACTTGTTGGAATATTCGGACGGGGTCCCGAGAGGCTCGGGTGAGTTTCGGGGTAGTTTAAGATCATTTTGTCTCCTGTTGCATTGCTGTAGAAATATCTGGTGCTTGTGTTTCTGCATCTGCAGAAGTTTGGTCACATATGTGAATCCGAAGATGCAAACGTTTTATCGTAGAGGCAAATATGGACTGGAAGGTGAGAAGGTCGTACGTGTGGGGACCTAGGCGCATCTGCGTGTACAATGGAGTGATCCCCTAAGCGCAGAAGCGCATTTGTCATCGCATAACTACCATGTGCTGAATTGTGGCATTGTTGTAGGAGCAGGGTTGAGGCCGTATATGAGCGCCACATAAGCGAGTTTTCAGTCGCAGATGCGACTTCGCTGGAAGGTTATATTTAGTCTGAGGGTCTTTCATTTTATCACATTTGGAGAGTTGGAGCTTGGTTTTGGGAAATCTTTGAGAGGATTATCACCACTTGGATTGGGGTAAGTATTTTTAATGTGGTTTTGATTATATTACAAGATTCTATCTTCGATTTCGGCATTTTATTGAGATTTTGAAAGAGAAACAGGGTGTTTTTGTCTAAACATTCTCAAAGTGAATTATTTTGTTTTGAACATCGATACAGAGTCGGATTTGAGTGAAATTAGTATGGTTGGACTCGTACTCGAATAGGTTGTTGAAATTAGTATGCTTTACCGGGTTCGGAGGATGGGCCCAGGTTGACTTTGAATAATTCATTAATTATTCGACCTTTTTAATTTAGGTTTGTTTCCTATGATGTTAATTGATGTTCTTGAGTTGCTTTTGGCTAGTTTCGAGCCTTTCAGATGTTGATTTATGGCATTTTTGGAGTATTATTCTTCTTGCTCGTTATTTGATTTTGCTTGTTAGAGGTAAGTAACATATTTAGACTTGTATTTGAGGGTAAATATCATTGAGATCTATGATATTCGAGATGGGTTGGGGGTGACGCATGTTTTAGGTGACGAGCGCATGTGCGTGCTCCGAGGTATTCATGATCTAGTTAGTTCTTAGGCTAATATGTACCTTGTATTTCTATCATACTTCTTTGATATCATGTTTTTTTCATTTATATGACTATGTGAGATATTATTTATGATAGAAATTATGTCTAGGCTCACTGCTTAACTGTTTGAGACATGATAGGTCTATTTTTGCCATGTTGAGATAGTTGCCTTGAGACGTAGTCATACTGTACATTAATGATAGTTACATCCGCATGTTATATACTTTTATCTATGCACTTTAGTTATGCTATCTCACATGTTATTGGTGTCCTTGCACGTGACACGAGTTTGAGCTATATTTGAGGCATATTGTGATATTTTGTGTTATATAATTGAATCATATTTCTGTGAGAATTTTATCATATAGAGACTTGAGCGGATTGGAACTTGTGTGCAAACTTTGAGGTCATTACGAGTATATTTGATGTTGTTCGGCACGAGTTTTGGAAGTTGAAAGTTCAAAAGTTCATTGAGTTTGATTTGAGGTACGATTCATGGTTTTCATGTGATTATGTGTTATTTGGGGCCTCGAGTAGGTCCGTGTTATATTTCGAGACTTGTTGGCATGTTCGAACCGGTTCTCTAGAGTCTCGCATGAGTTTCGGGGTGGTTTCAGTTCATTTTGTCTCATGTTGCATTGCTGAAGAAATATTTGGTGCTGGTGTTTCTGTACCAGCGAAAGTTTGGGCACAGATGTGAGTTAGCAGATGCAGACATATTATCGCAGAAGCAAATATGGACTGGAGGGAGAGAAGGCCACAGATGCAAGGACCTAGGCGCATCTGCGCGTACACAAGAACGGTCCCCTGAGCGCAGAAGCACGATAGCAGAAGCGGATTTATTGTCGCAGAAGTGACATGTGCTGAATTGGGGCATTGTCGCAGGAGTGGGGATTTGGATTCGAACATCAATTCGGAGTCGGATATGAGTGAAATTAGTATGGTTGCACTCGTATTCGAATGGGCTATCGAAATTTGTGAGTTTTTCTGGGTTTCGAGGTACGAGCCTAGATTGGCTTTTTGGTTGACTTCTAGTAATTGATTAATGATTCGACCTTTTTTGTTTGGGTTTGTTTCCTATAGCATTATTTGATGTGTTTGAGTTGCTTTTGGCTAGTTTTGAGCCATTCGGGGATTGATTTGCACGGGATGGCATTTTTATAGTATTAGTTTGCTTGCTTGGTATTTGATTTTATTTTTTAGAGGTAAGTAACATATCTAAACTTTGATTTGAGGGTAAATATCCTTGATAATTGTGATATGGAGTTGGGTTGGGGATGACACACGTGGTAGATGATAGGCGTATGTGTGTGCTTTGAGGTATTCATGATCTGGGTAGTTCTTAGGCCAATATGTGCCCTGTATTGCTATCATGATTCTTTGATATCATGTTTTCTCCATTTATATGACTACATGAGATATTATTCATTATAGAAATCATGTATAGGCTACCTGTTTAACTGTTTGAGACATGATAGGGTTATATTTTCTATGTTGAGCTAGATGCCTTGAGCCGTAGTCATATTGTACAGTCATGAAAGTTATATCCTCATGATATATATTTATCTCTATGCACTTTAGATATGCTATCTCACATGTTATTGGTGTCCTTTCACGTGACACCAATTTGAGATATATTTAAGGCATGTTGTGATATTTCGTGTTATATAATTGAATCATGTTTCCTTGAGAATGTTGAAATGTGGAGACTTGAGCAGATTGATGAATGATGTGGGTCTAAGAGAAATTTTGTGAGTCATGACGGATCGAGTTACACGCTGCAACAATTATATTGATATTGAGGTGGTGGCACATATTTTGAGGCTATGCGTGCACCACGCCCCATGATTTGGCTATGTGATTTTGATTAGTACTTGGGAAAGATCCATTCCTCTAGAGTATCGGATGGTCCGGTAGTACTTCGACGCTTAATATCAAAATATTGTAATTTGAAGGTTGAAATTTGCTATGTTTGACTTGAAGTGTATTTCGGAGTCATCAGACTCTGTGTAGTGTTTAGCCACCTTGGGTAGGTTCATTTTATTGATTGGACCTTGTGTGCCAAGTTTGGTGGTGATCCGGATTGTCTAAGTGTGATTCAGACGCGCTGTCGAAGTTTGAATGTTTGAAAGTTAAAAGAAGGATTTGAACGTCGATTCATGATTTTGATGTTATTCATGTCGTTTCGAGCCTCTTGATAAGTTTGGATAAGGTATTAGGACTGGTTGGCATGATTCGACAGGGTCACAGGGGCCTCGGGATGATGCGCGGTGGATTCGTATCAATTGGAGTGTTTTGCTATTGTTCGTTGCTCGTTCTAGTTTAGTTCCTCGCGAACACGGTGGGGAGCTTGCATTTGCAAAGAAGGATTTGAGCTAGAGATCGTTTATTCTTTGCGTTTGTGATGCCAGGGTCGCATCCGTAAAGGTGTGTTGCATAGGAGCACCACATTCGCGACAAGGAAGTCGCATTTGCGGAAGATGTTTTTTGGAGCTGGAGAAGGGAATGCTTCGCAAATGTGAGGGACATGTTGTATTCACAATGAAGGGTCGCGTATTCCATGTACAAGTTTGCAAAATCGGGATTTGGCTCGTTTTAGCTCACTTCTTCCACTGGAGCTGGTTTATGGTTGATTCTGAAGGGGCTTTTGCATCATTCATCACAAGGTAAGTGATTTCTACACATTGTGAGATAAAAATGGTAAATTTGGATTTCTACTACGAAATTGGATATGGAATTGGGAATAGATTGTATATTTGAGTTTATGGTGCTATGGGTAATATTTATCTTCGAAAAGTTTTGGAATCTGGGCGTGTAGGCTTGGGGTGATTTTGTTGACTTTTTTAGTGGAGTTGGGAATTGTTAAATAACGAGTCTTTGAGTATACTTTGATTTGTTTTCACATTTTTTGGCTATTTTCAGATAGTTTGGAATTGATTTGAGGAGTTAGAGAGCCGTTGGACCCAGTCATCGGAATTCACAATGAGGTTCGTCTACTGTCTAACCTTGTGAGGGGGGGATTTAGCCCGTAGGTGTTATATTTTCTATGTGCTAGTTGTGGGAGCTATGCACATATTAGGTAATGAGTGTTCGTGCGTACGCTAGAATTCCTGATGAGGTCCGGGTAGACTTAGACTCACTCCATGCTTTAATTGAATTATTTGATTCATTCTTGCATGTTTAAAATCATTGATTTACATTTTTTTCCCGAGACTAGACTTGTGTAAATTATCGGACTTGCGATTTAAGCTATGTAGCGACCTACTTGATTAGCTGTGGAAATTGTACTTCCCTTTACGGATTTCTTCCGCGTTGTGCATATTCGTCCGAAAGGTTTTTCAAATTTTATTACTCATACATATATTTGTGACTGGGGCCAGTTGTCATGACCCGACCTCGGGGAGGGAGACCGGCGCTCAACCAAGATAACCCGGTCAAGCAAGCCTGCCAGATACTTTCTACCCGACCTTGCCTATGAAATAGAGTGGAGATGTATTCCATTGTTTAAACATTACGAGTATTTCATAATCAACAACAATTCCATTTCCATTAGTATCTTAATTTATACTTCCCAAAAATATACTACTCATTCATAGTTTGAAGTGGAACATGTGGTAGAAATATAACATTTCTTGTTTTGACTTTCCCAACACCAATATACAACCCACAACATGTCTACGGAGCCTCTGAGTAAAACACAAGGGTAGTATGAAAGTTTTGGAGACAAGACCCCGACTATACCTCAAAACACAAAGTACGACATCAAGTGACATCAGGCCTAGGATAGAGTATGGCTCACCAAAACCTGCTGAATACGGAGTAACTGCTAACGAGGACCAAAGCTACCTGCTGATGAACCACCTGCATCCATTAAAGATGCATCACCCTAGCAAAAGGGACGTTAGTACATATGGAATAGTACTAGTATGTAAAGTTAAATGTTCTCTTTCGAAATAGAATGCCAATATAAGAAAGGGAAAACCATGGAAACAACAAGCAACGATCAATGATATCTAGATGCCAAGTTAAAATATAACAATTTTCAAAATAAAAAGATAATACTATGAAGATGATAATCAAAACATGAAGATAATATTATTTTTGGTTGGGAGATATTTAGTACCGATGTACCACCGTGAATTTAGCATGGAGTCCAATCACGACCTGATCGGCTGTCACGGCCCAAAACTCTAACTTGTCATGATGGCGCTAATAGATGGTACTAGGCAAGCCGATTTTTCAAAATACTTCAAATGTTTCAGAAAATAAACCAAGCTTGATATGACATAGTTTTCATAAAGACAAGAGTTAAACTCAAAATACAACGCGGAAAAATAGCCCCAAACATCGGGGTGTCACCAAGTCATTAGCATCTAAACAACCAGTCTAAGAAACAATATCTACAAGAGTCTATGTCTAAATTCCAGTACAGAAAAAAAAGATAACAAGAAAGGAGAGGCAAGTACTGCGAATGCCGGCAGCTACCTCGTGAATCTCCGATACTCAACCATGCACGAGATCAATGTCCTCCATGACCGGATACACCTGGATGTGCACATAAAGTGCAGGGTGTAGCGTGAGTACAACCAACTCAGTAAGTTCCAAAAATAAATAAGGAACTGAGATGTAGTGATGAGCTATAAAATTACCGTTCACTCCAGTAATTTCAGCAATGAGAGTAGACATGATTCAATTCCGGGAATATAAGTTAAGTCAGTTGTACATATACTAAGTTCAGATAAATCGGATACAATATTTTCTAGAAGTTCAGAACAATAACATATTTCAGCTAAGTGCAGCAACAAAGGAAACAAATGCAACCTCTCAGGAAAAAAATCACTCAAGCTCTCAATAGCTCAAACACTCGGCTCTCAGCCTTCAATAATCACACTCAATAGGTACCTGCATTTACTGGGGGTGTACAGACTTCGAAGAGGATCCTTCGGCCCAAGCACTATATCGCTGCGGCGTGCAGCCCGATCAAATCATATAAGTAACAATGAGGCTCGTTGCGGCACAAAACTTCACAAGCAACGCCTTTGGGACCCACAAGTTCGGTTGAAGTTTATCTTGATATATAAAGTTGTAGCCTTCGTCTCTAAGGCTCACTTCAACCCAAATCAGACCTAAAAGGTCTCTCTAGACATCCTAAATACATCCTTAGGGTTTTGAAGCAATTCCATCATCCACAATTCAAAATCAAGACGCGAACACATCAACGCGATACTTATGACATAGGTAAGACTTTGTCATCCCCCTTTCTCCTTCTAACTCATTTTTTGGAAAGAGATTCGTGGTTAAGGAAGCTTTTCACCTTTGTATTTTACTTATAAAAGAATAATTAAGGTGTGGATAAAAGGGAACACGGCTTGGAAGCAAGAACACAAGAGGTATGTAGGGTTTTCGTTTTGTTTTCGGCATGATTTGGTTTAGCTTTGTTCTAGCCTTTCTTGTTGATTTTTTGGGGTTGTTCAAGGGAAATTTCAGTATATTATTGAATTCCACATGTGAATTGTGGAAGGAAATAGCTTAGGTTGGACCTTCAAAACACAACAAGAGCAAAAGGGCAAATCCCCATTTGGCCTGTGCTGTCTAGACTTTCGTTTGTTCCGTTCTTTTAATGTTTTATGTATATATAAACCCCATATGATCCTAATAGATTCATTTAAGATTACATAAGCTTAATTATCATGTATTGATGCTTAGATTATTCCTAAATCATATTTAGACTTTCATGTCATAAGTTAGCCACTATGAGTCAACATTACATTCACAATTCTGTTTTCTCGATCGTTTGACACTATTGTTGATAACTAGATATCCTTGAGTTCGATGTTATCATCTTGGCCGAGTATCCATTCATGTGTATATTGCGGTGCTTGCTGTTGTTTTTGGTGATCATCAAGTTTTAGGGGAAATTCTGCCAAAATATTTGGAAATTCGAAGAGTTTGACAAATCTTGAGTTCTTTGGTTCTAAATTGATTATAGAGTTATCCTAATGAGTTAATTTATCTTAGTATCTCATTTACATACTCAGTTTCTCCCTAAAATGGTGATAGGCTCCTCTGTCCAACTTATGGACAACGAGCGTCAGATTACGTTTGTGATTTTGTTTATGGTTTCCTTCATAATCTCTTTACTCCATATGATGTTGCCACATGTATTATGCCTCATACATTCTTACATTGATTATGCTTGAGGGATATATCCCATAACAGCAGCAAGGCCTATTGATTATATGCTAGGGGGAGATAGCCCATAACTCCAGCGAAGCCTATTGATTATATACTTGGGGATATAGTCCATAGGACCAACCGAGATTGTTGATTATATATTTACTTGCTTGGGTGGGTGGAGAGGGGGGGGTATAGCCCATAACACCAGTCAAGCATGTTATGTATGCATATATAGATACAGTGTGCATTGCAAGACAATACATGAGGCTAGTTCAGTTTTACAGTTACATGATTTGGGGGACATAGCCCGTAACACCAGACATATACCAGTTCAGATAGTAGTTCAGTTTTAGCTTAACCTTCGGTTAAGTTCCAGATCATTTGCTAGTTCAGACTCTTGTTTAGCTTTCGATTTATATTCAGATTTCCAGCTTACAGTCATACTTTAGTAAGCTTTATATATACTTTCCACCCTACATACTTTGTACATATCGTACTCATGTCCTTTTCGTGGCGCTGCGTTTCATGTCGCACAAGTACCGATAGATCAACATTTAAGTCACATCAGTAGGCCATCCACCAGCTATTGGAGTCATTCCGCTTACTCCTGGAATTATTTATCTTTTTGTGTACAGTTAGCTAGTTTGGGTATGACGGGGTCATGTTCTATCCAGTACGTTTTTAGTTCAGCACTCCTAGAGGCATGTAGATACGCACCTGTGCAGTTAGTATGTTTCTATATGTCAGATTTCGTTATCCTTGTCAGCATTCCATATTGTACAGTTCTTATCGGTTATGCTTATGCTTTTAAAGTTTATCTGTTTATATTGATGACTAGTAGATTATCAATAAGTTTAGTGATGATCGACACCTAGTGTCAGTTATTCGTCGTGACCCTAGACTGGGTCGTGACAAATATGGTATCATAGCAAGTTTCAGTGCTATGGTGTTTGCAAGCCATGTCTAGTAGAGTCTTGTTTATCGATGTATTTTTCACCACACTTATAGATAGGAGGCTACAAGATATTTAGGATGGTTCATTTTCTTTACGATCTATATTGTGCGATATAACTGAGTCGTATGTATTCGCTCCTAATCACTATCTTATTTATGTTCTCAGTGATTCTTATTAGTACTAGACGGTATGCACCAGCCGCTAGTACGGGTCAAACCCATCGGAGATCATGGTTTCTATTGAGGAGGATCCATCTGAGGATATATGTGAGTCATTTATTTGAGTAGTTTCTATTTCGCCAACAAAAAATAGGGTGAGAGGAGTTCGACCTCACCAAGGCCCTTAGTTTCGTTATCAGGGCCAGTTGATCATGGTATAAAAGGAGTTGTGCGGGGATTGGCATAGCCGGGTCACCCCAGGCTCAAAAATATATCAGGGTATTTATGAACACTGGCTCTTCTGACGAGCCAGATAGTTCAAAGTCTTTGTAGTCCGTTAATCAGGGTTCGTCTGTCTATGTCATGGGATATGCGAATGAAGAGGATAGTTGTTAGGCCAAGAGGATGAAGGTAGCTGATAAGGATGTGAGGATTCCGATTTGAAGTGTGTTTGATGGAAGCTCTCATATAGGATCGAGGCAAGATGGTTAGAGGTACATTAATCCCTCCACTAAAATTTCCTACATTATGAACTCAGGAGGAAACTTATTATTTGTTATACAGGAATGAATGTTATTCTAGGAGCATAGACTGTAATTGTAAAATGTAAAGGGGGGACTAGAGTAGAAGTAACGGGACCGAAACACTGCTCTAGCAGGCTAATAAGATATGGGTTTTAGTTCAGTTTACAGAGAAGACTCTGGAAAAATTTACATAGCTCTCTAGGAGTTAACATTAGAGGACTAAGGGAGGAGAGGGGAGTGACCTATCACCTTAAAAAGTTAGAACTCAGATGGCTCTAATGCCCTAAGGAAGAAACCGTGGATAGTACACGACATTTTGGGGAAGTTAAAATAATGGAATACAAAGTTAAGACTTTGGTTAATGAGTTTACAACCTGAAGGTGCCAATGCCTAGAAGATTGATTAACAAACTCATAGGTGACGAATGGATTAGGAAGTAGTTTTAATGAGGGAGGGTGTCCTAACCCATGAGAGCCCGATAGATGTTTCATTGGAGTATAGCACAAGAAGGTATATACGTTTAGAAGTGCTGAGTATGTCATGTAGATCTGGAAAGTTTAAACATTCGAGGACTAATTTTTCTAAGGGGGAGGGGGAGGATGTTACATCCCACGTTTTTGTACATTAAAGTTTTGTCGTAAGTTAATCGACGTAAGATCGGGAATGAGATTACTTTTGAGGTTATACGTATTTATGCCATTTATAACTAGTGATAGGTAAGTGTCGTGAAGTTAAGAGGATAAACAATCGAAGAAAATGATTTTCGTTGAAGTTTGACATTTTGGGATAAAATACGGTCAAAGCTATAATACTCCGTATTTATGGACTAGAGCTATACAATGTACCACATGACCATGATAGTAAGGTATATAAAGTATGTTAAATTAGTATATTGAGTGAATTAGGATGAGATTAGGCTTCCATTCTTAAGATGAACAGAATAGGGAATCATTAAAGGACTTAGATTTATACATACAAGATAAGAAGGGAGAGAGTAACCTGGGGTTGGGTAGTAGAGCTCGGTTATAATAAACCAAAGTAAGTGTTATGGTATAACATAACCTACCAAGATGCAGAAATGCCATAAGATAATCATGGATATGTAAAAAATATAGCAATAACCGTAAGTTCGACAAAGTACCAAGCAAAGAACATCAGTACACCTATAGATGCCCAGAGGGATAGTTTGTCATAGTTATGATATGTTCACAAAGTGAGACTTAGAATGATTGGATAAAAGCTGGAGGAAAATGGAGAGAAAAGTGGCATAGGTGTGAGTACAAGGACATAGTAGTACAAGGTGCTTGACAGATGGTAGCAACAGTTGCGATATTGGAAGAGTTCTTAACACAGGTCGTGGTGTGAGAAAGAGGCCTGAAAGGGGGAATGCCCTGGCCTTTGGATTTATTCACAAAATAGTTACCTAGATTGAAAGGACAATATAAAAATATTCGTAAGATTTATAGGTTATGAGACTGATAACCTCATCAGTCAATATTTGAGGACGAATGTTCCAAAAGGGGGAATGATGTTACACCCCATATTTTCCTATGTAAAAGAACGTCGTAAGTTAGTTGATGTATGCTCGAAAAGTAGATCATCTTTGAAAGTACGTAAAGTAAGTTAATCATGTTACTTAAGAGGTTACAAATATTTAATATCATGAACTTCATGTACGAAGATGCTAAACAAATCAAGGAAAATAAGTTTTGTCAAAACGGCAAGTTGGGAATGATATAACCCATACTTTTGGAATGATAATGGGGTGATTAATATGATAAGTAGGTGGTATTATGAGGTATTTTAGTCATATTATAGTCGTGTGTTAATTTCAAAGTCAAACAAGTTAGGAAACAAAAGAGGACAAAAGTTGTCCCAAGTTACATTCTTAGTTTTACTTAAACTTTGGGTCTAATGTTACTTAGATTTTCTTTTAATGTAATTGGAATTACGGGGTGATTGTAAGGCCCCGTTACAGTTTCCTAATGATTTAAGATTTTAAAGTGCGCCGGCGGTATTTGAGGATAGCATATTCGAGTATTAAAGGAGACCTATAGGATAGAACCACATCATTTTGAAATGAAAATATATGTTTAAGGTGTGTTGGATCATACTAAGGAGTTTTGTGAATGGCAAGAATTTGTGTGGAACAATTTGGATACATTAACTGGAAAGAATGCCTCAATTAGCACAAGACCCAACTTCAAACGAATGCCACTCCGAAAATATAATAGCTTAGGTGGTGCTACACCTATGAAATTAAAACTCTTTGAGTCTAGTTTCCAACGCGTCAAACCGTTTGTCATTTGGATATTTCTACAGAACGTTATGGCCATTTTACCGGACCTATGCCATATGCGCGCCCAGATGTGCGACTGCGTATATAAGTGGGTTTCTACCTTATGTGCGCGGCCAGATGTGTGGTGACTTGACCAGGTGTGCGGCCACGGACGTAGGAGTCCTATAAATACACCTAAGGCCGAGTCAAGAGAGGGGCTAAGTCATATATTTGAGCTAGGGCTTGCGTATCAAGGGGAACACGTCCTATACTTCCCTCCCATGAACCAAGGTAATATTTTTGGAGTAATTTTGAGTTGTTTACTACTCCTAAACACTTAAATTAACTAGGATTAATCTTTAATATCCATAGATTTCCATTCAGATCCCCAAATTGGTCAAGAACACTACAAGTTGGAATTTTCAAGAGTCTCGCTACAAGAGGTATGTCTACTATCTCTAACTACTCTATGGTGATTCTTTATGTATGAACTATATGTCAGGACTTATGGGATGGTGATTGGAAGCCATAAGTGACTAACTTAGGTTGTGTTGGTGTTGTAGAGATTGTAAAATGGTTTAATTAATGAGATTGATGGTTTGGGTGTAATTGTTGGGCATGCATGTGCTAATCGAAGTTGTGGATGGCCTAGAGGTGATGGTAAGGTGAATCATTGGTATGGAAGGTGGTTGTTAGGTGAATAAATTCCTTTGAAGGAGGTTGTTGAAAGATATTCACGTTAGATGTTTGATAAAAAGTCTAAATGACTTTAAGTATAGAAATCATACTAATATTGGTACAAATGTGTTGCATTGTTATAGATTGAAGTTGTTTAGTGTGGTGGACCATCGTAGTACTATTAAGGGACGAATTTCAGGTATGTTATCTAAACTACTCTCTTATAATTGAATTCCATGATGTTTCCGCACGTTTCAAGTATGGTTGGCTCATGTTCCTAATAAATTCAACTATTCCGAATGAACCTTGTGTTGAAATATATATATATATATATATATATATATATATATATATATATATATATATATATGTGTTCAAAATGTGTTTCAATTGAAAGTCCATTATGCTTTACTTGGAAAGAATACTCCATGTGTCCAAAACACTTATTGCTCGTATATATACTTAAGACCTTGATTTCGAATACTCATATTGTTGATAATCTATAAAGATGCTTAAAAGTAATAGAAGTGAGTTGAAATTGTGTATTTCCCTTTTTGGGAAATGTATTTCAAGAATAAATGGTGTGTTACTCCTCTATGATTTTAACTTACGCTTCGATTGCCAATCATTCATTTTACTCTATTTCTTGGAAAGAAATCTATTGTGTTTAAAGTCTTCATTTCTAATGAACTTAAAGTTGTGATTTCAAAAATATTATATATGTTGATATTAACAATGATGATACATGAGAGGAAATAAATGAAAGTATGGAACATGAAATACGGCCACCGTGCCATGAAGAGAGAAACTTGTAAATGGCCAAAAGAGCCAAGGAAATACTGTTGTTCTGAGTGGTTGAAACTACTAATGAAGATTTATACAATGTGAAAGATGATGAGGGGAATACATTTATCTTTATGTTACCTTGTGTGCAAAAACAAAAACAAATATTTTCGGAAGTATCATTAGCAAACCGAGAAATGGTGGGTCATATAGCCCACGCCCGAAACTTCACGTGCTTGTGTAGGGGTGGATTTTTGTGGATTGTGATTATTCCCCTTATTTGGGATGAGATGGATATTAGTTGTGAATTTGAAAGTCAACCCACATGGCATATGTGGGAAGTCGGCCTAGCCGATCGGGTGGAGATCGGATGCCACGCTGCGCACATGGTGGTACTACTCTTGGCAACACCTTTTTTCCCAACACATGTCAAACCTTATTGTCCGTAGGGAGATGAACTAGTTGATCGGGCGTGATCAGACTCCATGATAAAAACACGATTCTAAATCGGTGCTAATGATCTCCCAACAAAAAATATATATTATTTTCGTATTTTGAAAATTGTTATGTTTTAACTTGGCATTTGGATATCTTTGATTGTTACTTGTTGCTTCCATGATGTTTCCCCTTCTTTCATTGGAATTCTATTTCGTAAGAGGACATTTAGCTTTACATACTAGTATTATTCCATATGTACTAACGTCCTTTTTGCCGGAGGCGCTGCATCTTCAATGGATTCAGGTAGTTCATCAGCGGGCGATCTTGATGCTCGTTAGCAGTTACTCTATACTCAGCAGGTTTTGGTGAGCGCTACTTTGTTCTAGGCTTTATGTAATTTGACATTGTATTTTGTGCTTTGAGGTATAGCCGGGGGCTTATCGCCGACACTTTCTTTCTACTTTTCTGTTGTACTTAGAGGATCCGAATACATAGTGTGGGTGGTGTTTGATGTAAGAACACGGTGGTATTGTGGGTGAAATTGTGAAAAGGGTTGATATCTCAAATGAACCAATATTAGCACTAATGATCCTGTTTTACTAACTTAGGAATTTTATCAAACACCTTATGGGTGTAAAGCCTCATCGACCTTAGTAATTGGTCTTTTCTTCACCAAGTTCTCATTCTACTATTTCTAGGTGATTCTACAATCACAAATAGATGTAACTAACACCATTTATCATAGCCCAAATGTTTACAACAACCCAAATCCCTAGTTCTTATGGTTCTCTCTATCAAACCCATTTACTATTCTCCCAAAAACTTATCAATTCATAGTTGTAAATGATTAGGGAGTAGAAGCATTACCTTTTCGAAGTTCACTGTTCCTGAATTCGAGTTTTATGGTTTCCTATCTCAACAATGGTATCTCGACCGAATATCTAAGGAGTGGAAGGATTTACCCATGTTAATAAGGTGTGGGAGAATTGAAATTAACTTACCTTGGCTAATGGAGGGACCTTGGAGACGTTAGGTTCTTGAGATCTTCCCTTTCTAAAGTAGGTTTTTGTGTTTGGGGTGTGGGGGAATGAGGTAGGGCTTTTAAATAGGTGAACATGTCCCAAAATTAACGAGAAAAATAAAAGTAGTTCGGATAAACCTTGCCGGTGTGAGGCATCTTCAGGGGCGCTGAAATAATTATTCAAGGTGCCATCGGAGGCGCCAAAACTATAGTTCCTTACGCTATCTGGGGCGCTGAGGTTGATGCCCTGGACAGTGCCTTGTTCCATCTGGTGCACTGAGTTTTTATGGACTTGCACTGTCTATGGCCGTGCGTTTTCATGGCCTTGCACTATTTAAGGTTATAAGACGGACCTCCCATAAACTTAGTCGATTCTATTGAATTTTATACACCTCAGTCTCGGTCTTGATTCTAAAACAATTGTTTCCACCCATACTAATCCCAATATGACTTCACATGTCTAAAAGGTCACATTAATACTCATTTAACGCATCCACAACTAATCCTGATTTACTTATTGCTACATCTTTGGGGTATTTATAGGGCTACTATGTGCGCGGACGCACACCTAGGCAAGTGACCACGCATCTGGCCGCACACATAAGGCATAACCCCCTTATATGCACGGCCGCGCACAGTCAGTACATGTTGCAGAGGTTAAAAGAGAAAATGAACATTTGTTATGATCTAGACATATTTCTGCTATAATAACTCCTAAACATCAATGCCATGACACGTCACGGGCAAGTACAATACTAGGAACAAAGTGAGCTACTTAATGCAGAATGTCCTAAGTGGACATAAAGGTCGTACAAAGATGGGCAAACAATGGAGATTCTTATGATGAATTTGTGAGGATCCCAAGTTTCAGAGTAACTTTATGCAGCCAATTGACCCTCTCACCTGACATGTACACATATAATAGGTGCTGAGATATGCTTTTATATTACTTGGATAGGGAAAAGGATCTATGACTATATTCACAAAGGGAGCAAAGTGACTGTTCAAACAATAGGTGTCATATGCACAGGAAAGAGAGAGTGGCTCAAGAACGATCTCAACACCGGGGTGATTTACATTGTACTTGATACCAAATAGGTAAACTTTGCGAAGGTGCATGCATAAGTACAAGGGAGTAGACATTATCCATTTGGATCAGAAGGTTCTCTAAGGAATTCAATAGGTATAGTCCCTTGTGGAGAATTTTGGGAAGCAAGTTGGAATTATTAACTTCGTCTTATGACTCAATTCAAAGGAATCATTATAGAAATCAATTCCTCGAGAGGTTGCAAGTAATATAGTTGTGATAAAGAGGCCTCAGAAATGATATGTCTCGTACAAAGAGTGGATACAAAGAACGGCTCATAAAGTTGTTCCGATTCTATCACAAATTCCATAGCAACATAAGGAATGCCATATGACAAAGTGGAACCAGGGTCAATAATAGAATATACATCTTGAGATTGGACAGTCAATATACCTGTAACCATACCTGGAGAAGCCTCCAACTTTTGACGCCTCCTCATAGCATAAAACTTGTTGGGCCCTCCCGAGCTCTTCATACCACCCCTAGCTGCTCCACGCCTTGTAGGCTCTATAGTGCCTCCAGCTGGAGGAGGCGTTATGGATGTAGTAGCTGAAGAACTGGCTGGTTGTGCCACATCCCTGCCCATGCTCTGCAACACGAACGACAATCTCTCTGAATGTGACCCCTCATAACACACTCGTAGCATACATTGGTACCATAGTGGAATACTATTGAATGACATCTCCCACACTTCACACAACAGTAATGAGGTCCGCTAAACTGACTCACCCCACCAACCTGATATTCACACTTTTTGCATACAACATAAGCTTCCCCCTTATCCTCCCTCCGAGCCTCCATGTCTGAAGTAACAATCTCTCTACCGGCTTGTGGTGTGGGCCTTTGGAATTTGCCAAACCTGTCACCCCTAACATGTTGCGCATACTCACAACATGAAGCCAAACATTCCTTCCCGCATATCGGGCAGACCGGTGTAGGTGTACAGATCTAGGGAATTTGTTCTTCTTATTCCCCCTATTTCCACAACCGTAACATATTTCAAGAGTCATCCAACATGTTCCCAAGTGACGTTTCTTGCAAATCAAACATTCACGTTTATTAGTACCCACAACCCTCTTTTGTTTCTTAAATGATCTCAGCACACGATCCGATGATCTGGTGACATTGGTAGGAATAGGGGTACTTCCCTTAGCAACAAGTTCTTCCAATCCCTCCACGGCTTGACGCATTCTCCCAACGAACTCTTGTGCAATCTCCCCCAAATTCTCCGGCGAGGTCATTCCTTCTTTGCTGCTTCGAACTCGTGGAATACTCATCTGGAAAATGAAACATAACGAGGATATTAACTTTTGTATCTTGAGCTTTATCACATGATCTGGAGTATCAAAGAAGGGTGACATTCCTAAATGCAGGTACCCTCCTAGGACACTTTAAAACCTTAGGCTCTGATAACAAGCTTGTCATGCCACGACCTCGGGGACCACGATCGGCGCTCAACCGAGATAGCTCAGTTAATCAAGCCTCAAAGATGCT